>NC_083286.1:13616524-13939271 GCF_963506605.1 Zootoca vivipara | reverse complement strand
TTCTAATGTTTTAACAACTTGAGTATTGCAGTTACTACTCTGTATTGGGGAGGGATCACTGCAATAAATGGGAGTGAATTAACTGTGGTTGCCTAAATCAGCCTATTTTTATTAATAAATTCCTTTCCTCTGGTTTTCAATACTCTTTATTTGAGCCCCACCTAACATGTAACATAATATGCCAGGAAGACCTAAACACTACAAGTTTTTGATATTACATGCACTGTTTTAAAAAGTGCTTCTGTAACCTGTAGATGAAAACAAGGGCATGGCAAAAACCACTATTAAAACGAATGTCCAGTTGTTGCATTTGACTGTCCAATAACAGGGTTGGGGTGGAGCTATAGAAATAATCTCATCTTGCACATTTAGAAATATTATGAATTTAAAAAATAGACTGTCTTCATCTAGAGTTTCAATATAGCTCCAGAGCTTAGGACAAGGAAACATGTTGAGAGACAGCTCAAATATACGAGTGGAGAAAAACTCTAGGTGGATACAATCGGACACCGGTGAGGGCTCATCATCAAGCCTATTTAGTGGCAATGAAGGCAGCAATGAAAGCATACTTTGCTTCCTCCATTGCATCCTCATTGTGCCACCCAGCAGAGCTTTTACAGGTAGCATGGGGCTTCTTACAGTCTGGACCATTGGGATGTGAGTGGCGCTGTGGTCTGAACCACTGAGCCTCGGGCTTGCCGATCGGAAGATCGCGGTTCAAATTCCTGCAACGGTGTGAGCTCCCATTGCTCTGTCCCAGCTCCTGCCAACGTATCAGTTTGAAGGCACGCCAGCGCAAGTAGATAAATAGGTACCACTGCGGCAGGAAGGTAAACTGTGTTTCCGTGTGCTCTGGTTTCTGTCAGTGCCCTGTTGCACCAGAAGCAGTTTAGTCATGCTGGCCACATGACCCAGAAAGCTGCCTGTGCACAAACACGGGCTCCCTCGGCTTGAAAAGCAAGATGAGCACCACAACCCCATAGTCACCTTTGACTGGACTTAACCGTCCTGGGGTCTTTTATTTAGCATTTAGAGCCAAAATGGCGGCGGAGGCAGTAGCTTAGTCAGAGCCTCCCGCCTTCAATCAAGCTTTTAAGCAGTTTTTAGTCACCTTTTGATCCTAAGTTGACACTTAAATTGTTCATTAGTTGCCTTATCAGTTTGTCTCCTTTTGTTTTTAGTTTTGTGGTTTTATTTTATGGTTTTATGGCTCAACTCGACTTAGCGTAATCACTGAACGCCGAGTGAAGATTGATTGCAGCCCTGGCGATTAACTTGCAGTTTCGTCTTTATTCACTGGCTGTTTTTCCTCCACCTGTTAAAAGACCTGGTTTTGACTTGACAGAACTTTGCTAATTCCTTAGAATGCCTGTTAGAAGGAAAAAACGAAGCAAGAAGAACCAAAACAGCATAATTGGGACTCATAAATCCTCTAAAGCTGAGAAGCGGTCGAAAGCGAATACCATTACTCCTAACCCTGAAAGAGAGCAAACTGTGAGTAATGATGTCGGGAGATCCCCCCCACTCTTTTCTCCAAGGGAACGAGATGACCTGACTCCCCTCCTCTCAAGGAGGGTTGGAGATGATTCAATCCAGAGGATAGGAGGAGGAGAGACTCCCCTTACTCCAAACGCTGACCCACCCATGTCTTTGGAACAAAACAGCAAAAGAGCTAATTGCCAGCAGATTCCAGACATGCACCCTTACCAAGAAATTTGCATGATGTCTGCAGAAACTATGGTCTTAGTTCTCCAAAGACTGAATGAAATTCTCACAAAAATAGTTAATATAGAGGAGAAATTGGATATCTGCCCTCCCTTTACAAAGCCCAGGCATAGCTATGTTAACGATTTGCCAATACAAGTCACGGACCAAATAAGGTCCTGCCAAGTTCTCCAAAAGAACCAGATTATGCTTGAGATTCATCGCAATGTGTACAGGTGGACGAATCGCAGGTCAATTACAACATCCTTATCCCAGCTTTTGAACTGCCATTATAAAAAAGTAGACCTGGAAAACTTCCACTTCTTGCCCAACACAAGAAATGCCACACGTTTACTTATGACCTTTAGTAAACCGGCATTCCCATCCCGACTTATGGAGATGAAAAACATCTTATGGCGGTCTTACTCTCTCCACCCGGTAAGGGTTTTCAAAGATGAAGTAGTGAGACAGTTGGTCCCTGACAGAGAATCAAAACAAATGCTGAGAAGGGAAATCAAACTAAACAATAGAGACATCATAAATACGAAAGAGGAAGAGAAAGTCGTGAGCTCAGAAATACAAGAACTGAAGAGAAGATTATTAAGCATAAAATCGGAGATTTCAATTCAAAGTATAAGGACACTACAGCCTGGAACACAATATTTAAATATGCCCATCAACTTTCCATCCCAAGGAAGGACATCGGTCCAACACTCGGATCTCCTCCTAAGTGATAGCAATGAAGAGGAAGAGCCTGGCGACCATGATAACTCCATGTTAACAACTCCCAAAGAACTTCAGGTTGCTGATAGACTCTTGATCCAAAATACTCAGGCTGGTCCTTTGCTTAATACTCCCAAAACCCACGAAGACAACCGTTCCTCCCCATTCCATCTTTGGCAAGATAGGACAGATGGAGTTCCTCAGCAGGAAGCTGGCTCTCTGTTGGCGAATGATCCCCATTTTACAGCACATGCTTCTTTAATATTCCCAAAGGCCCAGAAAGAGTTAGCAGCCCCTCGGTCATCCCATGAGCAAGAAAGGGATTGACAGCTAGTGGGCCATTGTGGGGCCGCCCTTCTTACATGGGGTGCTGCGGGATGGGCCATACCTAGTGGGGATGTTTGTCCAGCTGATTCCATACTCCATCATTATACCCTTCCGACCCAAGAGACCTGGCCCAGGGATGACTGGTTAGTGAGGGGATACCAGTCCTTTAGAGATGAGGCCAACATGGGGTTTGGGATCACCACCATGGAAGGGCGAGGGAGGTATGGCGGTGGGGGTAGATTTTACAGGCGAAGGGTTTTGAGATGTGGTGATGCTCGAATCCCTTCCAATCTTCGCCCCATCCCGAGGGACGAGGGTAGGGCGAGCAGGGATTACCCACCTCCGTCACTGGTGTTGTGCAATGCCAGGTCTATAGGCAATAAAACCGCCACTATGAGAGACTTTTTCATCTCACTGGAGGTCGACCTGGCTTGCGTGACTGAGACCTGGGTGCGTGAGGGCGAAGTAGTTGCCCTGCATGAAATAACACCCCCGGGCTTCTCCGTCCTCCACCAGTCGCGGACTGTGGGTCGGGGGGGAGGGGTAGCGCTGTTAATCCGGGAGGATTGCTCTTTCAGGGCTCTGCCATCACCATCAATCACCGGCATTGAATGTGTTGGCCTAGTGTGGGGCACCAAGGGGGGCTTGGCTGTCTGGCTGGTGTACCGACCACCTAGCGCACCAGCAGCCACCCTGTCGGACCTGCTGGAGGTGGTGGCAGGCTGGGCCTTGGAGTTCCCTAACCTACTGGTTTTGGGGGACTTCAACGTCCATGCAGATGCCACCCCCTCCTCACGGGTTCCGGATCTGGTGTCTTCCATGGCGACACTAGGGCTCTCCCAGTTTGTTTTGGGTCCCACACATCAAGCAGGCCACACGCTGGATTTGATCTTTGGTGCGGGTATAGACGTGATCATGTCCCCAACTGTGGAAGTGCCATGGTCTGATCACTACGCTCTGAAAGCCAGGATTGACTTCCCGCCCCTCCCCTGCTTGGGTGGCGAGCCTATTTGGGCTCGCCCGCATAGGCTGATGGATCCTGATGGATTCCGTCAGGCCTTGCGGGACCCTGCTCCCCCTGGCGGCTCATTAGAAGAGCTGGTCGAGAACTGGAACAACCGGCTCTTGGCGGCCATCGATGAGATCGCACCTAAGCGCCCTCTGCGACCCCGCCGAAACCGGGCCCCTTGGTTTACCGAGGAGCTTCGGAAAATGAAGCGGGACCTTAGACGGCTAGAGCGAGTATGGCGGCGTGCTCACGACGGAGCCTCAAGAACATCTTACAGGAAACATGAAAGCCTATGAGATGGCGGTGAAAGCTGCAAAAAAGTCCTACTTCTCAGCTTCCATTGCATCCGCTAGCTCTCGCCCAGCACAACTTTTTAGAATAATCAGGTCTTTAACAACCCTAGAGGAACAGCCAAATTTAAATACGAATTTGACCCATAGCTGTGAGGCATTTGCGAGCTTTTTTGCGGAGAAAGTCTTGACACTCCGCCGTGACCTCCCTGCCAATTTGGATACAATAACGGAACTGGAGGCCCCTCGACTGTCTTCGAGTTCAGTATTGGACCAATTCGATCAGATACTCCCTGCCGATGTAGACAGATTCCTCCGGGCTGGAAGGCCCACCACTTGCTCCCTGGACCCGTGCCCGTCTTGGCTGATTAGAGCGTGTCCAGATGAGGTACGGGCCCCCCTGGGTGAGATCATCAACTTGTCCCTGGGCACAGGGACTTTCCCAGAGGAGTTGAAGGAGGCAGTGGTGCGTCCACTCTTAAAGAAAACATCTCTAGATCCTTTAGATCTATCCAATTATCGCCCGGTTTCGAATCTTCCGTACCTGGGTAAGATAATTGAGAGAGTGGTTGCCGAACAGCTTGGTAGGTTTCTGGATGAAACATCAGCTCTAGATCCATTTCAGTCCGGCTTTCGCCCTGGTCATGGGACCGAGACAGCTCTGGTAGCCTTAACAGATGATCTCCGTAGACAGCTGGACCGAGGTGGGTCGGGACTGCTGATTCTTTTAGACCTGTCAGCAGCCTTCGATATGGTCGATCATGACCTTTTAGACCACCGCCTTGCCGACGTGGGGATTCAGGGCACAGTCCAACAATGGCTGCGTTCCTTCATCTCAGGTCGGGGACAGAGAGTGGCGCTAGGGAGGGAGTTGTCGCCGCGGCACCCCTTGGTGTGTGGAGTCCCGCAAGGCGCAATCCTTTCCCCAATGCTTTTTAATATCTTTATGCGCCCCCTTGCCCAGATTGTCCGGAGTTTTGGGCTGGGTTGTCATCAATATGCTGATGACACCCAGATCTATCTGTTGATGGACGGCTGCCCTGCCTCGGCCCCGGACACACTCACCAGGTGCTTGGAAGCTGTGGCTGGATGGCTACGTGGGAGCCGACTGAAGTTAAATCCTTCGAAGACAGAGGTCCTCTGGCTAGGTCGGGGCGACATGGGGTTGGGGGGCCAACTCCCATCTTTTGCAGGGGCTCAATTGGTACCAGCGCCTTCTGTCAAGAGTTTGGGTGTAACCTTTGACGCCTCCCTTTCCATGGAGGCGCAGGTTGCATCCACAGCAAAGGTGGCATTTTTCCATCTCCGCCGCATCAAGCAGTTGGTCCCTTACCTCTCTCGCCCCGATCTGGCCACAGTGATCCATGCGACGATCACCTCCAGGCTTGACTATTGTAACTCGCTCTACGCAGGGTTGCCCTTAAAGCTGACCCAGAAACTCCAGCGGGTGCAGAATGCCGCGGCGAGGCTCCTTACAGGGTCCCGGCCGTGGGATCACATTCATCCAGTGCTTTACCAGCTGCACTGGCTCCCGGTGGAGTACAGGATCAGGTTTAAGGTGCTGGTTTTGACCTTTAAAGCCCTATGCGACTTGGGACCCTCGTACCTACGGGACCGCCTCTCCTGGTATGCCCCGCGGAGGACCTTAAGGTCCACAAACAATAATATTCTGGAGATCCCGAGTCATAAGATGGCTAGATTGGCCTCTACTAGAGCCAGGGCCTTTTCAGTACTGGCCCCAACCTGGTGGAACGCTCTTTCCCAGGAGACCAGGGCCCTGCGGGATTTGTCATCTTTCCGCAGGGCCTGCAAGACAGAGCTGTTCCGCCTGGCCTTTGGGTTAGACTCAGCCTGACCCCTGTGTTTTTCTCCCTCATGGCTTGGATTTATGGCCTACTTGAAATGAGGCTGCACTTTAAATTTTAATACTGTATTTTAATCTGTATTTTAACTAATTTTTTTTTTTAATGTTTTATTGTGGTTCTGTTGGTGTCAGCCACTTATGGCCTACTTGAAATGAGGCTGCACTTTAAATTTTAATACTGTATTTTAATCTGTATTTTAATTAATTGTTTTTATGTTTTATTGTGGTTCTGTTGGTGTCAGCCGCCCTGAGCCCGGTTTTTGACTGGGGAGGGCGGGATATAAATAAAAATTTATTATTATTATTATTTTACCTTACCTACAGTCTGGACCAAAGGAAGTGGTAGAACTGACAGCAGCTCACTATGACTTGTTTGCAAAGCATTTTGAGGACAAAATCACTTGCATCCACTGGGATCTTGACTTGGTTATTGCAGCAGATTAATCTCAAGGGGTGCCCAAAGCACTCTCTACAGTAATGCCTCCGCGAATGTCCGTCTTTTCTAGCGTCCATTCCGGTGAACGTCCACAGCAAACTTGGAAGTACTGGAACAGGTTACTTCCAGATTTGCCGCTCGCAAATGCACTAAATCGCGCTTCACGCATGTGCAGACATGGTGCTTTGTCCTGTGTCCTTTTCGGCTAGCAGCCGGGGCTCCGGAATGGATCCCAGCAGCAAAACGAGGCACGACTGTAGTCCTGCTGTATTGGATGAGTTTCAGTTAGGCTTGAGGATGTAGACAAAGGGCTTGGATCAGCTTGGTGACCACTTTGCCTTGGACCTTGCCACTCTTGGCAGCAAGGAGGCAGCTGGCTGGGCCATGCAGGTGATTAATGCCTCCTTATGAGAGCGGGTGGTTGAATCCTGCCTGCTTGAAGGCGGCAGTGGTAAAGCAACACCAAGAAATTCTCCATGGATTCAGAATGCCTAAGTAAGCCAGCTCCTCCTTGGGCAAAGTTCTTGAGTGGGTGATCGCAAACCTGAACCAAGCACTCTTGGAAGAAACTGATTTTGTAGATCTATGTAGGCCTGGTTCACTACACTGGATGGATGGGAAGTTGCCTGCTCTGGATGGGGTTATACTCCCTCTGAAGGAACAGGAGAACTTCTGGGTCCTTTGCTGTGGCTTGAGACTCACATGGCCTCAGTGGCGCAGAGTTCCTAGCTGCACCCCTATCTGGACAGGGATAGTTAACTTCTGTTGCCTATGCTCTGGTAACCTCTAGGTTAAATTACTTCAACATGTTATACATGGGGCTGCCTCTGAAGTTGGTTCAGAAACTTCAGCAGGGGCAGAATTTGGTGTCTAGGTTGCTCACTGGAGCAAGATGGTTTGAGAATATCACACCAATCCTGCCCGACTGCAGTGGTTGCAAACCAGTTTCTGGGCCTAATTCAAAGTGCTGTTTTTGACCTACAAAGCCCAAAATGGCTCAGGATACCTTAAGGACCACCTCTCCCCATATGAACTGACCCAGACCCTGTGATCATCATCCAAGTCCTTTTTGTGCAGCCTCTGTGACAGGAGAGTGGTAATATGAGAACTGGTCTTTTCTGTGTTGGCTCCCCGTTTGTCAGATGCTCTTCACGGGAACTCCACATTGAAGCTTCCACTGGGCTTAGGCATCAGAGGCTCACCTGGAGCCTTTATTACATATCTTTACACACCAGGCAAAAACATTTCAACTAGGTGTTCAGCTGATTAACATTTTAATCAGTGTGTTTGTGGGAGACAGGGTTATTGGTTTGTTTTATTATGTATTTTGTACTCCCATTTTGTATTTTTCTGTTGTGAGCCGCCCTGGGATCTTCGGTTGAAGGGTATACAAGTTTAATACAAATAATAATAATAATAATAATTAATAATAATAATAATAATAAAAGTAGCAGTAGTATTCTTGATAAGCCAAGGGCATTAATAAGCCTAGTCCATGTCTTGGGTTGTCTAAAGTTAATCAGAAATTAACCCCATTCAGGAACACACTCCCTGATTCCAAAATTTGGACACCTCCTTAAGTCACTATCAGATGATCTTGGGGGAATATCAAATGACCCTGGAGGAATCACAGGTAGGACAAAAAGAAAATAGGCACCACTTCTTTGTTACTAGGATTGACTAACTGAAGGGGTACTTCCTAATGCAGGTGTCATTTCTACATGTGGATTCTTACTGATATTTCCCCAAATAAATTGTTTTAACATCCAGTTATGCTGATAACCATATTTTTAGGTACCAATAAACCGTATAAGCTGTGAATGAAATGGGTGGTGGTGTTTTGCTTAATATCCCAAAAGCTTTTTGCATTGGGTAACACTGAGATTCTCTATGTTGTTAATAACTGATAAAGAGATTTAATCCCCTGTCTAATCTTTCATGTTATTAAACGGCTTAATTGCACATTAAAGATTCAGCACCTATAGCCAATTTTGTATAATTTGTGTGTATATAAAGTTAGGATTTTTCTTCTTGTCCAGTGAGCACTTCTTGATACTTGCACTGGACTGCTTTCTCCACTTTAGATAACTGTATCTAATCTAAATAAATAAATAAAAATTCCTTCCAGCAGCACCTTAGAGAGTTTGTCATAGGTATGAGCTTTCGTGTGCATGCACACTTCTACAGATCTAATCTGTCTGCTTCTAGGAACACCAATCCAAATATGGGTAAGCGCAGTATTGTTCTCCAAACAGTTTTCCAACCCTCTGTTCCCCATCCCCTTCTGTTTACCAGTACATGAGAGGACCTGCCCTTTTAACTGCATGACAACTAAGGCTTCATGGCAATCTTTGCCGAGGGACTCAAATAACATTTTTAAGCCTCTCCACAGTTTGTTTTGTTTACAACCAAAGACCACAAAACAAAGCCCCATTTAGAACTCAATAATGGAGCACGCATTAAGATGCAAGCCAAGTGAATATAGATAGCCATTCATTTCACTACAGTTAGCGAAAAGGGCAATATTTCAGATGAAACGTGAAGTTTGTTGAACATCTATGAAATGGTTTCCACGCCAATTAAGTCGGTAGATCTATCTGTCCTATCAGTAGCTACAATAAAGAAAGCTGCTTTTAAAGATGACACCACCCGTAAGCCATGCCAGCTTAGCAAAAAGCCACAAGATGCTATTTGCAGACAGTAACACCTGCTCTGGTTTACCTTTTCCCTTTGGAGGCAGAGCAGCTGCATGGGAGAAAGATTGCTGGTCCCTTCCTCTTAGGAAATGACCTAATAGCAATTCTGAGGCCCAGTAGGTTTGGTGAAGAAAGTGCAAATGGTTCTCTTGGCAAGTTGAAGGTTGATATTTGGTGGTGGGAATCTCTGGCCCCTAGTGCAGTGTGAAAAGACAGCAGCTGTTTGAAATAATGAGCTTTACTCCTTAGAAGCTGGTGTCTGTCAGGTGGTTAAAGAACACAGCTGAAACTTGACTGCAGTATTGGATGGAGAGAGAGAGAAAGGCAGCTGTGGCTCCCTTTTCCACAGAAAAATTCAATATCCTCTTCCCCTCACAAAGTGTGCTATTTGAATGGGGCAGAATGGCTGTACTTAGGCTCTGGGTTGTTTTTCCCCCCAGAGGAAAACAAAATGGAAGAGAAAGGAAGTTTTGTGCCCCTCTCTCCCTGCTTATGAAGTGCAGGGTAGGAGAGATTAATGGCCGCCCTGGGGCTGTTGTTGTTTTTCAGGCAAAAGCAAAATGGAAGAAAGAGATGTGGCAGTGTTGTCGTTTTTTTGTGACCCCTTATGAGGGGCAGGATCGGAGAGCAGCAAGGACCGGGTGGCATCCCTGAGGCCTGGTCTTGAGGTAAGAACAAAATGGAGAGGGGCGGCAACTTCCAGGTTCCCTCGTCTCTTAAAGCCTCTCAAAATAAAAAGTGGCGCTGTTACTCTCTGTTTTGACAATGGGATAAAAAAAAGAAAAGGGCATTCATTTGGAAAGCAGCCATCTTTTGTTGCACTTAGCCTGCTTCCTGTAGCTACAACTTGTACGCAGGGGCTTTTTTGCAGCCGGAACTCTCCGGAACTCAGTTCCGGTACGACGGTGGTGGGGCACCATTGCCCTTCTAAGAGAACAAGGGAGGTGTTGAATTTTTGGCAAGTTTCCTAAAAGATAGGTTTTTTAAAAACAAACAAAAAAACTTCACTTTTCGAGATTTTGCAAGCTCAACAACTTTGCCAGAAAAAGCTCAGTTGTCTCTGAAATTGAAATATGGCATAATCCTATACTTTCCAAAATAACAGAAAAGGCACAAGGCTGGTGATAATTTTTTCCTCTTAGCCTCTGCCTTCTTGCTTATGTAGTTCTCCCTGTAGCTACCATTATGAATGGAACGGGTGCAAAGAAATTGTATCGCCAGTACTCTGTCCTCGGCATTGGAAAATAGAACCAGGGAGGGGAAAGTAGTACGGTATGGTGACAGAATAGCAGTGAAACTTTCTTAATTTGCAGGTCATTGAGTGCCATCTTGTGGCCAGACAGAATATTCTAGAAGGGAAAGGCTATTAAAGAAATCTATTTGGGGAGGGCAAAATACAAATTATTTTGGGGGGATTTAGTGCTCCTATTTGCTTTGCTGGGACTCTGAAGGGGGCAGAGGTGGGGTGAGGTGTCATGAACTGTTTTATTTGGAGGGGGTAGGCACTGAGAAAGGGAGGCACGGCAAACTCCAAAGACCCAGTGCCTGTTCAGAAGACCCCGCCCCCCAACATTTTCCTGTCTCCTCCCCTCATTTCACCACCTGCTTCTTCATGCAAAACTCAAAATAACTGGGAAGATCTTGAAAGGTACCGTGTTATTCCTATGTATGCAAATCACCACCCCAAAAAATATCCTAACCTCTCTCTCCACCCCTCCACCCCCATGGATGATGAAGTCACAACACTTCATAGCTCCTGTTAAGTGTTTCTCTTAAAGTTGTGTCGTCTCATTGTGCTTTGCAAGATGGGAGAAGCAAGAGAATTGAAAGCAGTTTTGCTGGCCACGTTGTGGGGGGTGGGTAGAGTTGACACACGCACGCAGTGTGGCTTGTTTATTTGTTTTTTAAAAACTGCACTCAACTAGACATTTACAAAACGGACAGATCTGTTTGCTAGAAGCAACGGTGCAATGAGTTTGCTTAAATTGACTGCCAAGGAAATAATTGAATAATATAGAGCATAGGCTCTCTTAATATTATTTTTAGTAGCTGTTATACCTCCCAACAACCTCGTGAATAAATGGAGCTATCAGGGATATAAAAAATATTCGTTTCATTACTTTCAGTTTCCTGGCTTTTTTCACTTAGTTGAAAGTGCATGTGTTAAACAGTTACCTGTATATTTCTTTCAGTGTTTTATTAAAAGAGGTTTTCTTAAAAGAAAACACCAGAAGAAAGATACAGGCAACTGTTTATCACATAGGATAAAACTTACGAAAACCCAATAACAGAGATATGTTCTTCTGTCTCTTTGATAACAATAGAGCATAAAGGAAAACAAAGCAGTGCAGTATTCCTTCGATCTGTATGGAAAGAGGAAATAAGAACTGAAAAGAACGTTTTTCCTTCCCCAGAAGTGTTCTAAGCCAGTGTCCTTCCTGTCACTAATCAAGATGGGAAGAGAGAAGAGCTCAAAGCCCATTAGTTGTACATCAAAATTACTAATCCTATATAATTCCACATTGGGAGTTTTCCTCGTCAGTGGGTGGGGTGTGTTCGGGATTATTATTGTCTGTTCCCAGGTTAAATGGTTTCTTAGGGAAAGGTGAATGGAATGGCTATGCAAACTGGCACATTCCTCAAGGTTAAGCGGTGTCTGTCTATGAAGATAATTGGAATTGGCATGACTTGTGTCTGCGTTGAAGTGACCAAACATTTAAATTGTGAAACTTAGATACACACAAATGTCTTCAAGTGCTACTACAGTCATACCTCGGTTTAAGTACGCTTCAGTTTGAGTACTTTCAGTTTAAGTACTCCGCGGATCCGACTGGAACTGATTAATCCACTTTCCATTACTTTCAATGGGAAAGTTCGCTTCAGGTTAAGTACGCTTCAGTTTAAGTACTCCGCAGACGGTGTGGAACGGATTAATCCACTTTCCATTACTTTCAATGGGAAAATACGCTTCAGGTTAAGTACGCTTCAGTTTAAGTACCAGTGACCTGCTAGCAATTCTGCCAGCCAGTTATAAAGTCAACTGGCTCCATTCTGCTTTTCTTATCAAACTTGTCTTAGCACCCACCAAGGCCTGTCCACCACCAAGCCCCACATTAGACAATATTAAAAGTGTGGCCACTCTCTTCACTTTATACAACAAAACATTATGAGTTTTGTAATACTTTTGATATCCTGGATAGAGTCTGTTTTCTTCCTCAGTGAACTAACGTGGACTAGCCAAGGATTAAATCCATTGTGCCCATACCTAGAGATAATATTTTCTCTTCTGCCACTGCCAGAAGATTGCTGCAAAGATCCCCTGCGACAGAGTAACTCATTTTCACCTTTCTTCAAAGACTGCATGTTTATGTTTGACACAGAAACCAAATTTTAAGAATGTTTTCAGTAGTTTATGGTTTGCCACGATTCCATACTGAGGACGTGGAAGTGGAAATGTTACATGATGGTTTAGATTTTCAAGTATTAAAAGTGCTATATTCTTCCAACAGGCACTGTGTCTCAGGTATGGGGTTTAATAAAGGCCAGTATCTGCCCTTAGATGAGGATGAAGAGAATGCTTTGTCTCCTGAAGCATGTTACGAATGCAAGATTAATGGCTACTCCAAAAAAGACAGCAGGAAGAAAAGAAGTCTCAATCAAATTGAGCTGAATGAGGTAAGTAAGAACTGTAGAGTTAAACTAGTTTACACTTTCTGTTCCTAAACTAAGTTGAATAGATTTGGCCAGTTGAGGTAGCTAGTTTTTTCCTATCAATCTGGGAGAAGGGTTGGAGGGCGGCCCCACTTTTCACACCAAGTGAGCCGCAAGAATACTTTGACACAGAATCCATGAGCTGTACACTGCTTTGGCGTGCAGAGGGTGAGCCCCAAATTTGACAGCTGCCACCAGGCTTTGGGAAGGAGGTGTGAGGTTCTGACCGGGGCCTAGACTAGAGCCATCCTGCCTCCTTCCCAAAGCTGGGCCAGCACTAAGTGGGTCTAGGGAAGGAAATGGGAGCAATCTAAGACCCTGTCAGGGCCCTCATGCCTCCTTCCCAAATCCCAGCACCACATTTACCTGGCTTTGGGAAGGCAGCACAAGGGCTGGGCAGGGGGTGTCAAATGTTTCTGAGGGCAGCATCTTGGGCTGCATACTGGGCCACCCTCCCCTATTCCGCCAACTGATGTGAAAAAGAATGTTCATGAACATTTCTTAGGCTCTAAAATATTGTATAGCTCTACTCAAACAAATATCTATATTACACAGATGCTTGTACAGTCACACCTCGGTTTAAGTATGCTTCGGTTTGAGGACTTTCAGTTTAAGTACTCCGTGGACCCATCTGGAACGGATTAATCCACTTTCCATTACTTTCAATGGGAAAGTTCACTTCAGGTTAAGTACGCTTCAGGCTAAGTACAGACTTCCGGAACCAATTGTGTACTTAAACTGAGGTACCACTGTACTACTACTACTACTACTACTACTACTATTTATTATTATTATTATTTATCAAACATTAAAAACTTCCCTAAACAGGACAGCCTTCAGATGTCTTCTTAAAGTCAGATACAGTGGTACCTCGACTTATGAAGATGATCCGTTCAGTGGCCGTCTTCGTAAGTCGAGGTTTTCAGATGTTGAAGCACACGATCGGCTTCTGTGCGTAGCGTGATTTCGCGCTTCTGCACATGCGCCGACCACGCGCGGCGAAAAGACTTCCAGGGTTGTCGACTTCGGAAGTCGAAACCTTCGGAAGTCGAAGCGTTCGGATGTCGAGGTATGACTAGCTGTTTATTTCCTTGACATCTGGTGGGAGGGTGTTCCACAGGGCGGGCGCCACCACTGAGAAGGCCTTCTGCCTGGTTCCCTGTAACCTCACTTCTTGCAGTGAGGGAACCGCCAGAAGGCCCTCGGAGCTGGACCTCAGTGTCCTCAGTCTCAGGAATTGCTTCATGGAGGCAAGACCAGCTGAAGATGAGTTGCTGAGCTCATTATGCCTGACACTCTTGTGCAGATCCTGTTTTTGCTAATAAAGAATTAACTCCAACTTATATAAGCACAGGTTACAGTGATATAACTGAAGAAACCTAAAAAGTCCAATGATCTTTTCCATGCACAGCTACAAAACTGTTGCAATGCTGGTTGATTTAAAGAAGATGTGCTGTGTCATTGTAGCGGCGTTCCACAGGGTGGGCACCACTACTGAGAAGGCCCTCTGCCTGATTCCCTGTAACGGCACTTCTCGCAGGGAGGGAACCGCCAGAAGGCCCTTGCTGGACCTCAGTGTCCGGGCAGAATGATGGGGTAGAGATGGGGTAGAGAGGTATGGTATACTGGCCCGAGGCAGTTTAGGGCTTTAAAGGTCAGAACCAACACCAGGGCCGTCTTAAGCGCCCCTGGCGCCGTGGTGCGCCAGATCCTTCTGGCGCCCTACCGCCCTGTTTCCTTGGGCGGGTGGGCGCCACGCACAGGCGCTGCTGCGCAGCGGGCGGGCAGACGCAGCGCGGGTGCTGTGGGCGCAGCTGCGTGGCGGGCCGGCCAGCGGGTGGGCGCAGCTCGCGGCGCCCTCCTGGCGGGGCGGCGCCGTGGTGCCCTGCGCCACCCAGCCTGCACGTAGGGCCGGCCCTGACCAACACTGTGAATTGAGATCAGAAACATACTGGGAGCCAATGTAGGTCTTTCAAGACCAGTGTTATATGGTCTCAGTGGCCACTCCCAGTCACCAGTCTAGCTGCCACATTCTGAATTCTAAATCCCAATTTGATTCCCACCATTCTCTCAAATTATTCTGGGGAGGGAAATATGCCTCTATAGTTGATTTATACAGGGATGATATTAATCCGTTCGTTGCTATATTTTCTTCTACTATTTTTTTTTATTTTGGTATTACATTGTCTTGTGGCTTCAGTTTTAATCTTAAGAGTTTATTAGAAATCACCTTAGTTGGTGTCCTAATAGCCACAGTATTGAGGGTTTCCCAATTGGGTTTATATCTCATTAATGGTAAGCGGCCTTCCGTTTTTGTAAAAATCTTTCGGGTAGTATTGTTTTTCTTTCCACCCTTCTGTGTTACAGATTTTATATTTATTTGTAGGTTATTTATAGGTTTTATATTTATTTGTAAAGATTGGGTAAAACTATTGGCATTTTGAGTGATGTGCCTGGGACAAAGAGAATTTGCCCATTTTGTCCAAATTTTAAAAGTTGTGTAAGTAAATGGGTTTTTGAATATGTGTAGGGAATTTAGTTTATCTTTTAAAAGAGGTATTACTTTCATAAGAATACCATCTATTTCCACATTCTCCAGCTTATTCCATTGGATTCCCTCATTACCAAACGTTAGGTCTATCATATTGCTTAGTTTACATGCATTATAATAGCTGTTTAAGTTTGGAAGTCCCCATCCAACAGTTGGGTGCTGATACAGCAGGGATTTTTTTAAATGCCTGTTCTATCTGATTGAAATACGAATGTATTAATTTTTCTTTGCCAATTGGACATGTGGGCTGGTGGGATCCACACTGGTAGGTTTGGAATAAAAATAACATCTTTGGAACAATATCATTTTAGTTGTGGCCAGTCGGTCCATAATAGAAAGTTTAATTTTTCCCTAGCACCGCATATCTATGTTTATTGTTTTTGCAATAATTTGTCTGATATAACAAAGAGACTGTTTCCATATTCTATGACAGGTCTAGGTTTTTTAAAATTATTATTATTACTTCTAGGCTGAGCCCTAGTTAAGTCATAAAGGAGATGGCAGAATAAGGAAGGAGAACTTCCTTAAAACATGAAAGGTGTATTTATTTTACCAACTGTTTTTGTGACCATTTCCAAGGGGTTAGCTGTTTTCATTTGTCTTTAAGACGCCACAAGACTCTTTACTGGGTTTTTTGTGTGAAGATTTATTGGATAAGTGGATTTTTTGTGTGGAAGGAAAACTGCTTTTCTGTTGTAATTTGTTTGCAATGAAGGTGGAGACAGCGCTTACAGAGGTGCTGGTGCATTAATCTGTTTGGGAGATATGCCCTCAATCTGTAAACTCTTCTGAATTCTCAGGGCCAAACTACACATTATCCTATATAATAAAGTCCCTGTGTCTCTGCATCCAGTCCCTGTGTCCCTGGGTTTGCGCTACTGCGCATGTGCCCCACGGACAGCCATTGGGACTTGGAATGCAAAGACACTTCGGAGAGGGGAGCTTGGTGCCCGCTCGGCCCGGCAGGGAGACGAGCCAGGCTGAGGCGCCGAGGCGGGCATGAGGACCGCCCCCCCAAAGCCGGCCGCTCCCCTTCAATCCCCTCACAGCCGGAGCGGCCGCCTCAAACTCCGGGCTCCTTCCTCCTCCTCCTCCAGCAGTAGCAGGAGCGCGACCCCTCTGGGCGGGACAATGGTGGGACCCCCTCCTCCCACCTCCCGGCAGCTCCGGCCGCCCCTCGCGGCTCCTCACGGGCGCGCCTCGCCCTCACGCGGTGGAGGCTATGGCGACGCCCCGCTCCTCACCACTGACCTCCCCGACAGCCCCCTCAGCTCGACACCCGACGCCTCGGCCCGGGCCGCCCTCCTCAGCCCGACGTCTCCTCAGCTGCCTCCCCTACGGGGAGGAGGCTCGCCAGCCCTGGGATGAGGAAGCGGATGAGGAGCCCCGGTCGCGGGCGGATGAGGAGCCCTGCGGAAGGAAGGGAGGAGAGAGGGAAACGCGGATAGTGCAGGAAGCGGCAAGGAGGGAGGGAGAGGCAGAAGTGCCGCTCTTGCATCCCCGGGAGCGGAGGGACCTCTGCGGGCGAAGCTGCCCTGCCGCCCCTTCCCGGCTTCCGGGGTGCCTGCCTGGGACTGGCCTCCCTTCCAGGCCCCGCTTGGTCTGGGGAGTTAGGGATTCGTGAAGGAATGTGGCCAACTGGCTTCCTCTCCCCAGAGCTGCCCTACATTTCATGCTATATCATCCGTTGGGACAGCTCTGTGCATGTCCCCGAGGTTGCTAGAGCAACAGGTCTGCTCTAGCACCCGTTATTTTGACGGGCTTCATGATACTAGTGTTAGATAATCTGATGAGATGTGAGCTTGTTTTCAACAGCTGCAGTATGGCAGGCTCCAATCAGGACTGGGACTGCAGCACTGGGTAATGGTGGATTAAATAATCCCTCCCCCTCCACAATGGGGACCTAGTTAAAATTGTGCCTCTAAGCCAGGGGTCAGCAAATGTTTTCAGCAGGGGGCTGGTCCACTGTGCCTCAGACCTTCTGGGGGGCTGGACTATATTTTTTTGAGGGAAATATGAACAAATTCCTATGCACACTGGGAAGAATGGGGCAGGGAAGGGCAGGCGTAATAAAATAAAATAGTGTGCATTAAAGCAGAGTGGGGAAGGCTCAACAGACAAGCTCACCCACCACCACGCTGCTCATCCTCCCTCCACCCGCCACCCTCCAACACACACACACAGACCCACAATCGCCCCATGGAGAAAAGGGCGGCAAGTTCAATATATGCAGAGAACGGCCAAGGCGAAGGAGGGATGGCGGCTCTGGAGAAGCGGCACTGGGGGGGGGCTGGAAGAAGAGGCATGGGGGGCAAGTAGTCCTCCTCCCCACCCCACCCCCAGCCGCCTTCTCGGTTTGCCACGTGCCTCATTCACTGAAGGGCTGGTGGCAGTGGCGCAAAACGGGCTTCTTCCCCACCTTGAGGGCACTGCACTTACCTTCCCAGGGGCTGCCGCCACCACCACCACCGCTGTTTCTTCTCGTGAAGCAGGTAGGCAGAGCGAGCTTGTCTGCTCTGCTCTCTGGCTCACAGGCGCACCAGGGCTGCGGCAGGAAGAGGCTGAGCGGCAGTGGCTCTGCCAGTCAAACGCTGCTGAGGTAAACCAGGTGCAGCATTTGATTGGCAGAGCCACCGCCGCTTGGCCTTTTCCTCCCGTCGCCATTGCCGGGAGTCTTGGCTTCGCAGTGGGTTATTAAATGGCCAGGTGGGCCGCATCTAGGACGCAGGCGGGCCTGATCCGGCACAGGGGCCATAGTTTGCCGACCCCTGCTCTAAGCTATTCGGCACAGGAGAGAAGATTTTGCTGAATCATTGAGAATCATTGAGGGCAGGAGAATTGGCTGAAACAGGGAATTAAACTAACAAAATGGGACTGCAGCCAAGTGAGTTGTACTAGAGGGTATTCTCATTTAATTTGATGGAACTTGGCTGATTGTGTCCATTAATTTCAGTGGGTGTACTGTACGATGTCTAATTCATGGTAGGAAAAGAAGCCTAGGTAGGAACAGCTTTGTAAAAGAATAGAAGGATCTCTTTTCCCTTGGAAAGAGCAGAACTAATGATGAAGAAATACATTGACTCAAATGTTCTCAAGCGCAGCCTTCCGTCTTTTGTGGTCTGCCTCCTGCTGGCTTATGGGCTTCCCAATGGTATTTGGCTGATCATTGTGAGAACAGGATGTTGGAATCAATGGGCCTGTGGTGTGATGCAGCAGTGGCATACAGATATACAAGGGAGAAATGTACAGCCATACCTCGGGTTACGAACGCTGAGGGTTGCGGACCGTGCTGAACCCAAAAGTATCAGAACGGGTTACTTCTGGGTTCTGGTGCTTGTGCAAAATGACGTCATGCACATGTGCAGAAGCAGTGAATTGTGTCACGTGCGTGTGCAGAAGCAGCGCTTCATGCTGCGGGTTGTGAAAGTGCCTCCTGCACGGATAATGTTCACAACCCGAGGTATGACTGTAATTCTTCAAATGCAATATTCAATAGTATTGCAACTTTAGCTCTTTAAATAACATAGCACCAGGGACATTTCCTGCAGAGCCCCACTAAAGGTGAGAATTGCGGGGAGAGCAGCTGATTTTTTGAGTAGGTCAGAAATACTTTGGGTGATGAGGAAAGAGATCATTATTTCCCTTCAGTTGGTAGGTATTTTTCTCCAAATGACTGGACAAAGCAAGACAGGTACCAGAAAATAGGTTTTATTGCAGGAAAGGTGGTGTTGTATTAGTACAAAGGCTTACAAAACAATACCCCCTTTTCTTAAAACAAAATTGTAATTTACAATGTTTTCTTATTTCCATAAAGAAAATACAAAGTGAATGCAAACAGTGTGTGTAACGTGTTGCTAATCTTTGGTCAGCACAGGTAGATGTCTGGAAAAAACCCAGATTTGGCATGTGCTTTGGGTTGTTTCAGATGTGATGTCCTTTTACATTGCATATTACAGGTACCAGCTGTCGTTTGTTAGCACCATGGTGACATACACTTATTAAAACATAATGGCACAACATTTTTAAAAATACTAAAAGTAAACTAAATGCCAACTTGTTGTACAAAAGTAATTCTTATAAAATAGGCTATGATAAAATGAGGCATATTGTGTATAACTACAGTATTAATGAAAATTCTTAATTGGTTTCAAATATGCATTTTTTCTTCCTTTTTTTCTGTGCAGCATGAATAGTGTACACATATGGCAGCCCTGAAGCAGCTCAGTCATATTTATTTCAGCATTAATCCAAGCCAGCACCATAAAGAATGAGGCATCATGTGTTCCCTTCTAAGAATATAAGGTTTGTTTTCAGCTGCCTACGGTAATGCAAGTATGTAGAGCACCTTTAGTTTGTGGTGAATGAGGTGTTGTGTGACATTGAGGTTATCAGGAGAAAATACAGTACGGTTTGGCCTGCAATTGGTACCACAAGCAGTCCAGGTATTTTGCTACAGTGGTTGAGTGCCACCTTCCATTATTAGTAATTTCTGAAATGGAATCTACTTCTCAGGGCAGTAACATAAGCATTAGTATTGAGGCTTACGGTTACTGAAATTCTGATCACAGTCACTGATGATAAGGCATGGCTTAAATACCCTACTTGGGAGGATGTTTTGGCCCTCCGGAAATGTAAATACAGTGCTCATTCGCCTTCATGATATTTTAAAGAACTGCCTTTATGTTTTGTGGGATGACTGGCACAATAGTGAAAGGACACTTTTTTGGAGGGGGAATCTCTTGGTTTCTCTTTTTTGAAAAGAAGAACCTCTTACCTGTGGTAGTTCAAATTCATAAAATATCAAGGAAAAACAGGTGTGTTTTCCTTTGTGTGTGTGTTAACATAGTTTGCTAAATTCTCCATATATTACTGCATTAAAAATAAATAAAATCTCTATTTTTTAATTTAGGAACTATAGCAAAATACCCAACGTGCTAGACTGCTAATAGAAAAAAGTAGCTCACATTTTGTGCCACCAGTATACTTTAAACTGAGGTTATATGGAAGTTACAGTAAGCATGATTGGCATTGTAGTCAAAAGCTTTGGCCCACGGTAAAGTCAAAGGACCATTCTGCAGTCTTGGACAAGATGGAAGGACTCAGAGGTTTCTGTCCTTGGTAGTTTTTTGGTACTTTTGAAAAAAGTAAGTCATTGTCTCTCTTTAAAGCTTTCAGAAAGCGAAGTATGTTCAGGTGTATAAGTGCATGAATGGAAGTGAATCATTCATGAAGTGGAGCTAAGGAGTGGAGGTTTTTAGTAGAGTTCAATCCAGAGCCTCATTTTAAGAGCTTCTCCAAGCTCTCCTAGGAGGTAGTTGTCCTCATTGCTTTCTTCCAGTTTCTTTAGCTCATTCTTTTTGTAGAGAGGAACGCTAACAATTTCCAGTGTGTAAGTGCCAGTGATTGCCTTTTTCTTGGCAATCTGAAGGTAACTCTGCCCGTCCTTCTGGTGTATCCGGAAGAGGTTGTTATGATTACCAAAGGAAATGACATAGCGGATGTGGTTTGTCAGGGGCTGAATTGCAGGAATGAGATCTAGGATGTGTTCTTTATTGCTGAGCCCAGACACATTGAATCTCATCTTCAATGGGTGGTCAATGTCCAAACTTTCCAAACTGATCTGTAAATGAGAAGTGAAAATGAAAGTATAGGCAAAACCCATGATCTGTCTTGTTTATACCGTTCTTACAGCTGTTAATTGGTCCAAGTGGCCAAGTTTGCTGATCACACTAAATTGTTCATGGTTGTTAAAACAGGAAGAGATTGCAAAGAGGCCTCACAGGACCTCTCCAAACTGAGTGAATGAACAGCATTTGCTATTTTGCTGCCCAATGAAAACAGAAAACTGATATTGTAATGCCATTACACAAATCTCTGGTACATTTGGAATTCTGTGTACAGTTCTGGTTGCCATGCCTTAAAAAAGGATGGTGTAGAATTGGAAAAGGTTCAGAACAGGGCAACCAAAATAATCAAGGGGGTGGAGCAGCTCCTCCGTGAGGGTATGTTGTAACATTTGGGACTTTAGTTAAGAGAAAAGGCAAGTAAGAGGTGCCATGATAGAAGTTTATAAAATTATGCATAGCATGGAGAAAGTGGCTAGAAAAGGGTTTTTCATGAAGGATAAGGCTTTCAATGGCTACTAGCGATGAGAAAGGTTACACTCTGCCTCCATACTTGGAAGCTGTATGGTTCTGAACCCCAGTTGCTGAATACTGCAGAAGGGGAGAGTGCCCTTGTGCTCAGCT
Source organism: Zootoca vivipara (assembly GCF_963506605.1). Lineage (NCBI taxonomy): Eukaryota > Metazoa > Chordata > Lepidosauria > Squamata > Lacertidae > Zootoca > Zootoca vivipara. The sequence goes on along the minus strand of NC_083286.1, from coordinate 13,917,712 downwards.
CCTGTTTGCAGGTTTCCCACAGGTGTTTGGTTGGCTACTGTGAGAACAGGATCCTGGTCTAGGCGGGCATTGGCCAGATCCAGCAGGCTCTTATGTTTTTACCACCTCTCTGGTTATTGCATGTGAAATAGGCAGGCACTGGCTTATACCAGGAAGCTGCATTTCAAGAGGCTGGCTATACTTTTGGGACTTTTGCCACAGTTACAACTGCGGATGACCTTTACAGACAAAGACAGCGGTACCTCGGTTTAAGTACACAATTGGTTCCGGAACTCTGAAGCGTACTTAACCTGAAGCAAACTTTCCCATTGAAAGTAATGGAAAGTGGATTAATCCGTTCCAGACGGGTCCACGGAGTACTCAACCTGAAGTGTACTTAACCTGAAGTATGAGTGCAATTGATTCTGGAAGTCCATACTTAACCTGAAGCGTACTTAACCTGAAGTGAACTTTCCCATTGAAAGTACAGTGGTGCCTCGCTAGACAAAATTAATTCGTTCCACGGGTCAATTCGTGTAACGAATTTTTCGTCTAGCGAGTCGCGGTTTCCCATAGGAATGCATTGAAAGTTAATGCGTTCCTATGGGCTCCGGGGGACTGGTGGCGGCGGAGCTTGCTCTCTTGGCTTGGGGAAGGCAGGCAGGTGCTTGCTCTCTTGCCTGCCTGCCTTCGCCGAGCCAAGAGAGCAAGCACTGTCGCTGCCAGTCCCCGAGCCGAAGCGCGCTGGTGCTCCGATGAACGGACACGGCGGGGATGGGACAGGGCTTGAGAAGCCTCGTCCTATCCCCGCTGTGTGATAGGTGGCGGGGGAAGCTCCTGCGCTTTCCCCCCACCCCGCCTGCGCTTCGGCTTCCTCGGCAAAGGCAAGCGGGCCTTCTCCGAAGCCCCGTCCCATCGCGACAAGGCTGCAGGGGAGACAAGCGCTTCTCCCCCCTGCCTCCCGCCTGTCTTCCCCGGCATGGGGCGGGGCTTCGGAGAAGGTCCCATGCCGGCTGTGCGCCGTCCCGTGGCAGTGCAGTGCAGTGGCTCCGGGGGACGGAGCCGAAGCACAGCGGGCGCTGCTTGCCCCCGCCTGTCTTCCCCGAGCCAAGGGGAAAACAGGCAGGGGCAGCTGCTGCACCACCGTGCTACGGCTCCGTCCCCCCTGGCAAAGGAAGATCAGCTGTCAGCTTTCCGCACTGACAGCTGATCTTCCTTTGCTGCCTTCCTGCGCTACTTTCTATGGCCGCAAGACGAAGCGGCGGTCATAGAAAACCTTGTCTTGCGAATGCCTCGCATTTTGTCTTGCGAGGCACCACTGTAATGGAAAATGGATTAATCCGTTCCAGACGGGTCCACGGAGTACTTAAACTGAAAGTACTCAAACAGAAGCGTACTTAAACCAAGGTATGACTGTACAAGCATCTGTGTAATATAGATATTTGTTTGAGTAAAGCTATACAAAATTGTAGAGCCTAAGAAATGTTCATGAACATTCTTTTTCACATCAGTTGGCAGAATAGGGGAGGGTGGCCCAGTATGCAGCCCAAGATGCTGCCCTCAGAAACATTTGACACCCCCTGTCCAGCCCTTGTGCTGCCTTCCCAAAGCCAGGTAAATGTGGTGCTGGGATTTGGGAAGGAGGCATGAGGGCCCTGACAGGGTCTTAGATTGCTTCCATTTCCTTCCCTAGACCCACTTAGTGCTGGCCCAGCTTTGGAAAGGAGGCAGGATGGCTCTAGTCTAGGCCCCGGTCAGAACCTCACACCTCCTTCCCAAAGCCTGGTGGCGGCTGTCAAATTTGGGGCTCACCCTCTGCACGCCAAAGCAGTGTACAGCTCATGGATTCTGTGTCAAAGTATTCTTGCGGCTCACATGGTGTGAAAAGTGGGGCTGCCCTCCAACCCTTCTAGCAGATTGATAGGAAAAAACTAGCTACCTCAACTGGCCAAATCTATTCAACTTAGTTTAGGAACAGAAAGTGTAAACTAGTTTAACTCTACAGTTCTTACTTACCTCATTCAGCTCAATTTGATTGAGACTTCTTTTCTTCCTGCTGTCTTTTTTGGAGTAGCCATTAATCTTGCATTCGTAACATGCTTCAGGAGACAAAGCATTCTCTTCATCCTCATCTAAGGGCAGATACTGGCCTTTATTAAACCCCATACCTGAGACACAGTGCCTGTTGGAAGAAGAATCACAATTTTAATACTTGAAAATCTAAACCATCATGTAACATTTCCACTTCCACGTCCTCAGTATGGAATCGTGGCAAACCATATACTACTGAAAACATTCTTAAAATTTGGTTTCTGTGTTGAACATAAACATGCAGTCTTTGAAGAAAGGTGAAAATGAGTTACTCTGACGCAGGGGATCTTTGCAGTATTATACCTGGCTATTTCTGCAGCAATCTTCTGGCAGTGGCAGAAGAGAAAATATTATCTCTAGGTATGGGCACAATGGATTTAATCCTTGGCTAGTCCACGTTAGTTCACTGAGGAAGAAAACAGACTCTATCCCAGATATCAAAAGTATTACAAAACTCATACTGTTTTGTTGTATAAAGTGAAGAGAGTGGCCACACTTTTAATATTGTCTAATATGGGGCTTGATGGCGGACAGGCCTTGGTGGGTGCTCAGACAAGTTTGATAAGAAAAGCAGAATGGAGCCAGTTGACTTTATAACTGGCTGGCAGAATTGCTAGCAGGAATCAATATTCAGAATTAAGCAAAAGCTGCTTGCTGGTGGGATGCACCTGTTTGCTAGCTTCCCAGCAGGTGGACCATTGCTGCTTACCAGAAGAGGTAGGGATTGTGGAACCAATCCAACACTCCTACCAGTGCATTTGTACTCCACTGACTTCTCTGCTGTGTTGGCTTCTTCACCCCAGTGAGCATCACTTAACAACCTGCTGGGAAGCTAGTGTTGTAGCTTCGCCCCAACTGGCAAGAAGTATCTGGATTTTAAGACTTGTTGGGAGTGATATAGCTGGACACCTAGGCTTGTGTCTTTGTAAAGGAGCAGATGACATCAGTTGCCCTGTAGTGTCTCTTATTGCTGACTGTCTAAAGGCTGTCCTAATCTCCCAGCCACTTCAGAAAGGAAAGTGTGAAAATTATGTTTCAATCAGAAATAGTGCATTAATAAAATACTAGAGCACATTTGCTAACAATTTGGGCTACCTGGGCCTTCTAGAAGATTAGCATTATAATAAAATATAGGTGCTGGCTTGTGGGAATCACCAGCAAATACTCACCCTTGCCCAACTCTGTAATATCCAGTTGGGCAACCACAAAGATAACCGCCTTCTGTGTTGGAGCAACCGTAATTGCAGGGGTTCTTAGTGGATGAACATTCGTTTACATCATGGCATGCAGCTGAGAACTGATCAAAGGAAAATCCAGAGGGGCAGGCACATTTGTAGCTTCCAAGAGTGTTGTAGCATGAAGCTGAACCACAAATACTAGGATTTGAGCATTCATTTTCATCTGTTGGACAAATGACAACATTTTTTTAGGTATACAGAATTTATTATCGGGACAATAGTAGTAAGACAGTAGTATAAACACATTCTCAATTTCAGATTTTAAGGATTGGAACAGGAAAGTGCTCTTGCCGTTTTAAAGAACTACAGGATAAAGCATACTTCAGTAAGGTAGTGGGGTAAATATCTCACCAGCAGTGTGAGAGGGCAAACCCCATCTATTGTGCTTTCTTTGACTCTTCCCACCAGAATTATTGTTTTGCTCTCACTCAGCACATACAAATGCATAGCCCCCTGAATGCAGACTATAGCTAAAGGTGTCCTTTGGCAACACAGAGCAGTTTCCATTAGCCGGCTAGGCATGACACTGCAATCCTATCATCTATGCCTCATTAGTGCCACCTACTAAGCTCTGCTGCCCCACTGTTTATTGTCAGAGTTTTGAAAATTTAAATGTTGAATTTGAAATTTTGGAATGATCTGCTTGTGAAGTTTGTTTTCTTACCCACACATTGATTCCACTGATAATGCTGAACATATCCTTGTGGGCAGCCACACCTGTAGCCACCAAGAATGTTTTGGCAGCCATGTTGACACCTGTGGTTTCCTTCACACTCGTCCACATCTGTAAAGAAATAATGCAGTAGATATAAGAAGAAAAGGGAGAGTTGCAAGTCTATACACACTTACCTTACAAGTTCCATCAACTCAGTGGGACTTACTTTTAAGCAACTATGCAATAGGATTGTGCCTTAACAAAAATTTCTTCATAGAAAATTTGAGTTGGTAGTAACCCTTTTGGCCAACCCTTTACACCCTCCCTGGGAAGATTCTAAATCTTCTCCAAGAAATACAACCCCCTGGATTTTTAAGGGATACCTGTTCCAATATCTCAATCATTTATTATAGTTACATAACTGCTAAAGTTCCAATGTCTTATTGACTTATTCTTGCAGCTAGGAGGTACTTACGGATATAACTAAAACTGATCACTCCTCATTATGTTGCTTTGGTAAACAGTCCTCTGTGACATTTTAATAGATATTTGAACATTTCATTCTTCTTTTCTTACATTAGATATGCTCACTGCCTTCATAATTTCCCTAAGTGTTTAAAGTATTTACCACCTTCATTGTCCTTTGAAACATCTCTAGTTTGTTCTTACCTTTCTTAAAATGTTGTGACCAGAACAGGGCACAGTAATCCAGCTGCATTCTAAGTAGCACAGGGTAAAATAATATCTCCTGTGTTCCACTTAGCTGCAAAAGGCCCTTCAAATTCTAAATTGCATTTTGAGGCTTGGATCTGAAGGTGCCCTTCCACGAACAAGAAACCTCTTCTGTTTCTAGAAGGGCTGTTTGCAACTTAGTGGAAGTGCTCTGCGTAAGAAAAGTGCTCTGAAAACCACATATGTTCTTCTGTTTATGCAAGTCTGTTTCCTATTTGCCGCCCCCACTTCCAAATTTTTAACTATGTATGATTTAAATCTCTTACATGTGTGCATAGCAAGCACTAATGGCTGGAATGGGAACAGTTCCCCACTGGAAAACCACTTTAAATCCTCAAGCCTCGATTAACAAATCAAATCTTGCTTTCCAATGGGGAACTTTTTGTGCTACACACACTGCAATGCAGTCCCAGATACTTGATTATACTAAATCTTCCGCTTGTGCTTGTACAGAAGTTAACTGAAAAGCGCCAATAACTGAAAGCATTTAACTCAGGTTCTTTGGATCCAACCCAGAATTTGAGATCTGGTGCATACATCTAATAGTGAAGTTTAATCATTACTGAAAACACGGCAGTGGGAAACGTATGCATAGATATCACAGTGATGGCTTTAAAATACTTGCTTCAAAATATTGCTTTAAAATGTTTGCTTAGAAATATTCACCCAGCTACTTAGAACTAATAGAGCAAAAGATATAACTAATGGAATACTCTATGCTGCGCCTGCTATCTCATTAGACTCAACTAGCTGCCTAAGCTAAGGCATTCGGATTCTGAATGTCTGTTGCAATAGTGTCTCATAATAAACCTATCAATGCTCTTATGAATTTCCAGTATAAGCTCAGTAGGTAATATTATGTAAATAGGACTATGCTCTTACACCTTCTGCAAATATATCATCTACAAATAACTTCTGATGTTCAGATTTTACCATCACAGTTTAATCCAGTTGAGTCTAGAGAGAAACCTCTCTGGCATTCACAGGCAAAACTTCCAGGAGTATTCTGACAGATTCCTTTTGATCCACAAAGTGAAGGCTGTGATCCACATTCATTTTTATCTAAAAAGATATTCATTCTTATGAATCAGATTGTAAAAAGAGATCTAATACAAATATAGATGTATATGGCAATGGATATATACATGCTTGAAACTTGCACATTTCTATACCTATCAACATAGCACATGATGTTGACTAGGGGTTCAGAATATGATAAGATTGTGGGAATTATTTGCACCCACAGTGCTACTGCCAGATGCAAACTAAATAGGGGGTTCTCTTTTGAAAAATTTCATTCCACATCATTAACTTTGATTTAAATCAGCAAGATGTGTGCTAAAAGGCACACATCCATAAGAAGATTGTGGACATTTGATATGCCAATGAAAAATACTTTTTAATGTAGTTTTAAGCAACTGTAAGTCAGCTTTTAATGATGCTTTACTCCTTTGTCTCTGTGTGGTTACATTTACAATGTAATATTCAGCAACTGCATAAAAAATGCTCAGTGGCTGCTTTCATTTCTTCCAACATTTTTCTTTATCTACACCCCCCCCCCTTGAACTTATAAGTAGTGGTGACAAATATCTCTATACAGTTGTGGTTGTTTTTTTGTTTTTTTTTAAAAAATCTACACAAATCAGATTAAAAAATCAGGCAATTAACGTGACTTATTTGTTTTTATGAACGAAAATTCATTGTTTCAATTGATCTTACCAATACAAGCTGTATGATGTTGTGTGAAACCGGGTGGACATTTACATGTGAACCCTCCCAAGGTATTGACACAAAGGAACTGACAGTTGTGCTGCTTAGTTTGACATTCATCAAGATCTAAAAGTGAAAAAAGGTAAAATGTATTATGTTTAAAATGAAAGCAGAATAGTTGTTTACTAACAAACTATCTATATCACAGGGAAATTATTATTTCCTCTTATTTCAATAGATCAGCCACAAGGCTCTTTTACATGCTTACCCCATGCTTGGCTTGAACGGTTGAAGTATAATTCTATAATTAAGAACCAAAGCAGAGCAGGCTGCCTTTACCCAACTTGTCAAGACCCTACCTCTGTTTTAGTCACTATCAGATACGCCTGGACAGTTTTGTGCCTCTGTTCCTTCTAGGGAGCACTGCCCAAGCCTTCTCTGCCTGCAGCAGAAGCATGTAAAGCAGGCATCCCCAAACTTCGGCCCTCCAGATGTTTTGGCCTACAACTCCCATGATTCCTAGCTACCAGGACCAGTGGTCAGGGAAGATGGGAGTTGTAGTCCAAAACATCTGGAGGGCCGAAGTTTGGGGGTGCCTGATGTAAAGGCTCTTGCAATATACAATTGAACATACTGGGCCAAACTACACCTTTTTTATACAAAAAACAAGCAAAAGCCTTGGTCTAGCAGGCCACTTGTATTGAAAAGGAAAAAGCAGCAGTGGGAAATGTACTCCCAGTCCAGATTGGGACCCCACACCCAATTCGCTGCCAAAAATTCAAGTACAGTGGTACCTCGCAAGACAAATGCCTCATGCAACGAAAAACTCACAAGACTAAAGCATTTTGCGTTGCGCGAGGGAATCGCAAGACAAGGTTTTCTATGACCGCTGCTTCGTCTTGCGAAGCGCGGCCTTAGAAAGACAAAGTGGCTGTGGGCGGCAACAAAAGGGGAAACAGCTGTAGCACAGGAAGAAGGCAAAGGAAGATCAGCTGTCAGCGCGGGAAGCTGTTAGCTGATCTTCTTTGCCTTCTTGCCGCGCTACAGCTGTCAGCGTGAGCCAAAGTGAAGCTCGGGGAAGGCAGGCAGGCAGGCGACAACAGCCCCGGAGCCAAAGCTCAGCGGGCACTGCTTGCCACCTGCCTGCCTTCCCCGCCAGTCCCCCGAGCCGAAGCGCAGCTCGGGGGATTGTGGGCGGCAGCGGGGCTTCCTCAGGGAAGGCAGGCAGGCGGCAGGCAGTGCCCGCTGTGCTTCGGCTCTGGGGCTGCTTGCCGCCTGCCTGCCTTCCCCGCCAGTCCCTTGAGCTGAAGTGCAGCTCGGGGGACTGGCGGTGGCAGCAGGGCTTCCTTGGGGAAGGCAGGCAGGCGGAAAGCAGCCCCGGAGCTGAAGCGCAGCGGACGCTTCTTGCCGCCTGCCTGCCTGCCTTCCCCGAGGAAGCGCCGCTGCCAGTCCCCCGAGCAAAGGACTGGCGGCGGCAGCAGGGCTTCCTCGGGGAAGGCAGGCAGGCGGCAAGCAGCGCCCGCTGCGCTTCAGCTCTGGGGCTGCTTTCCGCCTGCCTGCCTTCCCCGAGGAAGCCCCGCTGCCACTGCCATTCCCCCGGAGCCCATAGGAACACATTTGCAAGACGCGATTTGCAAGACGCGATTTGCAAGACGAATTTTTCGCAAAACGAATCAACCCGTGGAATGAATTAAATTCGTCTTGCAAGGTTCCTTACACAAAAAGGAATGAACGAATAAAAGCAACCCATCAGAGACTCAGCCACTAACCTCTACAGGTTTTTCCATCTTCTTGCAGGATATAGCCACGTGGGCAAGAACACTGGTAACTTCCTTCACTGTTCTTGCAGATAAAGTTGCATGGTTTGGGAGACTGGGAGCATTCATCAAGATCTAAGTAGGATAATGAACTATTAGTAATGCAGTTTCTTGCTGGAAATATTATCTAAAGACACAAAGAAATGACTATTCCCCCCTCATAGGGGAAATATTGAAAAGAAAAACAGGTGTGTGCTAAGAGCTATTTGGTGTAAATATGGGATACACATTCAGTCACCAAATGCACAAAATGGGTGAATCTTTCTCCTAACATCCGTAATATTACTATATTTCAGGATAGCGCCAATATGACCTCTGCTTCCTTTCCTAAACCCCAGATATGGGACTGATATGGAGTGGGATTGGTCTGCTTAGACGGCGATAGCAACCCCTGCGTCACACACTTGCAGCTTTTTTGTAATCCAGTTGTTACTGTTCCACAGTTTACAGGAGGAAATTGGCACTTAGGGCTGTGTGGCCAGAAGTGTCCCCATTTTGTACTGCAAAGTGTTCATTCACTTATGTAATGGAGCAACAAGGAAGGCTACAAGGCTGTTTTAAAGTCAACCAAAAAGAATGAATTTGAAGTCGGTGGTAAAACTTACCCACACAAGAAGTACCACTAATATCAGTGGTGTAGCCAACTTTACAAAAGCATCTGAAAGAGCCCATGGTATTGATACATTGACCATGCCTACATAGACTTGGCATGACTTTACACTCATCAATATCTGTGGAATAACAGGAAATATTTCAAAAATAACATTTCTTACTGTAGCATAAGCAACTAAGGATGCAATCTTGATGTGGAGCATAGTCTAATTGCCTCATTCTGCACACTACTGGCAGGGGGAAAGGAGGCTGGACAAACAGTATTTCATGGCAATAAACAGAGGAGTGTAGACTCTTTTAAAAAAAAAAACTCCAAGCCCAGTTTAACCCCCCCCCAATTGTCTCCCTTAGAAGGATAAACCCAAGCCACTCTATTATGCTTGGAATGTCCCCTCAGAAACTATAAAACTGCACCTTTCTTTGCTTAGGAATGTATTACACAATTTTTCAAACAAATTATTTATCTTTCGACAATACCTTATTGTCAAATTCTGAGTTTACTTTCATTGCGTTAAGTACGGTAGAATGTGTAGGCTTGTCACACAAATACCAAACCATTTGCCTAGCTACTTAACAGAATTCATATCTCCCCAGCATAAATTGGAATGAATAAAATTTGAAAACTACAATAGTATATGATAGGTGGCCCATTTTGCATGTCACATTAAACCATAGTTAAAATAAACTATGAGTAGCATGCCAGCAGGGCACATTGCAGAAATTGCAGGCACTCTACTCCCTCGACTGCTCCTTATTGTCCGAAAGTGGGGTAGTCGTTTGTGTCCCTCAGACAAAAGAAACTAGATATTCATTCGGAGTGTTCTGCTAAGAGAAACGTCTGCGCAGTTGTGTTTAATTTACAACACCATCAACATACACACAAAATCAATGAATTTTTGGTTTGTAGAAAGCTTTTTGTCTGTTATTTTTAACTTTAGTGTTAGCTATCTACTCCTGTTTGAGAATAAAATACTTCTCAGCAAATTAGGAAAAATCAAATAAGACCCATTTATCAAACTTATCTATCAAACAGTACCTCGTCCATCTGTGGTGTACCCGGGACCATGTGGGCAAAGTTTCTTGTACTGAGTTGTTCCTGGGAGTGGGCAAACCTCACACTGATTGCCCCAGCCTCTGCCTCCATCACAACAGCACTCTGATTTTGTGACAAGGTTCCGGCTGCTAGAAGCCATCTGGCACATTGTCTGCAAGACTTCAGCAAAGCAGAAGCCTTCACGGTTATCTGTGAAGTGAATGTGAAGTAGCAACATGTGGATTAGAACAAGGTGCACTTCCTTGTTTAGCAATGGTTCTAATAGTGGCTTAATGTTTAGCACAATCAGCTTTTATTTGCATTAATACAACATTTACATATATTTCTAGAGTTGACATGAGGACTTCTGTTGTGATGGTAGTATAATAATAATAACAACAAATATCCCACAATTGTAATTTTTCCAGGTTAAATGCCTGGGAAGAAAAGGGTATCATGTTCTATGTAACCATTTTATCCAATTAGCCAGCAAGTCCTTTTCCAAATTATCATACTTCATCACAGAATACTACCTGAAAACAGACAAATCTATTTTATTAGAATTATAAACGGGTCCATTTTTTGTACCATAATGTGGTTTTTCAATACATAATTTTAAATACCACTCACAAAATACTATTTCATTTTAATACTACATACATGCCCATAAGTTCTGTAAGCCAAAATCCAAATACTGGTATACTTTTAGTAGTTACAATACACTGATGTTTACCTTCCTTGTTTTTATGCATTTTATTCATGTAAAGTAAGATTACAATGGCGTTTATTTACCAAATTTGTAAGCAAAACGTGTAAGGTAGATATGTTGGAATCTAAATGTTAATTATGAAATTTAATAGCTTTATCACCATCAAAGATAATTCTCTCAGAAAACTATGGGCATGCTATATTAATCTGTGTCCTGAGCTCTATCTCTTAGCAATATAATGGGAAAAATCCAGTCTGTATCCTGAACAAGTGAGCAATGTATACAGTAAAGCTCTTGCAAAAGTACACCTCTCTGTTGACATATGACAGGATAGCTTGACAGTAGGGCAATCCTGAAAATGGAACATTGCATGCATGAAAGTCTCCAGCTTTCCTAATTTAATTAATTTTCTCTCAAACCACCTGTCTGGTATTTTTTTATTTTTTAGCAAACAGAGGAGGATAATCTTTTCATTTCCCTTCCTTGTAGATAAGACAGATACAAAAGATTTTGTTTCAGTCAACTACCACTTATATCCAAACTGGCAAAGATTTCTTAAATACTCCCTTCATTTGAACAGAAAATAATGGACTGTAGGTTTACTTGCCAATGCATTCAGTTCCAGATGAACTTGACTGGAAACCTTCATTGCATTCACACCTGTAACTTCCAATAATGTTGACACAGTGGCCATTTTCACAGATACCTGGCTTGGTGCGGCATTCATTTTCATCTTTATCACAAATACAGAAACAAAAAATAATTAATGTACAGAATCACAATGCCAGTTAAATGATACCAATATAATCAACAACTTAAGATCTCTCAGTTGGGTTTCCTGTTCCCTCTTCTCTAAGGAATATGCTAATTGAGGCTGGAGAAGGACAATAATAATTTGAGGCAGAGAGTGTTGCTAGAAATAAGTCTGAGATCTAGGAGCCTGATTTACTCTCTGTAATAATCCAATGCTATGGTGCTGAGGGTTCTCCTAGAAAACTGATAGGAAGTAAGAAACATCAGAATTAATGCTGTAAACTCCCAGCTTATGCTCAGCATATATTAGGGATAGGGGAGAAATTCAGTTCAGTTCACAATTTAACGGAAACCTACCTAATTCGTACTTCCCAAAGCAATATGCCAACTGAAATGCAGCTGTCCTTCAAAATTCACACTTCTCTCAATTTTGTGAAGCTTACCAACCAAAAAATGAGCACACATTAGAAGTGTGCATCAAATCCATAGGTTAGTGAAAGGAACATACAAAAAAACCTAATATCAGGGACACTGCTTGAATAAATGTGTACGTTAGGAAACACTGCATACAAATATTGTGTCTATTATGTGCACTAACAATAGATCAGAAAAAGTCATAATATACATTAACTTTTATTCATAACAGTCACTGGGTAATACAGGAATACTGAGTTAAATAGGCTCAAGTTTTTTTCTTGAAGCACCCTATCTTAATACCTACCCATGCAACCTTCTCCATCTGGTCTGCGGGTCATTCCAGGAGGGCAGATGCACATGAAAGTTCCTATCAGATTTTTGCACATCATACCTCTTGATTCACAGTCGTGTAGACCTTCTGCGCATTCATCAAGATCTTTAAAAAATAAAGGAATGTATATGTTTAGGACATCAATCTACTATTTGTTCCGGGGACAATATTCTGTCAGTAGACTCCTATACATATGCACCCCAAAGTAAACAGCATAGAGTATAAGGGGACTTAGGTGAGTATACTGTCTTGCACAGATGGGGAAGGGTCACTTTCTCTGAAATGTCCATTCCATGCACAGGGCCAGCTAGACATACGAAACAAGGAGTCTCAAAATGTGGATGAGCCAGTCATGTTGGGAAGAGGGGTTCAATTTGTTAAGCACCGGGGAACAGTTTAGGGTAATTTTTGGAACAAGTCATGCCTATACAAAAGGGACTGACTCCACTTGAACCAGAATGCAAACCAGATAGTGGGGAGCTTAAAATAAAAGAAGAGCAGAGCACCTTCAAAAGGAAAAAGGAAAAAGAGCTGAAGAGTTTCCAGCTGATGATAAATCATCCCTAAGGGATGAGGGTGAAAATGTTCATGATTGCCCAAACAGGAAAGAGGTAGGAAGTACCATTTGTACCTACCTGAAAAGTAGATTTGCATGTCCAGTGTAGCATCACTGAGTTGGGCTTATTTGTGCCTCTAGTGGACAAAGGAAGGAGTAGGTTTTTCAGGACATAGGCTAGCCCCTCCTCAGTTTTGCATATTCGCTGAGAATGAACTGGCCAGAACTGAAACTCAGAACAGTGTTAACCTACTCCCTACAACAAACAAACAGCAAAGTCCAGTTGGGCAAGCAGAGGTGGCAATCGGTGTCACAGGGCATAGAAGGGTGTGGCCCCAGTGATGCTAACTGGACAAGGAAATCTACCCCTCAGGTAGGTATAACAGTACTATTTCACTTGCCAGTGTAGAATTGCTAGGTTGGGACGTCAAGGCTTCTGACATCCTGGCTGTTACCAATCCCTGTCGTGATCCGCTGCTGCATCCAACCAGTGAAATAATAATAATAAAAAAGATCTCTGGACGTAAAAGCCCTGGGCAAGCCACCATTTCTCCCTCTTCCAAAGTCAGTCACAGTGGAGGAGGAGGAGGAGATTTGACAATACACACATGCATGTTTCTAGGATAGAGAAGATGAGAATTAAGAGGTTAAAGACTGATGTGAGAAACTCTGAACTAGGATGAAGAAGTGAGAGGGACCAAAGGGAACATGACTGCTTTGTGGAGGCAGGAGCAAAAAACTGAGGAGGGGCAGGCCTATTTCCTGAAAAAACTATTCCTGCTTTTGTCCACTAGAGGTGCAAGCAAGCCCAACAAAACTGGCAAGTGAAATTAAGGCAATGAAGGCACAGAGGGGTACAAAGTAATTCAAAGTGGCCAAAGCACTGAAGGGTGCTTTCTTCTTGTCTTTGTTAAGTAAAATGTAAGTGATACATTTTGAAATAAAAAATATCTTTTTTTAAAAAAAAACCCACATCCATACCTTTACACATTTTTTGGTCCTCTCTTAATTCATAGCCCACTGGACAGGTGCATTCATAGAAACCATATGTGTTTATGCAGCGGAAAGCACACAGCAACGGGTTTTGTACGCATTCATTTATGTCTAAACAAACAGAAACAACACCAGTGTTATCCAGTCCTTAAAAACCTCCTTCCAAAAATAAAAAAACAAACAAGCCACTCTTTCTTATTTTTAATCCCCTTTGGCAGTAAAGGGAATCAGATAAAGATTCAAAGCAGGTTAGTTGCCCAAATGTAGTCAGAAGATAAAACAAATTATAATTTACCTTCGCAGTTCATCATTGGCCCAGGTTCAAACCCGTCAAGGCAATTACATTCAAAGCTACCAATAACATTGGAACACGTGCCATTTCCACATGGATTACCAATTGAACATTCATCGGTATCTAGGGTATAACAAGTAAAACAATCTTTTGAAAACTGGGATGCAGGTCAAGTTCATGAAGCTTTAAAGATTACAACGCATGAAACAAACAGATTTTACATATAGCTTTGAATCGGCACACACCTACACAACGCACTCCGGTGTAATCTAGCTTGTATCCCAAAGGGCATTCACAACGGAAGGATCCATCTGTGTTTATGCAGTGACCGTTGGAACAAATGCCTGGGCTCTCAAGGCATTCGTTGACATCTAGAAACAAGAAAGTAGCATCAAATCATTTGTACTGTTCTGTTATCCATCTCGGGATTCCTTTAGTATAACAGATACACATTTTATTGGACAGTAATAGAATTCCCTTTACCCTCCCAAAGAGGAATAAATGAATAAAAAGGAAACAATTATTTCTTATGCCAAAAACGTGGAGAAAATAAATGAATTAAAAAGCATTGTTATTAAGGACATTTGCTTTGCTTCTCTGATTAACAATTCGTTCCCAGTGGAGATCTGCCAGACACCCTCTCTCCCTGTCTTTAGACAGTTGCTTAAAATGTTTTAAACTTCCAATGGTTTATATTTTGTGATTTGTTGCTGTAAAAAAATGATTTGGTCTTTTTTATTTTTTTTAAGGAAAAACTTGATACACAAAAAATTGAACTGCTGCCCATTTGGTGTTTTAGTGCTGTTGTTTTTAGTACAATAGTGAACGTTTTAGGTGGGTCCGATAAGTGCGCAAATGCCCACACGTGCATTGTGTCAAACCTGGAAGTGACCTGAAAACATCACAAAAAGGGGCGGAACAAGGCAGGGGCGGAATGGCATGTTTGCAGGCTTTTTCAACGGTGTTTCAAATATATGCAATTTCATTTAAACCCATGGTGCCTTGGAACATAACCCCTGGAGTTGCATGTATTGTAGTGTTCTGCTTTGTTTCAAATTTCTATTTGATAGTATTTTAATTTGTCGTAAGTCACTTTGGTTGTTCTAAACCAGTGGTGGCCAAACTTGGGCCCTCCGGCTGTTTTGGGACTACAACTCCCATCATCCCTAGCTAACAGAACCAGCGGTCAGGGGTGATGGGAATTGAGGTTCCAAAAAACTTCTCTAAACAGAAGAACTGGATAGAAATTACCGTATTGGCCTGAATATAAGCCTCACTCCCCCCCCCCTTCTGACCGTGAAAAGTTAAAATTGTGGCTTATATTCGCAACCTTACGGTATGCAGCCAGAAGCGCGGGGCAAACAGCACCAGGAGCACGGAAAAGCGGTGCCCGCCCCGTGCGTAGTTCCCCATCTTCTCCCCCAAGGCCAGGAAGGGAGAAAACGAGGAAGGGGAAAGGCTGCTGGCAATGATGTGTGCGTGCCCCGCTGCCGCCACCGCCCAGAATGCAGCCAGGAGCAGTGAGGAATGGAGTGGCTTATATTTGGGTATTTTTCCCTCCCCACCCTTCTAATTTTAAAGGTGCGGCTTATATTCAGGCCAATACTGTATAGTGATTATAGTGCATAGAGTATAAATCCTGTGAGCTGCATCTGCTATCCTAGGCCTATACTAACTTCTGCTGCCATGTGACCATTCACCAATAAGAGAAAGTAAGGACGTTTTCTGGAGGAAGATTTATGTCATCTCCCCCTAATCAGGAATATTATTCGTATCTGAAAAAGCAACACAACTTTCTTTCTAAAAGCCAGAGAATGCTGTAGTATAATTCATTAAAGAGCTAAATAGTTTTAAAGTGATATCAAAGTAAAACCAATACCTTCTCGTGTATCATCAATCCCAGGTATAGTCCCATGACCAAATGGACACAAATCCTGGAAGGCAACTGCACAAGAACATTTTTTGGAACATCAGCACCACATAGGGAATAAAAATGGCAATGATTATACAGCTGGCTATGGCCAATTAAAGCAATAACAGGCACACATATATGCTTTTCACAAGTGCTACAAAAGAAGGCCCCCCCCTATTTTTCTTCCATATCCGAATACAGTACTGCGTAATAAGTGCCACATTCATAAAGTAATCGGCAACTGTAGCTGTAATCAATATTCAGTTTTTAATCTAAGCCAATAGCAAAACCCAAAAGACACCGATTGCTTTACTGGATTTTAACCCATGTTTAGCCAGCTCCAGTTTCCTGTGATGATATTGGTTCCATATACGCCATACATTTAAAACACATCTCCCCCTTGCCCCAAAGATCCAGTTATTTTATTGCTCATTGTATAGTAATTCAATGTTAGTCGATAGAAACCACTTACTTAGAGTAGCTCCATTGAACTATTGGAAATTGGATCAAGGATCTGGTTTGACAAGTAAAGGCTCTATATGCCAGTTGTTTTTTTACTACTGCCTCTCATCCCGTCACGGAGCTCATCCCGTCACGGAGATTTGAACCGCCGACCTTCTGATCAGCAAGCCCAAGAGGCTTAGTGGTTTAGACCACAGCGCCACCCACATCCCTGTTGCAACACTTAGCACGATTATTTCCAATACTGTTATTCAAATGTATGATGATTTATTGCACAGTCCTAAAGCCAGCACATGTTTTTTCTTTACCTTTTTCTTCCTTAGGACAAAGTTCACAGGGATCACCCCATCCTTCTCCTGGCATCTTGCTGCAGCAGCACTTTGCCTTTGTGGTGTTAAATGCTTTCGGCACGGAGCACTTGCCATTCTCAAAGTTAGTGAAGCAGAAGCTTTGCCGTGTATCTAGGGGGGAAACAAAATGCCACGGTTTCACCTCTCACTTGCGTGGGAATTCCTGCCTGAACCTCTATCAGCAGGAGGCATTATTATTTTGTAATGCCTTTTCCATGCACTAAAGCCCTTTCAGTCTGCTTATACTAGGTGTGGGAAACCTCTGAGCAGGAGTTGCTGGAGAACATTTCAGGACCCACCCACCCACCCCTGAAAAATTACCTTTGTAGTGAAAATATTTCTATCAAAAAATGACATAGTTCACTCTCTTCCCCACCCACCCCCCATCATCCTTCAATCCCTCTCCATCTACCCACCCCATAATGTCTTTTAATACTCAGTTGTATCTCCTTCAAGTATTATTTGACAAAGCCACTTCCGCCTTGAAGAGGAGGTGGGGTTGCGGGCATGGCTGGTTCCATGAGCTGATGGAACTCTTATGAGGGGCTGGGTGGTAAGACCCTGAGCAATAGGTGGGATTGCCGCCCGCGCTGCCTGCAGGCTGGCCAATCCGGCCGGCCTGGAGATGTGTCCTGCAATTCTTAAGCATGGGCGCGGACAGGAATCCCTCTCTTTGCTCACCAGCTGCATCGGTTTTCCTCGTTGGTTTGCTGTTTTTGCTTTGGTTCTTTGTTCTCTCCCCCCCCCCCCCGGCTTCTTTTGTTTGGTTACCCTTAGCGTTCGGGATTGCTGAGGCTAGGCGGGAGCACGGCGTCGCTACCCCTCAGTGGGGAACCCCATGCCTGCAACCTTCCCCCCCCCCCAACTTTGCCTGGCCACTTGGCAGGGCAGTCGGTTTTTAGGGCTTTGCTTCAGTGCATTCCTTTACTCCTGCTGCTCACTGTGGAACCGTAGGAACCAGCCAGGGAAACAGCTGAGAGGCGCGTTGGAGCTGCGACCCCCCCAGTGAACCAGCTGTGAGGCAGTGCACAGTGCAGGAAGCCCCGTTCTGCCTTGTCGCTTTAGCAAGGAGCATCGCCAGGTCGGAATCTCAGGTTTTGGGTGTGCATGTGTGTTGAGCTTGAGTGTTTTGCCCTCTCACACATGTGCTAAGTCAGCCAGTGGATCTTTGTACAGCCAGCTTTCATCCAAGACATTTAAAGCATGGCGTCCAGAAGCCTCAGTGTAGTATTTTGTTTGTTGTTGAATTAATCTCAGTCTAATATTACAGGTGGCTGTTTTAAAGTCATAGGGCTCTTGTCCATTTGGATGGATTGGGCAATTTGCTCCCTAAAAAAAGTTCAACAAATTAGGGTTGTCTGTAAAAAAAGGGGGGGGAGAGTTCCTGCACCTTTTTTTCTAGAAAAAAAGCACTGGTGTTAGGCAAGGCAAGCCTTCAAATCCATTTTTGCCTGGTCTGGGCTTAGCATGGATTTGTGATTGCATTACATTAAATATTCATACTGCTTTTAAAATTGTATTTGTATTTCTTTTATTGCTGCAACTGGGCCCACAGCAACTGGTCTAGCCAAAGTTTGTCTTTGTGTTGTGTTTTAAATTTCAAGCATTGCATGTTCATCTTTGCATGCGTTAATGATTGTATTTTCTTTTTATTATCATATTAGCCATCCTGATTTTTTTTTTAAGTGTAAAGGTGAGGTAAGGTAAAGGGACCCCTGACCATTAGGTCCAGTTGTGACTGACTCTGGGGTTGCGCGCTCATCTCGCATTATTGGCCGAGGGAGCCGGCGTATAGCTTCCAGGTCATGTGGCCAGCATGACAAAGCCGCTTCTGGCAAACCAGAGCAGCACATGGAAACGCCGTTTACCTTCCCGCTGTAGCGGTTCCTATTTATCTACTTGCATTTTGACGTGCTTTCGAACTGCTAGGTTGGCAGGAGCTGGGACCAAGCAACGGGAGCTCACCCCGTCACAGGGATTTGAACCGCCGACCTTCTGATCAGCAAGCCCTAGGCTCAGTGGTTTAACCACAGCGCCACCTGGGTCCCAGGACCTGGATTGGCCAGCCTGCAGGCAGCGCGGGCGGCAATCCCACCTGGGTCCACCTGGGTCCCAGAACTCCTTTAAATAAACATGAGATGACCCAACTTAGGCAAATGATTGTTTGCTGAATGGCCCTCCTTTCTGAATATTTGAGCTGACTGTTAACGGCCTGCTACAACCACTGTGCTTACCAAAACATCTCCTGCCGTTATCAGATATCACAAAGCCTGTAGGACAGATGCACTGGAATCCTCCTGGCGTATTAGTACAGGATCCAAAGAGACAGATGTTGGGATCCTCATTGCATTCATCAATGTCTGAAAAAAAATCATTTATTTATTTATTTCATACAATTTATACACAACTTGATTGTAAATAAATAATTTTTTAAAGATGGTTAAAACGAAAATGTGATTACAACATTAATCTAAAATGGTATTCATTAGTCATCTTGTGTATTTTCCAGAGCTCTGGTAGGAAATAGTGCATTAGGCATAATTGATTTTTAAATGAGCAAACCAGTTCGTCCTGTTTTAAAACAGCAATTGCTTTATAAAGTCTACTCCAAGGCTGTGTCAGTATATTTGGTTATTCCCACCCCCACCCCCCGCAACAATTTGGGGAAAGGCAGAAAGAAATTGCCCATAAAAAAGAAAGTGAGTATGAGAACTTGTGAAACATTTGAGGGGTGGGGCAGGGGTTTGTCTATTCCTGTTCCATTATAACGTAGTTGGGGGCTGTTTGCATCCTATCTTCCTTACCCTTAACCATGTGCTGTAACCAAGAATTAACCGCTCCCTCTGCCGGTAAAGTGAGATGAGCGCCACAACCCCAGAGTTGTTCGTGACTAGACTTAACTGTCAGGGGTCCTTTACTTTTTTTTTTACAACTCACGCTTAAAGGGAAAGAGAGTCTTTCTATAAGTATAAGTCCAAATTCAGAAAACACACTAAACCTGCCTTTGACTCAACTGCTGCATCATGCCATGCTAAGACGACTGCGAAGAAACACAGTGGTTGCCATCTCCTCGCCAAAACCCCACACATTTTCACTAAGACATTATTTATCTTAGTGTTATGTGCTAATCTAGCAGGTGTCTTGCACATGATATTCACTGCAGCCCCCAGATGCTATGTTATGAAAGGTTTTTTTTAAAAAAAAAAAGACTTGGATTACTTTACTGTGTTAGTACTGAAGTTCAAAATAAAATAAAATAAAAAATGCAACATTACCAATGCAGCTTTCGCTTTTTACTTCATATCCCGGTGGGCAAATGCACCTAAAAGATCCTTCCAAGTTTTGACATGTACCAGGGAAACATGAGCCAGCAAGCACCACACACTCGTTAATATCTCAAAAGAATAGGAAAAAAATATGTTAGAGATTCTAGAAGGATTACCTACAGTCTAAATATGCAATAAGAGAGAAAAATTTAGATCAAGATCATTGATCCTCCTTCCCACACTTTTGTCTGTCCTTTGTTATGTTAAGTAACACTGCTCCCATCTGTAAATAGCTATTAATTATTATTGTTATTGTTATACATAGATAATAATAAAATTTATATACCACCCTTCACCCAAAGATCACAGAGCGGTTTACAATATAAAAACACAAAAATACATAACAAACGGAAACAATAGCACTCCTCGTCCCTAGCTCTTGCTGATGGGGAAAAGTTCCTACCCACCCCTTTGCAATGAATTCTGCTGTTCAGTTAAGCATACAAGAGCCACATAAGGCCAATGTATCAACCAAAATTGGTAGAAGAACAGAGATTTCCTGAGAAGAGGGAAAGGCTCTGTCTTACTTGTCTGGTATAGGATTGTGTTTCAGCTGCAGTTCACAGCTATCCATAAATACCTGCCGGAAGTGTTTTCGTTGGGCTTCTTTAACTTATTTAGCTTTTTTTAAATTGAAAGACACTAGGATATATGTGACTGAAAGACACTGTAACATATGATTGTGCAAATGTAAATAAAGCAGCACAATTGTATGTTTATGCAAAAGTAAGTCACACTGTATTCAATGGGATGTAATCCCAGATAAGTGTGCACAGGGTTGCTGTTCTATCAATGCACATTGACACTAGGTAGTTGTTGCTTTCATACATACCAATACAGTTCTTGCCATCTGGAGTAAGTTCATAACCTTCATGACATAAACATTTGAAAGAACCAATTTCATTGAAACACCTCCCATTTCTGCACACCTGCCCAAAGAAGGAACTGCATTCATCAATATCTAAATGGTTAACAAAAAGCAACAAAATGGTTAACAAAACAAGGGCAACAAAAAGCATTAATTCTATCATGCAATAACTGCAAGCTACAACTCTGCTTTGGAACATGTTTTTAAAAGAAAAGCCTGACTAGCTTTTCAGGTACCTTTTAAATTAAATAACGTTCTAAAGAATTGCCTGAAGTAGCTGATATTACAGTTTGAAGTCTGGTTTATTCTGTTATATTTTACTCCAAGAAGACCAATTTATCCTAAATAGAACCCAATAAGGCAGGCGTGTATGTACAAAATGTTTTTTTTTTAATGATCCCATTGAGATCCCAAGATGAAATTTTGGAGGTAGCTCTTAGAAATATTAAATAATCAATACAATTTTTTTGAATTTTTAAATTATATTAATTTTAATCACTTTTTAAAGGTTTCAATTTTGTAACTTAAATTTAAATTTTAAAGTAAACCCATCATGTGACATATCATATTAAAGCCCATGAAGTTCTGGTATTTTTAGTTTTTACGTATCTCAGTTCTGGGCTGAGCTTTTATGTTTATTGTGTAGTCCAGCAAAGCCGAAATTGCCATTTTTAAAAAAAATCTCAAACGCTCTTAGCACCTCATAATGGGATGAGATAAAAAATTAAAATTTTAGATTCAAACTGAGTTTTGATCATTCAACAAGCGTACAAAATATAAAGAAAATTGGATGACACAATTTTAAAAAGTTGGATCACTTGATATGGAATGACCCACTAGCAGTCTTTTCCCACCCAGTGTAATTTTCTGCCACCACAAGCAGCTATAGTGCTGCTGTGGGTGGCCCAGTTAGTAGAAACTGCCGTTCCACACCAACATCATATCCCTAGGATGATGCTATGTGACAACATAGTGTCATTCCAAGGAAAGATAGGAAGGGGCACCAAGAGCAACTCTGCTGCCACTTGCAGCAGAAGCAACTACATTTTGAAAGAAAGAAAGAAAGAAAGAAAGAAAGAAAGAAAGAAAGAAAGGGGAAAAGCCACTGCTGTCA
Source organism: Zootoca vivipara (assembly GCF_963506605.1). NCBI lineage: Eukaryota > Metazoa > Chordata > Lepidosauria > Squamata > Lacertidae > Zootoca > Zootoca vivipara. The sequence goes on along the minus strand of NC_083286.1, from coordinate 13,895,762 downwards.
CTTCTTTCCCAGGGGATCGCCTTCCCTTACAACTGAAAACTGTGCGATCCCTATCCCAAATTCTCAAAGTTCATCCCCTGCTGACCATTCTGAAACCCTCCTTTTCAATGGAAAAGATGACTTCTGGCTCATATGTAATTCTCTCTTCCCAAAGTTGTGGTCCTGATCTAGTTGGTGGTTCCTGCAGCTACTTGAAAGATCAAAAAAGGTGTTTGAAGCTGAAATAGTATAATACTTCCCCCCCCAAAAAAATTCTTTCCACAACAGAGTATAGACCTTAAATAGATTTGTCTGTTAAAATGCAGAAATTTTCATGTTTTTATTTGAACTTCTTGCACCATCCCTCTTCCTAAATGAAAAAGTGTAGTTTTCTTTTGATTCTCTTACCCATACAGTCATTATTATGTGTAAGCTCAAATCCTGGATAACATAGACAATTATATGAGCCAACCGTGTTTTTACATGTTCCATTTCCACAAGGATGTCTTTCACATTCATCAACATCTGCAGAGAGAAGGCATTAATACAAAGGAATTATTATTTGTAGAATCATCTCAGGAAACTTTAACCACTGGCTTATTTTTCCCCTCCCCTTTTTATATTTCAAAGTTTCACAATGATATAACAAATGCAATTACAACATTTGTCTGACAACACATAGCTTATATTCATTTGAAATAAATACATAACAGTATCAACCCAACCATTGCTCACTAAAACGTCAATTAATTAAGGTGTTCTAGATTTTCTAATTTGCGTTTTTACATGGATAACATTCTCTCAACATACCCATACACATAGTTTGGTCATGGGATGCCTTAAAGCCATTTTGACAGATGCAGTGGTAACTTCCCTCTTTATCGACACATGTGCCATGGCTACATACATTAGGAATTTCCTGGCATTCATTGCGATCTATAACAAAAATACACAAAACCCGTGGTATACATTATTGATTTGTGGTTTTGTTATTGCTCATCCATTACTCACGTTTTACAATCTGCTGATTACTGAAGGTGAACTTAAAATGTCGATTTTATAAAGTAAGTCATAGCACAAAAAGCCTACTATTTGTCTGTTCGTGTTAAGTCAGCTACTGCTAGACATGACAAGAAAGTTAGGGAAGCAACATAATTGTTTTCTTTTCCAGACGTTGCCATTTATGAATATAAGTGTGGGGGCAAAAACCACAAAATACAAATTCAGAACAGGAAAACTGCCAATATTCTAGAGCAGCCATCTGGCCCTCCAGATGTTTGGGGACTACAACTCCCATCATCCCTAGCTAACAGGACCAGTGGTAAGGGATGATGGGAGTTGTAGTCCCAAAACAGCTGGAGGGCCAAGTTTGGTCATGCCTTTTCTAGAGGGAATATCCATATAAAATAAGACTTAAGCAAAATAGTGAACACAAGTTATTTCTTACCAACACAGGCACCATTGGGTGAAAGTTTGAAACCTGCAGCACATTCGCAGCGGTAACTACCAGGGCTGTTAATACAATCTGCATTTCGTTGACAGAGATTGTCACCGTTGCTGCATTCATCAATATCTGCAACATCAATAATTCTTAGTCAAATGTCGGTATAGGTGTCCTTCATCTCTTTAAGGCATTCAGATACTTTTTGTGCTCTACATTGCAATGGGCGTAATTCAGCTAATGTTAAACCACTTTCAAATCCCACTTACTTCAATTAGAGAATTTTCAACACAATCTTAACATACCAACTGAAATCAATGGAACTTAAATGTGCTTATATCCCTTATCTTTGTGTTCATCCCTCTACATTATTGAAGACACCTTTGTTCAACATCCTCTAAGGAAGAGGAAAGAAAGGATTCCTGCCAAAGAGGTAGAAGAAGACTGACAAAAACTAAAAATTAGAGGAGGAACCCAAGCACACTCGTGTATCCCACAACTATACCACTCCAGAACATTTTTCATCATAGCATTTAACAAATTCTACTGTTGCAAACAGCAGGAATGTGGCACATTGTACACACAGAGCAAATGCTTTGAGTAATGTTCCTGCCTCCCTTTCTCTAAGAAATCTGCCAGGAAGATAAATACAATCCTGTGAGACCAGACAATACATGGATTTAAAGAGAAATACTTATATTCATGGAAGGAAGGGCAACTAATGATCATGTTCAAACACTTAATGGAATTACTGATAAGAGTTTCAAAACCTAGGTCAGGAATCAACTGATGCACAGCTTTATTTTTTTCAAAGACTTCTACACCTTTTCATTAGTCACTATTTTTCTATTATTTTCTAATAATTAAAAATAACTGCTGCTTTGTTTTGAAGAGATATCCACATGACTCTAATTTACTGGAGCAGATCACAGACAGTTGCATAGTAGACATGTGCATGGTATGTTAGCTTGCATTTCCTCTCTGCTGGTCCACACAGCCAGGTTAGGCCATTGTGTCAGTCAGTCAGTACAATCAGTTCCTCTTGATCATGAGCCTGATTTGGAGGCAGGTGTGATTTCTAGGTGTATTCCCGCCTCCCAACCCCCCCCCACTTATGAGCTGCAGTAAAGTAGGAGCGGAGACCGTTGCTGAAAAGGTTCATGCCATGAGGATAAACCATAGACAATACGATTTACATCACCTTCACAGACCAAGAGCAGATCATTGTAGCTGAATCCTGTTGGGCATTCACAGCGGAAGCTGCCAATCTGGTTAATGCAAACACCATTTGCACAAATCCCTGGGATCTCTTTACATTCATCAATATCTAAAATAATAATAATCAATATTTATTAGTCAAATGCAATAGCAAGCCCTGCTTTTTCTCATAGTTTCTCTATGCATGAAATAAAGAAAATAACGTGGTAATAAATTTACCTAGAAATATAATACAGTAAATTGAATATAGCAATTTAATTTTAATCAATGGCCACAGTGATCCATGCGACGGTCACCTCCAGGCTTGATTATTGTAACTCGCTTTATGTGGGGCTGCCCTTGAAGCTCACCCAGAAACTTGGGTGCAGAATGCCATGGCAAGGCTCCTTATGGGGTCCCTGCCGAGGGACCACATTCATCCAGTGTTCTACCAGCTGCACTGGCTCCCGGTGGAGTACAGGATTAGATTTAAGGTGCTGGTTTTGACCTTTAAAGCCCTATGCGGCTTAGGACCCTCGTACCTACGGGACCGCCTCTCCCAGTATGCCCCACGGAGGACCTTAAGGTCCACAAATAACAACATTTTGGAGATCCCGAGCCATAAGGTGGTTAGACTGGTCTCAATTAGGGCCAGGGCTTTTTCAGTACTGGCCCCGACTTGGTGGAATGCTCTCTCACAGGAGATCAGGGCCCTGCGGGATTTGACATCTTTCCACAGGGCCAAGATGGAGCTGTTCTGCCTGACCTTTGGGCTGGACTTAGTCTGACCCCTATTTTTTCCTCCCTTAGGGTTTTGAATTGGGCTACTTTAAAATGAGGCTCCAGTTTTGACTGGGGAGGGCGGGGTATAAATAAAAATTTGTTGTTGTTGTTGTTGTTATAAAGGAAGAATCCATATAGGGGAACTTTATACATAAAAAGCTGAAAACGTCTCCCCTGTCATGTTAGTTTTCCACACATCTTATAAATAAAACAAAAGGGGGAGGCGGGGAAAGTCTCTAGTTCTCAGATTCATGCTGCATTCAATACTCTGAACATAGGTTTAAAAACTTACCAACAGCTTTTCCTGTGTGGATGTCAAATGTGAAGCCAGGAATATTTCCACATATTGACTTGAACTCAACTTAAAAGGAAAGAAAGTGGCGTGGAATCAAGGAGGCTGAATATAAAAGTAACTCATGGACAAACAATCCATTTACAAAAACAGTAATCCATTTTATTGAATAAGAGGATCCCCACACACAATGCAGCCATAAATACCTACATTATTTAGTCCAAGTTTTAGCTTTAATGTTGACAGAATTTAGAAACTGAAAGACAGTACTGACGAGGAAAACCCCCAATGTGGAATTATATAGCATTAGTAATTTTAATGTACAACTAATGGGCTTTGAGCTCTTCTCTCTTCCCATCTTGATTAGTGACAGGAAGGACACTGGCTTAGAACACTTCTGGGGAAGGAAAAACGTTCCTTTCAGTTCTTATTTCCTCTTTCCATACAGATCGAAGGAATACTGCACTGCTTTGTTTTCCTTTATGTCTCTATTGTTATCAAAGAGACAGAAGAACATATCTCTGTTATTGGGTTTTCGTAAGTTTTATCCTATGTGATAAACAGTTGCCTCTATCTTTCTTCCGGTGTTTTCTTTTAAGAAAACTTCTTTTAAGCAAACACTGAAAGAAATATACAGGTAACTGTTTATCACATGCACTTTCAACTAACTGAAAAAAGCGAGGAAACTGAAACTAATGAAACTAATATTTTTTATATCCCTGATAGCTACATTTATTCACGAGGTTGTTGGGAGGTATAACAGCTACTGAACATTGCGTTTGCTTAAATTGACTGCCAAGGAAAGAATTGAATAATATATTACTGTATTGGCTCTCTAGGAATATCTGTCCAGAAAGGGATGCATATAACTTAATATTAATTTGGGCTCAAGAGTCTATACAACATCCCCTGTTAAGCCTAGTTTTTACCTGTTCCTGGAGTTGGACATGGTTCACAAGGTTTGTTCCAGGCTTTCCCAACGTTATAGGTGCAGCAACACATCCTCTTGGTCACGTTGAAAGGGAGTTCATTGTCGCAAGCCGTTCCATTGTAGCTTCTATAGCAAAAGCTCTTTCTCATATCTGTACATGTAGAAATCTCATGCTTTCAAATGGGTATTTTAAAGTATTAAACATATAACAACTGGAACTTGAGCACCGACCTTCTCTTTTCCTATACATCTAGTTGCCACCTGTTTCAGCTGACTTTCCTCTTTTGGAACACAAAACAACTCCAGCTGGATCTATTCTCTGTGTTTTATTCAAGAGGATTGGGGCAGATGCTAGATCTTCCCAACCATGATGGGGTCATTGGGTCATTGGTTCATTTTTAGCTGGTTGCCATGAGGAAGCATTTTCAACCCCCCGGGAGTCGAGAAGCGGCTGCGACAGGCTGCAACCACCACCAACCCTGGGACTGGGTGAGCAGCCATTATAAGCATGCTTAATTGAAGTAGACATAATCAGGATTGAGTTATAAGATCCAGAAAGCATATTTAGTACACAATAAAAGTACAGTGGTGCCTCGCAAGATGAAAGTAATTTGTTCCGCAAGTCGCTTCGTCTTGCAGTAATTTAGTCTTGTGAAGCGCAGTTTGCCGCGCCAAAAAAAAAAAAGCCTAAAAACTTCGTCTTACAAAGCACGGCCATAGAAAATGTCATCTTGCGAAGCGCCGAAAACATCGCAAAACGCTTTCGTCTTGCGAGGTACCACTGTACGGTAACTTACACAGCTGTTCTATGGAATTGGGGGGTGGGGAGAATCTGTGGCAGACCTACCACCACTTCCCTTGTCCTGACGGCTTGATATATCTAGGGTGTGGAAGCCTTTTTCACCCCTCTTGTCTCTCTCCCTATTTATCTCCCATTGAAATCAATTAATGGGAAATTAACTATGCAAGCTCTAGAATCAGCATAGTTCTTGGCCTTTTTTGAGCACATGTCATGGGCTTTAGGTCCTGCGGATCCCAAGCTCTGCAAGGCACCCACACACCACCAGAACCTCACTAGGGATACATACCCACAGAACTTTCTACTGGTGGACCAGAGGCTTTACCAGAGGCATAGCTGCTGTTCTCCTTTCTGACCTCCTCTCCACTACGGTAGTAAACTGGCACATTCAGAGACTCCACAGCCATCTTCTGGCCAGATATAGGAATATAACCTCAAGCTATGACTTAAGCTATTTCAATAAACATGCACATTTCCACAAATATTAGTTTAACTGACTTTGACCAAGCCAGATATTCCTCCGAGCCATTCCAACACCAATGGGAGGCCTCACGTGAATGCTGTCCAGCTGTGAGCCTGGATTGTAGTTCCTATGTGCTACCGAGGAAGCTGCATAGGAAGAGCTAACAAAATAATAATAATAATAATGATAATGATAATTCCTTCCAGTAGCACCTTAGAGACCAACTAAGTTTGTCATTGATATGAGCATACCAATGACAAACTTAGTTGGTCTCTAAGGAGCTATTAAGTGTAAACTGGGCCTACATTTTAGGAACTCATCTGGTGTCAATATCCTGGTAGGAAGTGGAGATATAAAAGGTAACATACCCATACAGTTGTGGCCTCCGTTCACCTGCATGTATTCTGGAGGGCAAATGCAAGTGTAGTTCCCCAAGGTGTTGTAGCATGTCCCAGGACCGCAGACACCAGGATGTGCAACACACTCATCAATATCTGTGGGAGAGCAGGGAGACTCAATAAGCAATTAAGGTACAACAAACAAGTGCTCAATAAATAACAACATATAAGGCCAAACTGAATTGCCAAACAAGTATTTCTCATTTGTGGACAAAGAGGCTAGGTAAGAGTTAAACAATGAATCCGCCATCTTTGAATCCTGTGTTTGGGATTTTCCTCCTCTTTTGAAGGAGCTATAGGACTCTCAGTCTGCAGCAGGACTGCAGTGCATGGTAGGGGTTCACCCATCCCTTGTACAGTGGTACCTTGGTTCTTGAACTTAATCCGTTCCAGGAGTCTGTTTGACTACCAAAACCTTTCGAAAACTGAGGCGTGGTTTCCGATTGGCTGCAGGAGCTTCCTGCACTCAATCAGAAGCCGTGGAAGCCACCCTGGACATTCGGCTTCTGAAGAACATTCGCAAACTGGAACACTTATTTCCGGGTTTGCGGAGTTTGGGAGCCGATTTGTTCGACAACTAAGCTGTTCGGGAACCAAGGGACCACTGTACTGCTTTCCCACTGAAAAAAATCACCCACCTGAAGCTGTTACTGGACTATGAAAAGTTTTGTTACAACAAGTAACATTTGAGGCTGTAATTTGTCTATGAAGATGTTACTTGCAGCAAAAAGCAGATGCAGGGGCGAACAACATCTTGAGGAAGTATGTGGGACCCAGGTTATAGTCCTAACACCCATTAAAGTCATTACTTTAAAAAGAAAAATCAAAATGGCCTGCATTATCACATCAAGTTTGACCCTAAGTAGTTTCAATTAGAAAGTAGTGTGCATATTCATGATTACCACGGGAGACTGTCTAAATATAATGGATATAAAATAATAACTGAAAAACTTGATAACTGAATGTGTAAACAGGACCATAGCTAGGGGTGGTGAGGTGGGCCCCCCACCAGGTGCGCAGGCTGGGGGGGGGGCCTAAATCAGCTTAAAAATATGTCCATAAATATGTCTATAAATAAAAATATTGATTATTGCCTCATAAGTAAAGGTTTTAAATTGAGGGTGAATTGAATGGGTGGAGGTTGGAGGAGGGGCGGAAAGAAGAGCTAATTTGTCTGTGGCTAGGGGGCGCAATCTGGACGGTTCTGCCAGGGGCGCAAGATCACCTAGCTACGGCTCTGTGTGCAAATGTAACTTTCAAATCCTAAAAATCTACAACTTTAGATCTAGTACCTGCATTTCATCTGCATGCTTTCGGGTGCGGGGAGAAATGTTTGCAGGGAAGAATATTGTTTGAGAAGAAATGTGTGCTCCACTGTGAGAAAAGATAAGAATTGTTACCTTCACAGATACGAGTTTCTTCACTGAGGTAGTACCCATGGGGACATTCACACTGGAAGCTGCCAAATGTATTGATGCAGTTTCCACCTTGGCAGAGGCCAGGCAACTCTTGGCATTCATCAATGTCTGTGTTAAGAGAAAAAAGGCATGTTTTTTGGCTGATGAAAGACTATAGCAGACTACTTGCATAGATGGCTAGCAGAGAATGACTTTTGCCTGTTTTTGTTTATAAATCTGCTCATACTTCTGAAAAAAAGTATGAGCTAGCCAAAGTACATTTAACTCCCACTAACTGCAGTACGAAGGATCGCAATATAAATTAAAGTCTTCCAAAAAAAGTCAATGGGTCTTCAAATACTGTGCTCAACCATGACCAGGTTGCATCATATTTTATCACCTAGAAACATATGTCCATGTAATTATCACTTTTTGGTACATTGCATGCATGCTGAAAGCTTAAAAGATCAGCTGTGAAACAGTCTGAGTCATGCTTCCAATTAATTTTTGATAGGGTGTTAGTAGATACAACTAACAGACTCAGAATGAGCCAAATGAATAAGATTAAGGCAGCTGATAAAGGATCCCCACACATTACATTTTCCTTTTAGCAGTAAAGCTGCCAAAATCCAAAACAATTTAGGAACTGAAAGTTTATAAAGCAATTTGCAGATTGTTGGGAAGCTCTTAACAGATGGAAAAACTCAGGTGAACGTGAGGATCTGGATTGCTGCCATTAAGAAGTATCGGTTACAGGTAGGTAGCCGTGTTGGTCTGGATCGAAGTAAAATAAAAAAATTCCTTCAGTAGCACCTTAAAGACCAACTAAGTTTTTATTTTGGTATGAGCTTTCGTGTGCATGCACACTTCTTTAAGAAGTATGCCATTAAGATGATGTAACCCACAGGTGGCGCTGTGGGTTAAACCACAGAGCCTAGGGCTTGCTGATCAGAAGATCGGCGGTTCGAATCCCTGCAACGGGGTGAGCTCCCGTTGCTCAGTCCCAGCTCCTGCCAACCTAGCAGTTTGAAAGCATGTCAAAGTGCAAGTAGAAAAATAGGCACCGCTACAGCAGGAAGGTAAACGTTGTTTCCGTGTGCTGCTCTGGTTCGCCAGAAGCGGCTTTGTCATGCTGGCCACATGACCTGGAAGCTGTACGCTGGCTCCCTCGTGCCAATAACGCGAGATGAGCGCCGCAACCCCAGAGTCAGTCACGACTGGACCTAATGTTCAGGGGTCCCTTTACCTTTTATGTTTGAAATGGCCAGCACTTTAAAACAAAGCTGACAAAATACATACATTTTAGTTTCTTCTATGGAACTAACATAGATTTCACTACCTCCCCATTACAGACATATTACAAAACTTGACTCTTGTTTAAGCCATAAAAAGCTATAGTTATTATTTTAAAAGAATTAACTTCTTTAACTATGTTAATGACCAAAATCAAGACCCTGTAATAGCACTCCCTCAGCCTTCTCAGCGGAGAGGTCATGTTTAGTGATATGTTTGGACACTGAATGTGTAAGTTTATGTCTAAAGTCAATGGATACAATAAACACCATTATATATACTTCTGGATGATGATGATGATATTATTATTATTATTATTATTATTATTATTATTATTATTATTATTATTACTACTACTACTACTACCCCACCCAACTGACTGGGTTGCCCGGCAGCTTCCAATGTAATTAAAAACACAGTGAGACATTAAACAAAAGGATTTAATGGTTCTTGTTTTTGTATTTGTTTAAAAACCAATAAAAATTTGTTGTAGGTAGGTAGGAAGGAAGGACTTACCTTCTAGAATAATAGTAATAGGATTTGGTCTGAAACCTTCACCCCCTGGACAGAGAGTATTATATTCACCTACAGAGAAAAGAACACAAGCAAAAATTAAACAAAAGGTTGTGGGAAGATTAACACACAGATGGCTTCAGTTGTTGTTTTTCTTTTGCATAGTCTTGTTCACAGCTCACGAAATTTATCATCTTAATATGTGAACTGTGTTTTGACTGTCAAGGCCCCTATGCTTGACCCCACAGTAGTAATAATAATAATAATAATAATAATAATAATAATAATAATAATAATAATTTATTTATACCCCGCCCACCTGGGTGGGCCTCCCCAGCCACCCCGGGCAGCTTCCAAAAGAATATCAAAATACAATAGTCTATTAAACATTAAAAGCTTCCCTAAAAAGGGCTGCCTTCAGATGTCTTCTAAAAGTCTGTAAATCACAGTAAATCAGAGAGATTTATAATAACTGTCTGGAAAGCAGCACATACAGTGTAGTGTCTTTTCAGACTCTTACAATCCATACATACTTTATGTCCATGCATCTGTTTTCCCACCAAAGCTGTACTACACAATATGGAAAAAAAAACATTTTCAATGTATCCATACCATGTATCTGAGGTGAATACATTTGAAGGAAGATCATAATTACTAATAATTCTTTGGTGTCTTTTGCAGATGCTTTAGAACAGTAGTTGTTCTAAACTCCCACTAAGCACATGGGAAAAGACTTTATATTATATTATAGGGGGTGGAGGCGACAATAGCCAGGCAGTGGCTCTGGAGATTCACCCTCCCTACTCTCCCTTTGTTTAATGTTTCTTGTGTGCAGGTTAACTTTTTCTTCCTGTTTAACAGGCAGTCTTTGACTGGTTGCTGTTGAAGGACCAGGAAAAATTTTTTCCTGCATTGGCAGGTTTTGTCTTCCCCGTAGCAATTCGTCACAACTTTGGCGGTTATGGCCTTGGGTGGAATCCTTTAGTCTTTTCTTCCCTATATTGGGGGGGGCGTGAAGTGGTGATTCCAGGGTCCCCCTCTTAAAGGGGTTATATATATGGGCAGGGGCATCTTACCCATATAGGCTAGTGGCGCAGGGCGCCAAGTTCTGGAGGGCACCAGGGAAGAGGTGGAGGCTGGATGCGGTGCCTCACCGCCCTCTCCCAACTCCACCATGCCGCGACGAAGCACTGCCAGGCCCAGAACCTCTGTCTGCTGTGGCCACTGCGGCACGAAGCGGCCAACTGAGCCGGGAGATGCCGCGTCCAGCCTCTGCCTCTTCCCCGCTGGAGGAACTGCCCTTCAGCTGCTGCCCGCCTCATCCAGCTCCACCGGCAGCACCGTCCTCCCTAAAAAAGCTCTGGGAAATGGGGGCGCGGGGCGCCGGAGGGAGCTTTGCACCACGGCGCTGGATATGCTCAAAATGGCCCTTTATATGGGTGTCACTGGCCATACACTGAACGGTCGTCAGTGAACTACGCTGTGTGCGGGGATATGGGCCGGGCTGCCTGCTACAATTACATCTCACAGAGCACCCCCATATCCCATTTACCCTGATGAGCCCCAGTTCCCCCCAGCTGGGGGGCTGGGAGGGATACACGCTCAAGGCCTACGCCAAGGTCTTCCTTCATTTGGAAGTTTAATAAAGTTGTGGCCTACTTTTAATTCCATGTAACATTGTCAGAGTCTTTATTCCTTCCTTATGATCCCTAGGAGCTGGGGCTGTCGCCGCCTGGTCACACAATGATGATCATGTGTAAAACACAACCACATGAAATGGTTTTCACTCCTTATGATATACTGTCAGTAGTTTTTCTTTTCACCCTTGCATCTAAGAGAGTCATTTCCTTACTGCTATTTACAGGCGGGCAGGTCTCGCAGGGATTTCCCCAGGCCTTTCCCAGAGAGCAGCAGCAGGAGGAGCGACTGACTCCAACACCAATTTCCGTGTTGCAGGATAGGCTTCCATCCCCTCTTGGTCCATATTTCAGGTAACAGTTGCCAACTCGATTATCTGTGGAGAATGAATGGAAAACAGTTGTGCCCACCAGCCACAATCATGTGAAACACGCCTCATGAATTCTTTAAGTAGAAAACCTCATAATCTTACATTAACTTCAGTATTTTTTCTCAGTTTTGAACTAAATGTAATGCTGCAACACCAGAAAAGTTCTTAAATGATCTAAGGGTGAAATGGGAAAAGCAAGTCATAACTGACTGCCAAGGGTTTGTCAGTGTAACAAGATCACAAAATAACAGAGTAAGACTTGGAAGAGGTCCAAAATGTCTTTTAGCTCAGAAGGCAGGAACACTCAGACCCAGTTCCTCAATAATCACCTGATAGAATCTAATTCCTAGTTTGCCACGATGAGAGAAAAGTACATGGGAAGTAGGTGTTTAGAGAGCAAGTAGGCACAAAGGACTCAGATAAATGAGCAAAACCTCAAGTCTCAGGGGAAAGTAATTGCCATTTTTGCAAGGGACATTGCTAATTGGACCAGGAAGAAATGTCCTTCCCTGATTCAAAAATGTTGGCCAGTCAGACTAGCATGAGAATGATCTTTGCCTCATATAATCAATAGGGGATAATTAGGTGCATTGCCACACTACCCAATATCTTGTCTTTCATTGAGGAAGTTTTTTTTTGTAAGCAATTTTTATTAATTTTCAATTACATATATCTAATATATTGAGGCAGTTCTTGGCATAACAGAAAATAAGAGCCTACTGAAGATCGTATGTAGAAATAAAACCTTGCTGACTTTAATGGGACATAGTAAAGAAACAAAAAATCATATTATATTTGTTATAAATTTATTAATTCACTAGCTGACCCGGCCACGCGTTGCTGTGGTTCTTTCCTGTGATCCCCCCGTCCCAATCCATGACGTATCCTGCCCCTCCTCCCTCCACCCTGGCTCATCCCTGTGTTTTGGTAGGATACCCTTTCCTCTGTTGTCCCTGGGGAGTGTTGGCCCCTCCCCCATGTATCTCCATACCTTGGCCCCCACCCTTGGAGAAGGAACTGTTAGGTTCTGGGTTTTATTTCCCAGCATGCACTTCTGTCTGAGCCCTCTGTTGTCCCTGGGAAGTGTTGGCCCCTACCCCCGGTATCTTCCTACATTGACCCCCATCCTTGGAGAAGGAAATGTCAGTTTCTGGATTCCATTTCCCAGTATTTACTGAGTCCTCTGTTGTCCCCTCCCCCCTGTATCTCCATATATTGGCCCCTGTGCACACATCGTGAACATTTCTATATATTTAGATTAAGGATGGGGGGGTGATGATGTGCCCTGGGATGCAGAGAACTACTTAAAAAATCCTGAGGGGGGGTCAAATAGCGAAGCCCCATAGCCCTGTAGCAACAGACAGGCCCAGACAGAAGGAGGGGGGGTCATATGGGCCACTTGGCGTGGGCCTCCGAATCTAAAGGGGGCCTCGGTCTGCATATTCACAATCAGTAAAATGAAAAAAGTAACAAAAGGGTTAAAAACAGAGCCACATTATCTTATCTACCTGGCCCGGGCCTCTGTCTGGCCCTGCAAGGGCCTGGCAACAGAAGGTGCGTTCTGAAGCACCCGAGTTGTTCAGTTCCATAAAAAACCCAAGGCAAGGGGAAGGTAGGGGGTTGTAAATGGGGTGGGCTGTGGCCACTGCAAATATCTGAGGACTTGAACTGGGGAGAGAAAGTGCATGGTTGTTTTTTTAAAAAAAAGACACAAAGGCTTAGTTTCAGTTGTTTCTCCTAAAATAAGACATACCCATAAAATAAGCCATAGCAGGATTTCTAAGCATTTGCGCAATATAAGCCATACCCCGAAAATAAGGGCCCCAAGAAAGAGGCAAGGCTGGACGCGTAATAAAAAATAAGACATCCCCTGAAAATAAGCCAATGTGGGGTTTTTTTTTTAGGAAAAATAAATATAAGACAGTGTCTTATTTTCAGAGAAACATGGTAAAGCCTAGGTTAAAAGGGGCACAACTGCCCTTACTTAAAATGGCCGCCGAAGCCTCGCATGTGACACAACACACACTAAATTATAAAGCGAAAACCCCTTGCTGTGCCCCCAAGTGTGTGTTAGGAGAAATGGTGAACGACTGCCTAATGCTGCCATTTTGGGGGGGTAGTGGTGCTAAATTGTAAAGTAAAAACCCCTTGCCGTGCCCCCAAGTGCGTTGCTGTGGGTTATCTTACCCCCCCCCCCCGGGCCTAGTGGAGGCCTAGCAGCCTGGCAGGGCCTAGGGGTCTGATAATGGCCGACTTGGTGGTTTCAGTTGCTTGGTTGATGATGTCATTTGATTTGTGGGTGTGGCTTTCACAGGAAGGGAGGGGGTGTACTGTGGGAGGAATTCCACTTGAGGGTGCTGTTTGACTTCATGGAAAATCAGGTCTACACCTGTCCAGGTGTGTGAGGTTTTTTTTGTCCCCAACAACCCTCGGGGAGTGGCCTGGATCGTTGTGTCAAAATTTCAGGTCAAGCGGTTACAGAGAAGATAGCGGCCGACAATTTCATGATTTTTACGTTTTTATATACAGTGGTGCCTCACTAGACGAATTTAATTCGTTCCACGGGTCTATTCTTATAATGAAAATTTGTCTGGCGAATCCCATAGGAATGCAATGATTTTTTTTTAAAAAAAATTGCCCATAGGAACGCATTAATTGAATTTCAATGCATTCCTATGGTTAACCATGATTCACTAGACGAATTTTTCGTAAAACGAATTTGTCTAGCGAGGCAACCTCCGCTAGAAAAATCCTTCTTTAAGCGAAAATTTTGTCTTACGGGGCGTTTGTTAAGCAAGGCACCACTGTATATAGATAGATCATGAATCCATTTACATTTGGGATTTTGAAATCAGCATCTATACTAGGTTTGTTTGCTTGTTTGTTTGTTTTGCAGTTCATGTGATATGAGTGGGATGTACATTTCTCCAGAATTTGTTCCACTGTATTTAAGTAATGAATCAATATTGTTTCATATTGAATCTTTTAACCTTTCTGCTTATTTATTTAATATTCTTACCAACACAGCCAACTCCTGTTGGGTTCAGCTGGAAATCTGGAGGACAGTTGCACTCATATCTTCCAGGTGTGTTCACACAGAAACCATTAACACAGTTGATAGGATCTGCACACTCATCAATATCTAAAGCAAGAAGAAGAAGAAGAAGAAGAAGAAGAAGAAGAAGAAGAAGAAGAAGAAGAAGAAGAAGAAGAAGAAGAAGAAGAAAATTTATGTTTAGCTATTGGGGGGACAATTGGATTGTTGTTTTTATTTTTATTATGCATTTGGTGGTTTTATATCTTATAGAGCGGTATATAAATCATCATCATCATCATCACTCTTTTAATTAAAGAAAAGAGCCTAAAAGTTTTGCATTCTTGTTTCATAATGAATAAATAAATAAAATGCCAGTTTTCATCAAACTTCTCCATCAATTGTTTGACTTATCTGTGCTTCCTAAAATGTATCTGTTTAACCACAAAGGGATATTTCTGAAATTCTCCTAAACCAATGAATACGTTTTTTACACTTCCATTTCACAGCCATCAACATTCTGGCTGCCATTAAAGAAAGCCAAAAATGTAAACGTTTATTTAACAAAATCTCATTGTTCTACTACTACATTTTTCAAGTTTGATGTGTTTATTATATATACCTGTACAATTTCCTCCAGTTCTGTCCAGCTCATAGCCATCATCACAAATGCAGTGAAACATTCCTGGCAAGTTATTGCAAGTACCAAACACACAGATGTTCTGGAAGGCACATTCATCAATATCTGAAAGGATAATATATATATATAAATATAAAAATTAGTTACCCACAAATCAGTACCGGTATTGTAGATATTCTGAATAATTTTCATTGAAGGCAAATGTGCATTTGAAAAATGTAATCAGTGCTTGTCTGAGGTACAATGTGGTTTTATTGGGAGCGAACAAGCGTGCAGTTGCGTACCCTTATCACATTCTACAATAAGAAACGGTTGTTTGAATGCAATACAGTGGTACCTCAGGTTACAAACGCTTCAGGTTACGCGTTTTCAGGTTACGGACTGCGGGAAACCCGGAAGTACCGGAAAGGGTTACTTCCGGGTTTTGCCTCTTGCGCATGCGCAGAAGTGCTAAATCACGCTTCGTGCATGCACAGAAGCACCAAATTACGTCACACGCAGACGCAGCTTTGCAGATTACAAACACTGCGGGGTGCGGGTGTGCCTCTGTCATGGATTACGTCCGCAACCCAAGGTTCCACTGTACTTTTCTACATGTCTTTTAGTAACAGATAAAAGGAAGATGAGTCCAAATTTAGCTGCAAGGTTTTTGGTCAAAGGGCATGCAAAGTTTTTAAAAATTAAGGCAGCCTTTATCCAAGCTGGCACAGCATAGTAATTCCTGCTTAGAAAAATGTATTTTCTATGCAAAGCTTGTGCTTGAATGTTCTTTTCAGTGCTTCTTGTGGTTTCCCTCCTGGCACACAAGCCAAACCCTGAAAATGCAAGGAGAATAGGGGTGAGTTACCTTGGCAAGATCTGCTGTCTGAAGCTGGAGTGAAACCCATCTCACACTCACAACGATATCCACCAGGAATATTCAGGCATTGTCCATTTTCACATAGATTAATATTTTCTGCACATTCATCAATATCTGTTGAATATAAGGGATTTTGTCAGCAAAGGTCCATTATAAACATATTTAGATAATTCTCCAAGTTACTTGTTTTGTTAAGTATTACTTGACATAAAGCAAACCTGGTGCTTCCACCACCTTAGTTGAAAATGAGCAGTGATATTTCTGTTTGATATTTAAAGCCCATTAGTGGAAATGCTAGCTTTATCCATTATAGAGTAGCTTGGGTGTAAATGTGATGTTAAGAAATTTCACAACTAGGTATGCAGAAATCTAAGTACAGGGGGAAACCTGTTCTCACAGTGTTGCTGGAGCTTTGAATTCTGCTTCTAAAGGAAAAAAGCAGATAAAATGATTTCATTAAACCCTCTTAAATCTCTCTTACCAGAACAAGTGAATCCATCTCCAGTAAATCCTTCTGCACAGGTACAGCGATATGATCCAGGAGCATTCACACACTGAGCATTTACACTACACTGGTGTGTTCCATTAGAACATTCATCAAGATCTGCCAGAAAAACACACACAAAGGAACTAGAAAATGGATGCACATGTTGACAGAAACAGGGATTTCCACAGGTATAGCCTGCTTGCACAATTGGTTCAAAGAGTGTCAGAACTGGCTCTCAGCCATCATGGGTCACAGCTCAGTGACGGAGCTGATGCTCTGCAATGCAGAAGTCCCCAGGTTCAAACCCTGCCATCTCCTGCTAAAAGTATCAGGTATTAAGTGATGGGAAAGACTTCTGCTAGAGAGCCACTGCCAGACAAAACAAACAATGTAAGGCTGAGATGGATCAATGTCTGACTCAAAATGAAGGTAGCTTCAGAAATTGATCTGCCTATTGCTATGTTCAACGTTAGTGGAACATTTTAAATACTTTACCAATTTTGTTTAAACGCTTTTTCATTTATATTGCATGCCTCTGTTATAATGGTTACCATAATAAGTAATATATATATGCACGCCAATTCATTAATCCAAGGCATGACTTTATTGCTGTATGATTCTAGATGGCTGCCTAAGGCAGAACTATTTTTTCAACCATAAATGAAAGGGACTCTTCTCCTTCCAAACACCACATTGATGCATGTATGCTGGTGCTTACCAAGAGAAAGAAAGTGGACAAGTTCAGCACTCCTACAGGAGTGGGGAGGCTGGCAGGCATAGTACACAGGAGATGATGAAGGAGGCTCAACAGGTCACATGAGAAGGGCAGAATAGATGAGGGCAGCAGAGCACATAACCTCCAGGATCCATTATGGGTAGAGGAGTTTGGAGGGCTGTGGACAAGGGAGCCAAGGGGTCATAGGGTTACTAGGTCTAAATCTAGACCTTGCTAGGATATTTCAGCCAGATTTGGCTTCAATTATCACTGCAACATTGTGATTTGGCAACTGTAATGGGGCAAAGAGTGCCAAGAACCAGTGGGAGGGAGGGTAGGAATCGTGGTGGGAATTAATCTCAAATATATTGTTTTGAACTAATTAACTTTGACTGCAAGCTGCAAGTTTAGCTTAAATTTGCCCAAAGTGATAACTTCAAACTTGCTTCAATGACACGAAACCATACAATTATTTTGTTTCTTCCATTTCATTTATAATCTTTACGTTTTAAACATCAACTCATTAGCACTGGGTAAATATTTAACTAATATTCTGCTCTATAATTGATTGGATTTAACAATTGTCACCAAAGGCCATCTCTAACAATGTTATTTGTCTCCTGTCAAAAATAAGAAATCATGAAAAAAATGGCTTTACTTTCTTTGTAGACTTCACCTAGAAAAATGTTCACAAACATGGAATAATAACGGACTGAGGCATTCCAGAAAGAAGGGGAATTTCTTATCAGAAATTTCTCTCTCTTAGGGAAGAAGGTAGTATTCTCAATACTTCAAAAGTGCCCCTCCTATCCAGATAAGAAGCAGGGGCAATGTGCTGATTAAGTTGATTAAGGGGCACCCTCTATGAAAATCACCAAAATATTCCTGAGTTGGGAGATGAGGGAGATTTTTTCTTCAGGAGTTACTCCACAAATTTGGATTTTGTTGGGACTACAAAGTTGTCTTTGGGGCTCATGTAATACTCCAGCACATATCCTACTGGCTTCTCCATTTTTACTGCCACATCTATTGTTGGAATCTGTAGTTGATTGTAATATTCTCCAGGCGAGAATATGCCTTATTAACAAAACAGTATATCACCTTGGCTCTAGCTAGGCTGGGTGGTCCTACTGAAAGAATATGGCAACTCAACAAGGAGGAGAATGTATGGGAGGAGAAAGCAGGAGTGGAATATCCATATCAGTAGTGTGGAAAGTTTAGCAGCTCTCATTCCCTAGACAATTTAGAATCCCATTATTATCTAGGACAGCTAGGCAAGAAAGAGAAGGCGAGGAGTTAACAAAAAAAAATGTTTTAAATGAAGAGCTCCATGGGAGACAGATAGATACTCTCTTCCATGGAGGAGTTAACCAGCAAACTGGCCCCATTTCTGACCCAAATGAGAAGAGAAGCCTGAAGAATCAAGAATGTCCCCTTCTATCTCCTGGGTGAAACATTTCAATAGCTACTTCATCCATCCCCATTCCAGTCAACCTACCCAATGATTCTAAAAATAACCAAGTAACTTAAGCCTACCATCTTGTCAGCTGAACAACTGTATCAATTCATCTCTACTCACCAATACACTTAATTCCATTTCCAATCCATCCTTCTTTACAGCTACACCTGAAGCTTCCTTGGACATTGACACATGAGGCATGCAGGTCACAATTATGGGCGCCAATCTCACATTCATCCACATCTAAGAAAAGTTGCACATTAAAAAGTTGAATTCAGAATAACAGATATCTTCATAAAATTGGAGACAGTGTCAATGTAACACATCCAGTATTATTATTTCACACTGGTTTTATTAGGACAGTATCTAATTTTAGGAATTATCTATAATCCTTGGCAACTGCTCATGGTTAACGAAGAGAGGGCACAACCATGAGTCTTGGTTCAGATGACACAAGCCTTAGCATAGTGTAGTGCAGCAGCAAAAAAGGAGGCAAGTGGTTGTGATCCTCTCTAGGAGTCCACATTTGCACAATCTTACTAAACCAAGGTTTGGTTTAACATATGTGAACCAGATAACTGTAATTCACAATGATATTCTAAAAGAATTCAGAATTATAATTAATAATTCTTGTTGTTTTTGTTGTTAATTAAATTTCTATACTGCACATTAACCAAAGATCACAGAGTAGATTACAGTATAAAAACACAAAATGTATATTGTAATAAAAAACAAAATCAATAATCCCCCTCCCCCCAGTTTAAAAGGGCATAGACTGTTTAATTATCTAAAAGGTCTGATGCATACAGTACAATCCTGTGCATTTTTTCCTGAGCAGTAAGCTTCACTGTGTTGTTGGGGCTTCTAGCTAAGTATGTATAGGTTTGCAGCCTTAAATACTTTAAAAATAATGGCTGCAATATTCCAAGCATTTCAATGTGACCTCAGGAGGAGCACAAAAGCAGTGGTACTTGATAAAATGGTACTAATACCTAAATAAATTTTTTT
This sequence comes from Zootoca vivipara, assembly GCF_963506605.1. Lineage (NCBI taxonomy): Eukaryota > Metazoa > Chordata > Lepidosauria > Squamata > Lacertidae > Zootoca > Zootoca vivipara. The sequence continues at coordinate 13,876,066 of NC_083286.1, read as the reverse complement.
TAAAGGAGCATACTAAACTCAAAAGTAACTGCAGTTCTGAGTTTTGCTCTGCAGGACTGCTTCCCCACAATTAGATATGTGCATGTACAAAGAGGTAGGGAGAGTAGGTGGTGTTGTGGTCTAAACCCCTGAGTCTCTTAGGGTTGCCGATCAGAAGGTCGGTGGTTCAAATCCCCGCGATGGGGTGAGCTCCCATTGCTCTGTCCCAGCTCCTGCCAACCTAGCAGTTTGAAAGCATGCCAGTGCAGGTAAATAGGTACCACTGTGGTGAGAAGGTAAATGGCATTTCTGTGCGCTCTGGTTTCTGTCATGGTGTTCCGTTGCACCAGAAGTGGTTTAGTCATGCTGGCCACATGACCCAGAAAGCTGTCTGTGGACAAATGCCGGTTCCCTCAGCCTGAAAGTGAGATGAGCGCCACTACCTCAGTCACCTTTGACTGGACTTAACCGTCCAGGGTTCCATTACTGTTACCTTTACCTACAAAGAGGTATGCCACAACTATTTGGTTCTCAAGGAAGTTGCAAAGGATATCATACCTGTACATCCTGTGGTTCCCTTCTTGACAGAGTAACCCAGCTGGCAATGACAAATGAAGGACCCCTTGGTGTTCTCACACTCTCCAAACATACAGATGTTGGAATTCAGGTCACACTCATTCACATCTGTAAGTTAATATAGCTTAGTTAGTAACTGAAAACTTGTTCTTCGTTAGTCAAGTCACTCAAAATAAATGATCTTGTACAATTAACATAATAAATATACCAAGAATTCTACATTATTTTTATCTTACATTTTTCAACTAGATCATATCATTGTATGAAGCAACAAGATAGGAACCAATGAGAAAATGAGACACTTCAGTGTAGCAAAAAGATATACATAAATAAAAGTATTACTGAAGCATAAGACCTGATAGTTGCTAAAATTTAAATCCGTTTTCAAAAAACAAATCGGAATTATTTCAGCTACTTTTCTTTAAGAAGTCTATTATTTTATAACACATTAATATCTTCCCCATCATCCATGAACTAGCCCTTAGTATTCAAGATTCCCAAAGTGTGAATTGTCCCTCCTTGTAGACTTATGAATATTTATTAGGGAAGGTATAGATTCTGAATATGTCTGGTTCTGCAAAAACACAACAGCTGAAATAGGAACAATGTGTGCTATATTTTAACTGGTGTGATAATGACCAACTAAATGGTAGTCTCCAAGGAATTTAGTTTTTATTCTGTCTTGGTTTTCATCAAAGAGGATGACACCAGAGCTTAGCCTGAGATTCTTAAAAGAGCACCTTCCAATCCCTTTTTAGATCAGATTAGTAGAGAGCTGGAATATGTAAGGTTTTCTCAGTGGCAATGCCAATTCCTATTATTGTTCTTTCAGTCCTGATGTGCTGTAGAACTTGTCAGGATGACTGTAAGGGAGGGGGGAAGGAAAACTTCTTGTTCTTTGCTGCTTCTACTGCCACCTTTCCCCAGCTTTGAAGGTTAAAAAAAAGGAAACACTTTCCCCAGGACAGCCAGAAGGGAATCTAGAGCAGTTTATCACCACAAGATTTAACTACATTTTAGTTTATCAGTGGTTCTTTCGATGAGGTTTAAACTTTCTTCTGTGAAGTACAGTCATACCTCAGTTTAAGTACGCCTCGGTTTTAGTATTTTCAGTTTAAGTACTCCACGGACCTGTCTGGAACGGATTAATCCACTTTACATTACTTTCAATGAGAAAGTTCGCTTCAGGGTAAGTACCGCTTCAGTTTAAGTACTCCACGGACCCGACTGGAACGGATTAATCCACTTTCCATTACTTTCAATGGGAAAGTTCACTTCAGGTTAAGTACGCTTCAGGTTAAGTACAGACTTCCGGAACCAATTGTGTTTGTAAACCGAGGTACCACTGTAGTCACAAGATCAAATCTTAAGTTGCTACATTAGTGATGTCTTCCCCTAAGGAAAAGCTTTCTATTTTTGAGAATCAAAAATTGCATTAACAATATATTTACAACTCTTGAAAGCTACCTCTAAATTACTTACCAATGCATATTTTCATGTCCATAGAAGCCATGAATCCATCATAACAAAGACATCGATATTCTCCTGGAATGTTGGTGCACTGCCCACCATCACAGATATCTGGGTTGCTTTCACATTCATCAATGTCTACAGGAAAATTTTATCACTGTGAAATTCTGAACAGGTAAATAGCATGTGTTGATGTTGCATGAGCAAGGCTTGGACTTGCCTGATCTCTCCTCCCCTTATGCACTTTGATTTCCTCCCTGATTTAACACCTGAATTGGTAAGGTAATATTTGTGTTTGCCTTCCAAGCCAGAATCGGGAATGAGCTTCCAACTGTGTTTTCCAATAACAATTTGGAGGGTAAGTACACATCTACGTTTTTCAGCCATGAGGGATTTAGAGCAAGCAGAAAAACAAAGCTTGTGAGCCCAGGGCTCACTTGTGCGATGACAAATCATGGTTGGCATGACATGTGAACCAGGTCACCTACTCCCTTCAACACTGCAAGATAAACTTATACAATTTTCTCCATACTGCATCCAGAGAAACAATCACTTTCCTAAGGGCACCCATTTAGTCAATTATCTCCACCTAGAAATAGCCAAGATTGCATTCGAACCAAATAGAGACCTTCTGGTTCATAGCTTGTTCTTCAAACCACTGCATCATACAGTAAAGAAATTCACACATAATTCCAATGTTTTATGGATGCAGTTCTGCAGAACAGAACTGAGATGCTACTCTTCATTCTTTTACCTGAACAAGTCCTCATATCTGGCATCAGGGCATATCCATCACTGCAGCTGCATTCATAGCTGCCTTCTGAATTAGTGCAGTGGGTGTCACAGCCTCCATTCATGATCATGCATTCATCAATATCTAGGAAGGGAATATTTTGGACAGATTATTAGATCTATTAGGTACTTTGTTTAAAGCATCCCACCTGTCCCTCATATTTCCCCCACTCTCCCCTTCCTATCAGCAGAAGACAGTAGGCACTAAGTACCTAACTGATTTTAGAATGAAATGACAACAGCGAATGAAATAAAGTTAACATAAAATAAGAATGCAAAATATAGCTCAGCAATAAAGAGTAATAATGGGTTGTTGTTTTTTTAGAGGAGAGGGGCATACTGTCGTTGATTATTTAAATCACAGTTATGAAATCGAAGTTTGGAAAAACGAACAAACTAGAAACATTTATGCTGAAATAAAAATAAAAAACTTGCCAATGCAGCCTTGTCTGTCCGGAGTGGCCTGATACCCAGGATTGCATGAACATTGATACATCCCAATCATGTTCACGCATTTGCCATTTCTGCAGAGGTTATCACTAAGAGAACATTCATCAATATCTGAAAAACAAGAATCACATTACTGGCCATTGGGAAGTTGAGAATATAGTTACAGACTTAAAAGTTAACATTTTTATGAAAGTAGGTTCTGATATGAAGTTTTAACTTTATTCTGAATGTTTCCATGTGTCAAAATAACACACAAATTTCAATAGTATCCCCCCACCACCCCAAAAAAGAGACACAAGGAACTTCAAATCTGTATTAAACTTCAGTGTGGATAAATTGGATTTTGTTTAGCCTTTAGCCAACCTTGTCCTGGTCAGACAAGCTCACAGATTGCACAGCTTCCTTGACCTGAAAGACTGGGAGCTTTGCTTTGCAAAATATGAAGGGCCTTCACAGTTCCCAATGGCATTAAAAAAAAATCAGACTTGGAAAAACTCAGCTTGGCTGTGTCCATAACATGGACCAAAAACAGAATAAATAAACTGCTTGGATAAGCAGTCTGGTCTAACATTTTATAGCAACCAGTAAGAGTTTCATTAACAGTTCAATATTAAATAATTTCTGTGAATAGACCTTTATGGTTAGGCTGATCTCTGGCTGCATGTGTGCAAAATCTCATTTTACATTTCAAGTCCAATAACTTCAGAGGAAAATTACTGTACACTTGATTTGCCATTCGTCAAAGCATTGGGAGCTAGACAAATTCATATTACGAACCAAGTTATCTTTATAGCTAGGGAAAACTACTAGCTATAGAACAAGGAACATTTCATTCAGAGACATCCGAAACTCACCCACACAATCTTCACGTGATGGAGACAATTCATGCCCAAGAGGACAGTCACACTGAAAGCTTCCTTCAGTATTCACACACGTGCCACCTCTACAGAGAAGAGGGTTACGCTCACATTCATCTATATCTGAAAAGAAAATATAAGGGAAATGTTGTTATAGGGACCATTTGAGATGAAGTAAGAGATTGTAAACATCTGGAAGTAATTAGGGACGTCTGACTCCCTGAGAAGGAGGCTGTTTCATAACAACAATGATATCCTTCAGATTTCATAATAAATAAAACACAAAATTGTATAGAATACAGGAAATTGGATGATTTATTCACCTGAGGGACTCCCAAATTCATAATTAGGTTAAAGAAATTCATGAAATTTGAAAACCTGGATCATGCAGAATTGTTTTATTTGAAATTTCTTACATATACTGCTATCAAATATTCAAGTTTTCTTTCCTCTTTTATTATGAAAGACTCATTTTAGCAAATGGCTGCAGGCAGCAAAACAAAGGAACCCATGTTTCTCACGGGAACTATGTTACCTTTTGTTGTTGCAACTACTGTGATGATGGGGAAAATATGTTGTTTTATATATTGTAGTTTGCACAACTTTCAGATCATTTAACCACTGCTAATCCAAAAACAAGTACACAATGTTATGTCTAGTTTACGTGTTACAGGCACGAAAGGTTACCTTGTGCCCATAAAGGGGCAGGATTTTTATAATACTTCATATACATAATTGTTGGCAGTAAGCACAATCAAATGGTATGAAAAATGGGCATATACCGGTAGCTATGAACATGTCTTACACAAGCTTCGAAATGTATATGTAGTATGTATACTAAAACCTTCATCATTTACTTACCCATGCAGTTCTTCATCATCATAAATCCACTTTCATAGCCTTCAAAGCATTCGCATTCAAAGCTTCCTGGAGTGTTGACACAGGTACCACTTCCACAGAGGTCAGGTGAGATATGGCACTCATCAATGTCTAGTTTCAGAATAAATTAAAACAAAACAAAAACGAGACTGAGAATCCATTTTTAAATCCTTTTTTTTCATTTAATAATTTGCAAAGAATACTGGAGATATTTAAACATTTGAAATATCGAAGTGTCAGGAATCCTAAATACAGTAGGAAGAAAGATCATGATATCTGAAAATGGAATTTGATAATTGAAGCGGTTGGGAAATAATTGAAGTGGTTGTGACAAGCAATTTGTACAACTATTTGTACAGCTTCCCATGGAAACTCTCCCTCCTCTAGTACGATTCTTTGAACACATCTTCATAAAGTTTGGCATGCTGTGATCTCAGGGCACTGCCTCCTGAGCAGAAAGCAATAGCTAGTCCCTAACTAGAGTACTGTTCCATTCAGCTCCATGCTTAAATCACATCCTGGAACTGCTGATTTGAGGAACAGAAAGTGTAAAAAGGGAGAGTTCACCTTAGCTACATACTGGGTATTGTTCCATGTTGCCATATGCTTCCAGAGCAACGGACTGCTTCCAGATGCAGGGGGGGGGGGGCAGAAGTAGAACTGCAGAAGAATTGACTTGGAAATTGACCCAAGCTCACCAGCTCCCAAGCCAGGGAAGCCCATGCAATCTGTTGACTGGCTGAAGAGGTGAGACAAAATTCTCAGGCTTAGTGTCCCAGTCTGGTAAAAAGGGCAAGCAGGTGGCAAGCAGATTTCTTAGGTCTTGCATTGGCAGACAATCTCACAGAGATTAGTATTCAATGCTTCTTCCCTTCCTGTATAAGTTCAACTCTAGCCCCTTTACTAGAGATTATAGAGGAAGTGATGTGGAAGGGATATGCTAGAAAGAATGGCAGGAAAACTTAAAAATAGTTTGAAAGTTTGCTGAAGAACTTTGAGGGGCTTTTAAAAAAAACTGTGTTTCCTTCCCATAAAGCAGAACTACGTAGTTTGGGATGGCTGGGAGATTTCCCCTCAGAAGGCTGACCCTGCCTTCCAACTTGCAGGTGGTGCTGCTATAGAGGTAAAGAAAGCTCTCTTGACATTTGTGAGGGATACAATCTCCAGGTGATATTTTCCTTCCCAACTCTCAGAATTGCTTTAGACTTAAGAGCTAAGCCGAGCAAGTGCATTTCCCACCAATGCAATCATTATAAAAACAAGGAAATCACCAGCTATAGCAACATTAACATCTAGAAAGGCATATTGATTCACATGCCTTACCACCCACATTTTATATTGCCCCAGCACATTTTACTTCCGCAGTTCCAGAACAAACTTCTTTCCACTGCTAATGTGCAACCACCCACTGTGCACACATCCATTCATCGCAGTTGTAGAAAGTCTCAGGCAAAACCTCAACTTCAGATTTGCTCTGGTGTGAAAAGAATGGCTTTTGTTTATAGGACAATGCTAGATACTGATTTATTTGGACAGCTTGGGATCCATTTGGGATTCGTCCTGCTAATACAGCAATTTCGATAAACTGCACCTGTGAGAACGTTCCCTGGTGTGTTGAGGCCAGGTTTAGAAGATACTGGATGTACAACCCCTGGAACACCATCAGTGGTAACAGTAGATACTGTTATTTTAAGCAATCATTCCAAGCACCCAACTGTCACCAGATTTCTTGCCCAAACTGTTATCTCTGCATATCATTATAAAAAGATGAAAGATGCATTGCAAATTTAGTAAATCCTGGATAAAAACGGGAATGCCTGGAATATCCTTGTTCAATCTTCAGAAGTTCAAGTCCTGAGACCCTGACACATAGCACAGTCAATGGCTGTTTGGACAGGTTGGGCCCAGGATTCTTGGGTTGAGGTGTTCTAGGGGCTGCAACAAAAGCAATCTTGCACTGGAACTTGGTGCTTGATGGTTTTGAACATTAGTTGGAAGTATTTCAAAGTCTGTGTAAATAAATGCAAGGGCAAACAGTGGTCTCGTGAAACTCACTGAGGAAAGGAATGGCAGATAAGGCCTTCCAACACTCAGTGTAGCCACCTCCTCTTTCTTACTGCGGTTGCTGCTCTCCATATGCCTTCCCCTCTGGGCTCTATCAGTAGCATTTAATGATGATGATGATGATAATAATAATAATAATAATAATAATAATAATAATAATAATAATATATTATTTATACCCTGCCCATCTGGATGGGTTTCCCCAGCCACTCTGTCATACCTGCCAAGTTGCTGTCAGAGAAATAAGGGACCGGGCCGGAAATAGCAGACCGGAAGTAGCACTGCCACCATTTTGGAACTGGATGGAGCATGCTCAGAAGTGACTTTTGATGCTGCTTTGCCCAGTTCCAAAATGGCCGCCGCGCCAGAATAATCCAGGGGAAAAATCCGTTTTTTCAGCTAGGAACAGCTGGAAAAACGGGGATTTCCTGGGGGAAACGGGAGACTTGGCAGCTATGCACTCTGTGTGGCTCCCAACAGAATAATAATAATAATAATAATAATAATAATAATAATAATGATGTGATAAAACATCAAACATTAAAAACTTCCCTAAATGGAGAGGAGAGGATAGAAGAAGGAGCATACCATTCCTTCTCCTTGCTGGATCTCTTGGAGAGGGCAGATGAACAATGAGCAACATAGAGGAGGAGCCAGAATACTTCAGGGATTGGCCCTGTGCTCCTTACAGGGGTGTTAACCTTGGCAGGTGCCTGATACCTATAGTGCTGACTGTGCTGTTCTCTGGGAAGACCATGGCAGAAATGGTTTCCAGACATTTTAAATGAAAAGAAGCCAAGGCTAATGGTGGAACAGGGGAGAGACACTACTTAAAACTTCTTCCTTTTCAACACTTTTCTGCTGAAAATCACAAACACTGAACCCCCTTCCCATTCCCCTTACGTGTAGAAAAGCAGTAGGGAGTAGAAGCGCAGTAGGGAGTAGGGGCGGGGGGGAATGTATCTATAAAGAGTTGAGCAAGTGCACTTCCTGTCATTACTCCACTCAAACTTACAGCCCCTTGTGGCTTCTTTTAACTTAAAAAAAGAAGAGGAGGAAAGGGCAGTTCCACATTGTGGGGTGCAAGATTATGCTCTGCTCTGCTCTGTAACTTCTGATAAATCTGAGGAGTTAATTTCATTACTTCATACTTTTTAAAACTACAGTGGTACCTTGCTTTATGAACTTAATCCATTCCAGAAGTCTGTTCTTAAACCAAAGTGTTCTTAAACCAAGGCGTGCTTTCCCATAGCAGCGGGGGACTCAATTTAGGAATGGAACACACTCAACAGGAAGCGAAACATGTTCTGCTTCCAAGGCAAAGTTCACAAACCAAAGCACCTACTTCCGGGTTTGCAGCGTTCTTAATCCAAGTTGTTCATAAACTAAACTGTTCTTAAACCAAGGTCTTTGCAGGCTTTGGTTGTGGTGAGGAGCCCTCAAGCACCCAGATTAACGGAAAGTTGCTACAGGATGCAAACTTGAATGCCATGCAAGCCACATTCCAGGAAGGGATGAGTGGGCAGCTCAAACCTCCCTTTGTATGCACCAATGTTTCTCTAAGGAGTCCTATGTCAAACTCACCTGTACAATTTCTTTCTTCCATGTCTAAAGCAAATCCACTGTTACATCTACATTTGAAGCTTCCAATTGTGTTTCTGCATTTGCCATATGTGCACATGCCAGGGAACACTTTGCACTCATTTATATCTGCAAGAGGAAAATAGATAAAATGAGTTCACATATTTTATGCAATTCAAGAGCTCATTTATCGAGCAAATTGTGATGACTAAAAATGTACTGTTTTATCAAAGCGAACTAGAACAGCGGAATCTATTTTAGTAAATGCACCAGGTGTTTCATTTCGGCAACTGATCCTCTCAAATATATGTTAAAATTATACAAGCAACAATTAACATTCCAAATCAGATGCTGTGGTTCTCTGTGGCTGTTACAGTTAATAGGAGAGATAAAGTGAATAAAGAAAGATTTAGTCTCAAAACAGGTAATTAGTGGGTCAAATTACCAAGCAACTGTGTGGAGGTCATTAGAAGAGGAGTATTCATTCATTCATAAAAGAGGGTTTGTGCAGATCAAATAATAATGGACAAAGGAATATTTTGTCTTGCCAAATTATTTTTAGGGCCCCCTCTATTGTTCAGATAGTGAAAAAGACCCAGATCCACTGTAGAGTAAAGGCTTCATAATTACAGCCACAGTGGAGTTAGGGCAGTTAGAATAGCCTTTCTATATCCTGCTTTGACTTGTATAATTGCAAAACTAGGTATTGCCTGGCAGATCTCTAGTCAGTCTTCTCCTGACACCTGTCACCTGTCACAAGCCTGTGACATCAAGTGGAGGAATGAGGTGGAGAGGGGCTGATTAAGCTTTTTCTCCTCCGGCCACTTTCCTACTCTAACTCTCTTCTCCAAGCTAGCTTTCCATCGCTGGTAAAAGACATGTGTTTTCAAATAGAAAAATAGCCAGAGGGGAAAGCGAAGTAAGCAGTACACCTCCTCATTGCTTCACCCAAACTCAATAGTCCTCTACAGCTGCTTTTCTTAGTAGAGAGTTGAGAGGCTGCTATACACATCATCTGTGCTATGTAACATCTGGTTGCTTGAACAGCTTGCTTCGGAGTGGGAGGGCTGGGTAGGGACATGGGAAGCAAACATGCCACTCTGATTCCCTGTAATACCCTAGGTAGAGCCTGCATACATATGCCACAAGGAAGGGGAAGAAACAGGGCTCTCTTGGCTCAAAGGCAGTCCCTCATGTTTATGGCATGTCATCTACTGGACTGCAGACCTATACAGTGGAACCTTGGTTCTCAAACTTAATCCGTTCCGGAAGTCCTTTTGACTCCTGAAACCATTCAGAGAACAAGGCGCGGCTTCTGATTGGCTGCAGGAGCTTCCTGCACTCAAGTGGAAGCCACGTCGGATGTTTAGCTTCCGAAAAACGTTCGAAAACTGGAACATTTACTTACAGGTTTTCTGCATTCGGGAGCAGATTTGTTCGTCAACTAAGCTATTCGAGAACCAAGGTATGACTGTATTAGGTGGGCTATAAATCCAAGCGAAGAAATCGTAACTTATATATACCTACATGCATAAAATTATACATAAAGCATATTACACATTGGAGAAAAGTAAAATGTACAAATGATACTGCCCTTGACGGAATTCCACTACAAATTCTATTTACCTTTATAAAAAGGCCTGCCTGTTAAAATATCTCCTCGGTTGGAGAAGCCTGGTCCTCTGGGGCACAATATTTCATACTCTTTTGTCCCAGGCTTGGGACATTCCTCGCAGTCCAATCCCCAAGCGGCACCTACAGCACAGCAGCAGGTATCCATCCGGAACTTTCCAGGGACAAGTTGAACACATTCATCTTCATCCCACTTAAGATAGCACTGCTCCATTCGGATATCTACAAAAGAGATTGAAAACAATGCCAGATGTTGATGTTCTAGAGCCCAAACCTAAAACTTTCACACCACCAAGTACGTGGCTTATCATGAGCGTTCCAAATTCTGGCTTGGGCAAATATGGGACCAGCAACATTGATCTCTGGTCTATGGAGCCCTGCTTAAGGAAGTTTTAATGTTTGATCTTTTATTGTGTTTTTAATGTCTGCTGGGAGCTGCCCAGAGTTGCTGGGGAAACCCAGCCAGTTGGGCAGGGTATGAATATATTATTATTATTATTATTATTATTATTATTATTATTATTAAAACATGGAAATCAGATTGCGATTATCTGAAACTAAATAAGAGCAATGTTTTTTGAAATGGGACTGTTATATGAGGATCAACAATTTAATATATCAGGAACAGGATACTCAGAGGTGTTTAAACAATGAGGTTTAAGCGCTGGAAATCCTTCTTGATTTGGGCTCTTTCAATTTATGTCTTTAATATGAGGAAAATACAAGAAGTAATCTAGGAGTAGTGGCTGGCACAATGGTGGAGAATAATGAAGTTACCCGCCCCATACTGGCATCACTGCAGCTTAGTTGGATGTGGCTGGGGCAGGGATGGGTGGTGGCAAAGTTGGGGGCTATGTGGACACGGCTGGAATAGGAACATCAGATTGGCTCCACAACCCCAAACTTGCCACTGCCCTGCCCTGCCCCACCCAACACTTTTCCAGCTAAGATGCAGTGAGAGTGTGGCTCTTTCTTGATCTCAATCTGTATTATAATAGCACTGCCTTTTTCCTTATATAGCATGTAGTTATTTCTGCTCTGTGTGCGTGTGTGTGTGTGCGTGTGTGTGTGTTTAATAACATAAATAACGAAGCTGCTGAGAAAAGATACATAAATAGTACTGGCATCTAACAGAGCAAACAAAGAGTTATTTTCACATACGTCAGGAAAGGTTGCATGTCATGAGAAGTAAAGCACACCTGGCTCCATGCTGGTATCTTCACCCACATCACCTTGGAGTGATGCCTCGATATGCCGCTTGGCCATTTGACCATTGTTTGCTGTGTTTGAACTACTACATAAACTTTTCGTTCTGAAGTGCCTCGGGGCAGACCTTCTCAACTGGCATGTTGAGTGAGTTCTGTCCTACTGCAATAGCTATAATAAATGCCGGGTCCCAAAATCTGGATGCTGGACTTGAAGAGAGTTTCTTTGGTTCTGTGGTTTGTTCAAAAGGCGGTTGTTCCTCACCTGGGTAACGAACAAGGTAGTGTGGAGGGGAATTCTTACCACAATGGAGAGGAGATGTGGAGCTGCTCCCTGGTGCAGAACTTCCCTTTCTGCCCATCAAATGTGTGGAAGGGCAGAACTACTGCCAGTGAGTTCCCTGCAGGTTGCAGCCAGCAGTAAGCCACTAAGTGGGGTGTTCGCTGAGCTTGCCTGTGATCCACTGGGCCTTAAGCCAGCACCTCTGCTGTCACAAGATGGCATCAGGGCAGATTTGGGTTCAGAAACTGTTCCAGCTCCAGGCTGGCACAGCAAGTTGCCTGCTCTTTCCCCCTTCCCCACCAGCCAATGTGAATCACAGGATTGCAGATGCAGTGATCGCTGCGGTTTGGATTGTGCAGTAAGTTTTCACCCAGAAAGATGAACAATGTCCTGCTAATGAAGAAAAAACTGGGCTTATGGTAGCAAGTACACTGCCAGCCCTCTGCCCTACTGGGCAAGCCAAGGCCTTTAGGTATTTTTCCCCAATAACTTGCCCAGAAATTGAGCTCATTTTTTTTTTTTTGAAATTGCTATTATCTTTCTTGAGTGCGTTTTTACCCTGCTGTTTTCTTAAGAGTGAGGAATTCCTGAATTGTATGCTGGGTTGGTTTGGGTGATGGCAGAGCTTCGTTCCTAATTTTCATTCTCTTTTGGCTATAGTGTTTTAAAATGGATTCAATATGTCTACAGCTATTTCATAAAGTACTGGCATCTAACAAGGACATAACGAATGTGAAATTCCTAGAAGTAGATGGAAAGTACAATTGCAAATAAACCAGTAAAAACTAAAAACAAAACAAAACTAAATAACAAAAAAAATACACCGCACCAAGCACATAAAAAGGCCTTCCAAGGACAGCCTTCAGATCTTACACACTTCTAATATGAAAAGTTAAGAGTATTTTAATCTAATGGACACATGTCATTGCATGATCTTTTTCTCTGGGTATTTCTAACTAAAAAGATTGACAGTAGAATCCTATAAATGTCCATGCAGAAGTAAGCATTGCTGAATTCTATTAGATTCACAGTTTCAGAGCCTAGGAGCACTTTCAGACTTCCACAATTTTCAGGTAGGATTCAATCACGCAATGGCAAATTCAGGTCTTGCAATCATGGTGGATTGGCAAGTCTTGCAAAAGATTGGACTTTTTAAAATAAGGAGTGTGATGGGGGAAATGCACTGGAAAATGTGGGGTAATATTTGCTTTTACATGTCAAACAAATCAGGATGAATGCTCAATAAATAAGTAATCTGGATGTCACTTGACATTGTGGTATTTTATGCATTGTGGCTTGCCATTCTTTTTACTGATTATAGCTTAGTAATTCTTTATTGTAATTGTTTTGTGTAAACTGTTTAATTATTATTTGCTGATATTTAATTTTACTGTTCTAATTATGTTCTAATGCATTGTTGAACATTGTTTTCTTTGATATAAGTTATCTATCTTAAAGTTCTATTTTATTATGACTTTTTTTGTATTGGATCATATTGTCATAAGGCAGGGGTGTCAAACTCAAATTCATCGGGGGCCGCATCAGCAGTTTGGTCACCCTCAAAGGGCCGGTTGTGTCTGTAGGACTATGTGTCCACTCTTTATTATCATAAATTATTGTCACTGCATTCAATTATTACTGTTTTTTGTAATAATGTAAGCTCATTCCCGTCCCCACGCGGATCACATTCCGGCGTCGTGGCGCGTGTGTGGGAGGGGATGTAAACGAGGAAAATTTGAACAAAAGGTGGGGATCGGCGGCTTCCGGGGGGGGGGGACTCAACTAAACCTTCGGCAGGAAGGAGAAAGCCACTGCTGGGATTAAAAACCTGCAGATGGAAAGAGGGCTTCCCTCTCCCGCCCTGCGCACACCCAAACCCCGCTAGGCAGGATGCCACACGCTGCAACCCACCCCATGCTTTGGAGAGGGGCAGGAACATGCGGTGCAGTGCCAACTCCCTGCTTTGCTTTTGCATCCTCCCTCCTCAGCGCCAGAGTCCCTTCCCCTCGCGCTGAGGGAGGGCAGCGGATTTCCCGAGGAGGAAGGCGGCGGCAGCCCCAGCGGACGTGCATCTTCGCCTCAGAGCTGCTCTTCCCCCCACCCGCGCTGTTGTCGTCTTCGCCGCCGCCTCTCCCTACCGGGACTGCAGGCAGAGGAGGCTTGAAACCCCCCCCCAAAAAAAATTCCCCTCCCACCTACTCAAACCGCGAGGCGACTCCATCTGGAGCCCTACATCACGAGGGGCTGAGAGGAGGCGGCGGCAGAGCGGGAAGAGCAGGAACCCGTGCCGTCGCCGCCGCCTCCCTCCCGGCCGCCCCCCCCCCGGGGAGCAGCTCCATCCGGAACTGAGAAGCCAAAGGGCGGCTCGGGGGTGGGGGGCAGAGCAAAAGCCAGGCACCCTCCCGAGTGTCTATGAGGAGAAAACGGGGGAAGAGGGAAGAGAAACCCGGCTCCATCAAGAGAGCGACTGTTGCGCTTCGCCTACTTCCCCCTCAGGCTCACTCCGCGTCCCTTTCGCCCGCTCGCTCGCCCACCTCCTGGATGCAGCCGAGGAGAGGAAGGGAAGCGGCGGGCGGCGGCTCCCCAGTGCCGCCTCACTCGCTCTCGGAGACAACAGCAAAGCCCGCCAAAAAAAATCCAGCGCTGCTCCGTCCCGGCACCAACTTTGCCGGCGGTGCCTGTAGGGCTTTCCTACCTCCTCGGCGGGCTTCCTCCTCCTCCTCCTGCATCTCACTTCCCCGTCTAGCCGCTGTGCCACTGCCTCCCTCAGCCTCATTCGAAATTGAAATTCCCTGGCCAAGGCCGTCAGCGCGGCTCCAGCGCCCCGGCCTCCGCCTGCAGCCCCGCCCCCGGTTTTGACCCTCGGCCAATCACAGGCTCCAGAGCTACTGTCAGCGGTTATTGTCGGCGGCGGCTATGCGGGCCACATGACGAGGTCTGGCGGGCCGGATTAGGCCCCCGGGCCTTGTGTTTGACACCCGTGTCATAAGGTATGTGTTTCTTGCTATTTTGTTGTTTCTTCAGCTTGTAAACTGCCTTGTATATAGCAATATAGAGAAGTGGTATACAAATTAAAAGTGAAATGAAATGAAATGGCTATTGCAACTGGAGGTCACTAGGAGTACAAAAGGATTCAGGGCATGTGGACTCTTGGTACAAAGCTAATGTCTGAACCGACCCTAAATCAACCACACAGTGAAGGTTTTATGGTTGCTCACCTAAACACATTCTGCCTGTTCCATCCAATGTCAGGCCATCAGGACACTCGCAATGAAAAGATCCTCTGCTGTTGACACACCGTCCATTGGGGCACACTCCAGGGAAAACTTCACACTCATTTACATCTAGCATAAAGTATGAATAGGAAACTACAATTTATCCTGATTTTATTGAGAGTGAAACAGTTTATACAGTACTAACATATTGTGTAAGAAATGGCATATTCATTTACTCCTATCACATTGCTCCAACTAAGGAAATATAAGAATATGAGAATATAAGAATTGGCATGCTGAATGAGATCAAGGAACTGTCCCACTCCCCATTTATCACATTCTTCAACCCTAACAGCCTTTCCACTGACTCAGTGGTTGTTTAGAAATTGTATTTTTTTCTAAATAATGCACAAAAATGAGAAAGGATAAGAGATATGGAGCAGCTTAGAGTCATGGTACATTGACTTCAACAGGCACTGTTGTTGTTGTTAGAATAAATAGGTTCAATAATTACATTTGTGAAAAAGAATAACAAAGAATAACTGTACCTTCACAGGAAACACCTTTGACTCTTGCAAATCCTCTGGGACATGCTGTGTCTGCAGTGGAGCAAAGATTTATTTCAGAACATGCTAGGTCAATGAGGCCAAGTTGCCGTGAAGGGGACCAACAGCTATATTTGTTAACAGATTTGATAAAATTCAATCATTTTAGCTCATGAGTAAGTTTAAGTGAAATATAAGCAAGCTATATTAGGGATGGGAAACCTGTGGCCCTCCAGATGTGACTGAATCCCAACACCCATCATGCTCCAGCCAGCACAGCCAATGGTCAAGGTAAATGGCAATTGAAGTTCAAACCCTACTCAGATGGGTGGGAGGGGGGTTTCTGAATCTAGGTACATTCTTCCGCCCTCTTACAGCTGCTCAAAGCCAAAAGAAAATAGCATTGGTTCGACATGGAAATCCTCATGCACACCTGTGCAAAAAGATGAGCCTTAACGTTTTTGGCTGTTTGGATTTCAGTGTATTAACCATTCTTCCTGACCAAAGACATAACATTCTTCCTATTATCCAGGATGTCTAAGCAGAAATGAGCTTTACTTGAACTGACGGTAGAATAGGATTTAAATGAGTGAATGCACTCTGTTTGCCCTGCTTCAATATGCTACTACTTCCTTTAAATGTTGGAAGATGATGTAATATAATAGTTTTTAAATAACATAATTAGGAAATGAATCACTGAAAAAATTCCTGGTTTGCATACAATGTGAAATGAGATATTAACATCTGTTTGTGACTGACAGTTCAGAATTCTTAACCAGTGAACACTTTCTTTTATTTAACAATACTTACAAATGTACATACATTACATTACACAGAGGATATATTATGGGCTGTACCCAGATTTCCCCTTCCACACATGGAAAGGATTCTAATCCTGCTGGTAGAAGGAGAAGGTTTTCACCAATTTCTCCTTCTGCTTTCAACCTTGTACGTTTCCGAGCAAAATTCAAAGTGTTGGTGTTTACCTTTAAAGTCCTAAACAGCCTTGGCCCAGTATACCTGAAGGGGCATCTCCAACCCTCACCTGCACACTGAGGTTCAGCTCTGGCAGCTCCCTCACTGTGAGACGTGAGACTTGAAGCTACAGGGAACTAGGCAGAGGGCCTTCTTGGTAGTGGTGTCTGCCCTGTGGAACACCCTACCATCAGATGTCAAACAGATAAAGAACTATTTGACTTTTAGAAGACATCTGAAGGCAGCCCCATTCAGGGACGTTTTGAATGGGTGATGTTTTATTGTGTTTTTAATATTTTGTTGGGAGCTAACTGGAGTGGCTGGGGCTGCACAGCCAGATGGGTGACTTATTTATTATTATTATTATTATTATTATTATTATTATTATTATTATTATTATTAACCTACACTGCCACCTCCCATGCTTTTCTGGAGCCCCCCCTGCAAACATCTAGAGTAGATTTTCAGGGGGCATAGGTGGCTACAGGGGGTGTGTGGGAAATATTGAAAAACCACCTCCTCTCCCTCCAGCAGAAGCATTCCACTAGGAGAGTTCCATTCCTGGGAAGTCTGAATCCAGACCAATTAAATATATTTGGTAACACAGTAAATGAATTTAATAAGCAGACTTTTCTTTACTTAAAGGATGCACACAGTCAGCCAGGTTTAAAGCAATGTTCCACCACAGAAACAACTCACATATTTCTGCCAAGTAGCTGGAGAACATTGCAAAGTAAAAAATCCTACCTAATTCACAGCGCTCACAAGGGCTACCCCAAGCAGCTCCCAAAGTAGCACAGCATTCTGATTTTAGAGTGGCTCCATTGATGTTCACTTCACAACGATTGTCTTGAATGTTCAGCCAACACGTTCCTTTCAGACTGTCTGCAGTGAATTAAAATAAAACAGGATATTCATAATCCACCTGTGTAAAATCCGTGTTGGAAGTGAAAATGGCTACATGGTCAGCAGACAGGTTGGACTGCACATACCACTACCAAAAAAAATCATTCTTTGAGTCTTATTAGAAATGTTAATGTAGACACAAAGGTGCAAGTTCCCAAAATGTCTGGAACAGAGTGGGAACCTGTGGACCTTCAGGTGCAGTTGGACTCTAACTCCCATGGACCTCAACCAGCATGGCCTGCCATCAGAAATGAGTCCAGCAACATCTGGAAGGCTAACCCTTCCCACCTCTGGCCTATAAAATGTATCAACAATGAAGCGGATCTCTCTTGAAAGTTAGAGCCAGAAAAATCTTTTCTCACCATATTCAGTATTTCATAAGTCCAAGATAAGACAACACATGAAATATTATTCTTGAAACTTTGTTTGATACAACTCTCATGAAGAAAATGGGAATCTTGATCTATTTCGATCAATTCTTTCTAGGGAGCAATACCTTGCTGTATTACAAGTTGGATATTTCCAGATGCCATTCTTTCTCTAAGGAATGTAGTCAACTGAATTTAACTCAGCACAATAGTCAATGGAATTCGTGCTTTTGTTTAAACAGCAAAACAAACCAATAGACTCACCAATACAGATGAAACCCGTAGAGTCTAGTCTGCTGCCAGATGAACACTCACAGATGAAAGAACCAAGATTGTTCTTGCAGGCACCATTGACACAAGGGCTGCTTTCACATTCATTTATATCTATAATCCAGAAGGAAAAGACACTGTTAGATTCGCCATGTGTTTTTGGAAAATATTATGATGTATAAACCCTGCCATGAACCATGTTATGCCAGAATGTCTGGAAAATTTGTTCATGTTTTTTTGTTTAAGCGTTAAACTAAATTTCTATAACGCAGAGAATGTAGGGCAGAAGACAGCTTGCATACTTTGGGAAGTGCTAATTAACTGGCTGCTTCTCATAAAGCTACAAACTTCCAAGAACTTGGACTGGAACTGTTTTCCAGAATAAATTATAATTGTCTTTAATGGAAAGTAATCCACTCCCTGCCACAATGTAATGCGGCCAAACAAAGGCTGTATTGTTTCTGTCATTTTATGGCTCCATGAGGCTTTGGGGAAATTAAGAAAACAATGCTTCTCTGTGACTCCACAGACCTGGAAACTTCCTAAAAAGTAATGCTGCAACTATAATATGCAAAACAGTATCCCCCTACTAGCCCATTTTCTAAACTTCACCTGCCCCTTCCCATGGCTCATCCTCAGGCTTTCCATGTGCAGCCCAACCCAAAAATATCAATTTTTTAAAAAGGGAAAATTAGTTTGAACTCTACTTTTTTGATAACAAAAAAGTATTTTTTTTTTCAGGACGGTAATTCTCTAAAGAGTAGTTTTGTGTGTATAAATGTATTTGCATTCAGTTCACCTGAATCTTGTTTGATATGAGTCTTATCTCATGCGACAGGTAAGTAGCTGTGTTGGTCTGACATAGTCGAAACAAAAAATAAAAAAATAAAAATTCCTTCCAGTAGCACCTTAGAGACCAACTAAGTTTGTCATAGGTATGAGCTTTCGTGTACATGCACACTTCTTCAGATACACTGAAACAGAAGTCACCAGACCCTTATGTCTGACTATACATAAGGGTCTGGTGACTTCTGTTTCATTGTATCTGAAGAAGTGTGCATGCACACGAAAGCTCATACCTATGACACACCATGGGGTCACGAAGAGTCGGACACGACTAAACGACTAAACAACAACAAAAGGTGCTACTGGAAAGAAATTTTATTTTATTTTTTGTTATATCATGTAAGACATACTATTCCAAAATGAGAGTTCATGTTATGGCTCAGGAATGGAATACATTTTAGTACATAATTACTTTCTCAAGGAGGGACTAAGAACTAAATCCAACCCATTAAACCCAAAATTAAAAAAATAAGTGAAAAATTAAACACAAGAGCTAGTTAAATACTGGATAAATATACCCTAGTAGGTAATAATAAATACACAGATTAGATAAATAAATTTTCCACTTATACTTCCTTTGAATACGATATGCTACTCTGTTCTCTCATTCCCATCCCAAATCTGTATTTCTCCAGAAATACTCCTTTGGACCCCTTTTAGATTCTCCAGACCAGTAAAAACAGTTCATTGCCTGAGAAGAGGCTGGGTTAGCACATCTGGGATACTCTACTGATTATTGACCAATATATATATAAATATACATTTATAATGAGAGAGGAAGAGAGGGGGACATCTGGGATACTTGTATATCTAGACATTTGAGGTACTTGTTCACAGGGGAGACCCCAAAATTCAGGATAGCTCCAGACTGCATTACTTAATCAGAGGAAACACTGATTGGAAGCATTCCAAGTCCACAGTTTCACAGTGCAACTAAGAGACAAAGCTAACTTCCCAAGATCCTCATCTGTGTTTAAAAATTAAAATTAAAAAAAATGGGCATTTTTCTGTAGTAACATTATCTGAAAGAAAATTTAAAATAACATCCTTCAACATTAATAAGTTTTTGAGTTCATCTATTCTTTATACTCTTAATAGTGAAAAACGTAGCCTAGCTATATTCCGAGTTGACCTTTTGTAAAAGTAACATATTTAGTTTGCTTAGTCATTTCTTCAGAGTCAAAGCCAAAGTTGGAATTGTCCCTTGTGATTACATTACAGTGATTTATACTTTGTTGTTTGTGTTCTGGATTCATGTTCAACTGTGTGAACACGTTTATAGCCAGAGCTGTGCTTTGAAGATAAATATCAAGATGAACAGATACAGTTAGCATCTCCCTCTTGTATTATTTCAACCTTCACCCTACAATAAAACTCTCCATGATACCAGGACATAAAACACACTCACGACCATTTGAGCGCCTATAAAAACATGCAGTGTAATCCTATGCGTATTTACTCAGAAGTAAGTCTCAGTATTTTCAACAGGGCTTGTTTCCAGGTAAAGTGTGTATAAGGATTACAGACTTAAGCTGTCACTGAGTTCCAAGTAACCCTATTGCGCTTTGATCAGGCTTCTTCAAAGTAAATGGTTTTAGAATTGTAGTCTGTTTTCAAAAATTATGAAAGCTCAGAGTTGAAGAATAACATTTGAACAGAACTGCAAGTCTAGTCCCTGCTGCATCATCTTAACTGCGCTTGGGGGAGGGGAAATGTCTGTGTTTCAAGTGTTTTTCACAGACATGACTCTATATCCTTCTTATACAATTCAAACAACTTCACCATGATATTAAAAGGCTTCCATCAGACGATTTAGTAAATGTTCATGGAATTAAACCTGAATTGACTCTGGCAGAAGTTAAGCATCTATAGAGCGAGTTTACTTTAGTTAAACTCAGAGATAACTGAGTTTAGTTCAAGAAGCAAGTCGTTTCCTAAAGGGGGCAATTTAAATTCGCTATAAAATCAAGACAAAATATTCCATAGCCAATCCAAGTGCAAGTCTTGGCTGATTGTTTGATATCTGAATGCACCTGTTTCTTTATAAAAATGGAAATGCTACTCAAATGCCCAGGCCAATTCAAGAGAATTATGTGGCAATAAAAATGAGTAGACACTGTATGTTCATAAGTACACATAAGTTTTTAGATGTTATCAAATCAACCCGGATATAGTCTGTATTAATCTATGGCTAAGCTGACTCAGACTAACAGACAGAACAATCCAAAGGGAGCAAGAAAGGGAGACTTCCTGTTGGAAGACACACAAAATTCAAAGCCCTGCTGAGTTACTTTATGGCACAACAGATGGTAGGAATGTTTCGCGGTGGGAGGCGGTAATATTTCCTGGTCACCTTCCAGTCTTTCCTTCCCACTTATCCCAATAGGAGAAAAATAAGTAAGCCAGCTGCAGGGCTTGCATACTTTTATCCCCATCCAGGAGGTGGGAGTCATGGGAGTGGAGAATAGAAGGGTCTGGATTGAGCAAATTCAAGTTCCTAGAACAACCCTTTTCACTGTTACCACCGAGTACCAACAGCAAAGAATCATATGAGATCAAGCTTTCTGCGTCTCCAATAGGCAGCCTACAAGGGTGGACTTTCTTCTCTACCTTATGGATCTCCCTCTCTGTTTATGGAGAGGAAGCTCGACTGTATCCTATGGGCCTTTGGATCAGTGGTGTAGCCAAGCTGAACTGAATGACCTTACCAACAATGGGGGCTCTTTAAATGGCACATAAGTAGCATTTCTGTTTTCTCCCCAGTCCTCCCCACTCCGCATGCTTTGCAACCAGTTCTACATGCATGATATGTTAGACCAGGGTGGTCCAACTTTTCATACCAAGGGGGCAGCAAGAGTACTTCAACATGGAACCCATGGGCCACACACTGCCTTGTCATGCAGTGGAGTGGGGAACCAAAATTTAATACCCCTAGCTAAGCAAGGCAAAAGGCTCTGGCAGGGTCCCAGAGCCCTCCTACCTCCTTTCCGAAGCTGGGAAAGCACAAACTAGGCTTTGCGAAGGAAACAAGAGGACTCTAGGACTCTGTCAAGATGGTCCACGCCTCCTATCCAAAGCCCAAGCACCTTCTTACCCAGCTTCCTGCAGGGAGTAGGGGCAGTGGTGGGAAATGTTGCCAAGGGCTGCCAAAAAATGTTTTGAGGGCTGCATGCAGTCCTCAGGTCATGTATTGGACGGCCCTGTGTTAGACTGGGAGGGTGCAGAAACCTAACTAAAAAACGTTGATTGAAAAATAAATAAAAATACTCTGAATAAGTGTAGCTTTGCGTTTTAAATCATGGAACCAAGACGACGGGAATAAAATTTGAGTTTTATCTTCCTGTCCTGATGCTTAATACATTTACCTAAGATAAATGCCCACCTGTAACCATGTATATCAGTGTTTCCCAAACTTGGGTCGACAACTCCCATCCATCCCTAGCTAGCAAGTGGTATGGGATGATGGGAATTGTAGTCCAAAATCAGCTGGAGACCCAAGTTTGGGAAACACTCATGTATATGCTCAACAGAGCAACCCCTGACTATAATTAAAAATAAATAAAATAAGAAACTACATAGGATGCTACAGTGACCAATGAAAGCGGAACAGTCCCTGGCATCTGCTTGCTTACCCAGGTTGGTGTTAACTAAAGGTCAGCCCTAACAACAATGCTGCCTGGGAAATTGCTGTCTTAGTGGCCAATTCTAGCTTTTCAACATCAAAATATTCTGCACAGGAGTTGTAACGAAGGGCCTAGTCCAAGTTTAGTATTCATTCGGCAGCAATGAGACCTCCAATCATTCAGTCTACTTGGGAAGATGCGGCAAATCGCAACTATTCTATAGATTCTGGCCTGAAGGAATTCTCTGCAGGTGTCTCTAAGAACAATTAGCTGCTCTGTGCTGGTGCAATTTAATGTAGCTTAATGAGATGCGGAAGATATTCATACAGTATTCAGGAAATGAATTCTTAAGTAACAAAAAATAGTTATAGCCTATTTGACCAGTTTCGAAGCTTAAAAATAATTTAAAACAGGAACTAAAAAAATGTAAGAAATGAAGCTTTGGTGCCTTGTATTAGGCTTATAACCAATGACTAGTTTTATGAGATAAATAGTTATGAATTCAGGACTACATCCGTATTTTTCACTGCAGAAATCTTACCTTCACATGTGTCAGTTTCACTGCTGAATATATACCCCTTTGGGCATGAGCAGCTGTAGCTTCCAGGGGTATTTCGACACAAGCCATTGTCGCATAGCAATCTGTTCACTAGACATTCATCGATGTCTGGAAAAGAAAAGTTGATCGTACCAATTAGTATGCATGGCAGGAGTGGTGTTGCCCCTTCCCACTCACAACAGCAGAAGGAAAATTACCATTAACGTTCTTCCACAAATGTCAGTGATATTTTTCTAGAATAAAGAGGTGCTGGAATTCACCATGAACACCTCCCTCTTTGTTCTCTTAGAATGGCAATGGTGCACACCTGAGAGGTGCCGGAACTGAGTTCCTGTGAGTTCCCGCTGATAAAAAAAAACCCTGGCTTCTATAAGCAGAAGCAGAAGTGGTTCATTTGGTATGGAGGAGCTTCCTGGCACAGGCAGGCTGGTTTTGCTTACTGGAAGGGAGGGGGGTGAAGTAGTGCAGAGGTTGGTGTGGAAATTGCCAGTTTAGCTCTGCCAATATGTTTGCAATGTACCAACTTCTCTGCTTCTCTCCCCTTCCTCTCCTATTAAGCGACAGTGACCCACCTGCAAGAAAATGGTCCCACCACACCCAGTGAGCCGCTTCTGAGCAACAGTGGAAGAATTCATCCAGTTCTATATAGGAGCTAGCATGCTCCTTTTGCACAAAAGCCTGTGCAAGAAAAAGGGCAATTCTTTCTCTTGTTTCACTTTTCTCACACAAAACTCTAGTGAAAGATATAAAATAGCTCTTCAATTAGCAGAACAGAACACCGGGAAGGTTCTTTCTCGTTTGAGGCACCTAACACTCTCTCTATTGTGAAGGAAAGGCAGCGACCACAATACTTAGCTTTCAAGCACTATTTTCCTGTTGCTGTTAGACTCATGGGCAGCCACAGCAGAAATCATATGAATACAGTTCAGATAACATACCAACACAATTTCTTCCTGAAATATCCGATTCATATCCGTTGTTACAATTACACCGATAGCTGCCACGCAGGTTTTCACAAACCCCATTGGAGCAAATATCAGGATCTAAAGCACATTCATTAATATCTGCAAGAATAAAACAAGTAACATAATTAATGTGGGTAGTTCATAATTTAAATGACAAAAAATATACATATAATAATATGTGTGTATCTGAAGAAGTGTGCATGCCCACAAAAGCTTATACCAAAAACAAACTTAATAAAAAAATTCCTTCAGTAGCACCTTAAAGACCAACTAAGTTTTTATTTTGGTATGAGCTTTCGTGTGCATGCACACTTCTTCAGATACAAACTTAGTTGGTCTCTAAGGTACTACTGGACAATTTAATTTTATTTTTAAAAAATATACAGTACTAACTTCTTACAGCAAAGCCATTTAGTAAAAAGTTAAACCAACCATACTGAAGCTGCATAAAAGGTTAACACTTCAAATTAAACATCAGCAGACAAAATAGAACATTGGTCTGTTTGCCCAGACAATAATGGAATATTAACCTGCTGCTGTATTTTCGTGTCCATTAGGATTTGTACCTAGTCTCAACTGTTTTTTTTTTGTGTGTGTGGTTGCTTTAAATATGGCAACCTGCTTTGAGATTAGTGCTGGGCTAAAATATTTTAAATAATAAATAAATTCTTTGTTACAGGACTGCAGCCTGAAGCTGCTTGGGAAGTGTTTGGACTGTACGCACAGGTTTAAGGAATGAAAGTTGTTTCATTTTATTAAAATACTATGTATATGCTACTGCCAAGAGAACATGTATAAATACATTCCATGCTTCTGCTGCAGCAAGAGAAAATTTTGCCATTGGTTCCAGTGGGAAAACAGCTTAGCCATTCCTCAGAGTCTGGTTCACTTTTTAAAAAATATGGTGCCTCATACCTAAAACAACAGCATGTGGGAGGTTGAGGAACAAAATATTTTTGTCCGTTTATCTGATTTCATGCACAAGATTTATTTATTTATTTCCATTTCCTTTCTTTTTCATAGGTCACACCTGTAAAATGTTATGGAGTATTACCTCTTCCATCCACCGTAATTCCTACGCCACTACTACACAGACCACGGAACTCAGCTTCTCATATGAAAACAAAAAAGGTAGAAAAACATAAAAAAATAGGTTAAGTATGACTATGCTTTAATACCATGATACCTCAACTACTGCAGATCCAAATCTGATGTTATTTAACACTTGCAAGTACTGTGGAAGGAAACAACAGTCCCAACTAGGGAAGAATGGCAAGCCAGTCCAGTTTGCTGGACTATACTGAAATGGCAAAACCTGACCATGAGACTCAGGAACCAAGAAGATAAAGACTTTTAAAAAAAGAATGGGGGGGATTCATAACTTACTTAGGAGACCATTGTAAAGAGATAAAAATGTTAGCTGGACCTTAAAAACCACTTGTGAAGGATCCAATTCTGGATCCACACATCCTTCCACAGTGGGGACATTGGTTTCTGGGCGGGAGTTGATCACGGTATGGATTTGCAAATCGTGCCTTCCTCTTAGCACGTTTCTCCCTTGCATCCTGAGATCTAGTGTCTTCAAAGCCCATGACACCTTTGGTAAAGGCTGTTCTCCAACTGGAGCACTTGCAGGCCAGTGTTTCCCAGTTCTCAGTGTTTATACTACATTTTTTTAAAGATTTGCCTTGAGACACTCTTTAAACCTCTTTTGTTGACCACCAGCATTACACTTTCCATTTTTAAGTTTGGAATAGATTAGTTGCTTTGGAAGACGATCATCAGGCATCCGCAAAACATAATCAGTCCAATGAAGTTGATGTTGAAGAATCACTGCTTCAACACTGGTGATATTTGCTTCTTCCAGTACCCTGATATTCGCCTGTCGTCCCTAGTGATATGTAATATTTTTTGGAGACACCATTGATGGAATCTTTCAAGGAGGTTGAGATGGTCCATGTTTCACAAGCATACAATAAGATTGGTAGCACAATAGCTTTGTAAACAAGCATTTTGGTTTCCATGCGAATGTCCTGGTCCTCAAACACTCTGCACTTCAATCGGGAGAAAGCCGCACTCGCAGAGCTCAGGCGATACTGGATTTTGGCATCCATGTTGGCCCTTGTGGAAAGATAACTGCCTAGGTAGGAGAAGTGATCAACATTTTCCAATGTTACACCATTGAGTTGGATTTGTGGTGCTGCAGAGGGGTTATTTTGTACTTGTTGGTGCGGCACTTTGGTTTTTTTGGATGCTGAGTGATAGGCCAAGCTTTTCGTAAGCTTCTGCAAAGGTATTTAGGATGGTTTGGAGGTCATCCTCTGAGTGTGTGCACACTACGTTGTCATCAGCATACTGAAGCTCTATGACAGAAGTTACGGTAACCTTACTCTTTCCTTTCAGCCTGCTAAGATCAAAGAGCTTTCCATCTGTTCAATATATGATTTCTACTCCGGTGGGGAGGTTCCCTTCAACAAAGTGTAGGATCATGGCAATGAAAATAATGAATAGAGTTGGGGCAATAACACAACCCTGTTTAACATCTGATCCCACTGTGAATGTTTCACTTTGAGAGCCATTGTTATCTGTGATTGTTGCTGTCATATTATCATGGAGCAGCCGAATTTACAAATTTATCTGAGCAGCCAATTTTCAGAAGGCACAGCCCACAGTGCATTACAATTTACAGTGTTGAAAACCTTAGTCAGGTCAATAAACACCATATACAGGGGTTGGTATTGCTCTCTGCATTTTTCTTGAAGCTGTCAAGCAGTGAAAATCATGTCCACTGTCCCCCTAGATGGCTGAAAACTATTTTGGGATTCAGGAAGGGTCACCTCGGATATTGCTAAGAGACGGTTTGCTAAGATCCTTGGAAGAATTTTGCCGGCCGCAGCTAATAGAGAGATCCCTCAATAGTTTCCACAATCAGTTCTGTCACCTTTTTAAAAGAGATTGATGATTTTTGCATCAAAATCAAAAGAAGAACACAATTTTACCTGAGTTCTTGGCAGGGCATGGGTGGCAAGGCTCTCCAAAGCCATAGTCCAGATTGGCACAGCAACATTCAGATTTTGTCACTGCTCCAGGAAAAGGTCGGACACATATTCCCTTTTTGATCCCTCCGTAGCATGTGCTGCGCATATGGGTATCTAAGAGGAGTTGGGCACAACAATAGGTGAGTTGTCTTGCAACTGGAAATGGTATGAAGAAATGCTCTTCACATAAAAAATGAACCCAAAACCTTTACATCTGCAATTCATTAATTAATAATGAATACAAAACTTAGCTTCTACAAAGTCCATTACCAACCAAATGCTGACATCCAACATAGGCTTATATCTGTATCTGGGTATTCCGTTCATGCCCAAAGTTATTTCTAGTACGTATCTCTTACCTAACTTTATTTCCTGCAGGTTACTTTTGAGTTTGTATGAATGCGTGTATGATTTAAGATTATTTACATTGCAATTCTATACATGTCTACTCAGTACGTGTGTATAGTACGGCAGTCTTAATGAAATTTTCTTTTCATACAGTCTGTTAAATATTTAACCTGCTTGTCAGCACTACTAAAAGCCCTAAGCAGAATGTTTAATAAAAAATGCCAATTCTCAGACTATAAACACTTTTCAGCTGCCTACAGTTTCTGCCTACATCACTTAGATCATTCAAAAGTTCTTGCAGCTTAGCCAACAAGGAGGGTTTTGAAGCCAAAAAGAATTTACAGTAGATTTGTTAACAGTAGACACACACTTTGAAATTCTGTTCAGAGGGACAAGAATGAGTAAGATATTTTTTTTATCATGCACTATTTAAGATTTCTTCCCATTACTGCATGTCTAGAGTAATTATATCATCTTGTTGAAGAACTGAATTTCCTAAATGATTCCTGATTTTGCCTCTAGTGAAGAAATAATCTAACAACTAATCTCAAGTTAGATTCTTTTAAGCACCAGCATTGTGTATTCCTAAAGAGAATTAAACACCCTGGACTACAGACATTACTGCTAGTGCGGGGCCAGGGCTTAGAAGGTTTTAGTTTCTGCCCTGAAACCTGTACTTTCAGCAAGGCAAATTTCCCCAGCATCAACAAATCTATGGCAAATTGAGAGGTGGGGAAATCCCCATATAACTTTGGGGTTATTTTAAGAATTGAATAGGTTATTCATGCCAACTTGGATTTAGCCCTTTGGGTCTGGCTCTGGAATTACACAGATTCAATATCATAAGGTAAAGGTAAAGGGACCCCTGACCATTAGGTCCAGTCGTGACCGACTCTGGGGTTGCGGCACTCATCTCACGTTATTGGCCGAGGGAGCCAGCGTACAGGTTCCAGGTCATGTGGAAAGCATGACAAAGCCGCTTCTGGCAAACCAGAGCAGCACATGGAAACGCCGTTTACCTTTCCGCCGGAGCGGTATCTATTTATCTACTTGCACTTTGATGTGCTTTCGAACTGCTAGGTTGGCACAATGCCAAACCTAAACATTCTCATTTTCATTGTTGTTTCCAGACTGCCAATGAAAAATTTGCATTTATTAAGGAGTTAGTAGTAGAGAACAGAGGAGATGAAAAACTTTAGTGTACACTACTACTTCATTAGGCAGTGTTTGTTTATATTTAGAAGACTAGACGGACTATGAAACTACAATGTGCTGTTTCAAGTATGCGACAAAATAGGCTTTAGAACATATAGTGCAGTTTATCTTTGTAAACACAAGAAGTGGGAAAGTAGGCATTTCTGCAAAAGCTATTTTCATGTTAGAAGTGCTAGCACAAGTGGAAGTCATGTAATAGCACACACACACACACACACACACACACACACAGAGCAGCAGTGGTTGGCTCCGATACACAACCAGCACTGTGTCAAACTTCTGCTGCCTTGCCCCTCTCTTTCGGAAAAGACACACGACATTCAGGAGACGAAAGAGCAATGCAGTCCCAGCCACAGGGCCCCAGTGGCCGTAATGCTGAATGGTATATGATATTCTAGTGTTGTGCAACACTTCTGCTAGCCCAAGCTGCCCACTGGGTCCAGCTGTTGCACTACATTAACAATGGGGACCTCACTAGCAGAATGACTGTTGTACTAGCAGCTGCCACATTTGGCTCTCACCCATATTTGTTTAAACTTTATCACATTAAACTGTAAAAGTGTCTCTTACCTACACAAACACGACCATCAACTCCCACTGCTAGGCCTGGTGGACAATCACAACGAAACGAGCCCTCGGTGTTAATGCAGTGACCATTCATGCAAATCCCTGGTTGATGGCACTCATCAATATCTGGAGGAAAACGTATGTTTGACTGATTAGTAATTGAAACCATGATTTTCTTATAAAATTGTGTAATTGTGGCCTTCTAATGTCATTCACCAACTGCTTCCACTGATGATTCATATGTGGATTAAATAAACAATCAATGAATAGGCTCGGGGCAAATTTTGATCAAAGGGCACAAACCTCAACGCTGGCACAATTCAGTGGAAACTTTTCCTATGTCAGCACATAGGGGTGTGTGTGTGAGTGTGTGTGTGTGTGTGTGTGTGTGTGTGTGTGTGTGTGTGAGAGAGAGAGAGAGAGAGAGAGAGAGAGAGAGAGAGAGAGAGAGTGTCAAGATTGCCATAATATGGTGTCTTACATACCAGTACAGTAGCGCCCATTAGGAGCCAAGACAAAGCCCGGTTTGCAGATGCATTTGAAACTTCCATCCTCATTTATACACATGCCATTCAAACACATGTTGGTAGTTGTGCATTCGTCATGATCTAGAAAAATAAATTAGTAGATATATTTAATCCTTGAAGAAATTACTCAAGATCCCTTTCAAGATTTGTCTCATTTAATGAGAATCTTTCTACCAGAAAAACAAATGGGTGAAGTCACATAAAATGAATGGCAAATCTTTCTTTTAATCATTTTGTGCCAAACTTGGCTATACCTTAAGAGAGTGATCCAACTGGAAAGTGAAAACTTCAGTTCATCTACTTTGAACAAGTGGACATGAAGGGCATCCACAGTGCACATGTTCTTAGCATTTTCTCAGGGCGCTAAAAATTATGGCCATTGCATTCTGCATTACTTGAAGCATCCCAACCACCATCAAAGGCGGCCCCACATATAAAGCATTGCAGTGCTGCTTAAATCAGAATTTAAAATTGGAATCTGAACCTGGTTTCATATCCTGGATTGCAAACAACATTTAAATTCAGTTCAAAAGTTCAGGCATCTCAGAAAACTGGTTTTAAATAGCCAGAATCTAAACACTGGTCAGACACATGGAAGGAGAAGAGGGGAGAAAACAAAGAGCAAGGCATGGCCCCATGATTCATTATTGGCCCAACAGTCTGCCTTGGTCTGAGGCACTTTATAGGCTGCCTGATTCAACTTTGGATACTGTACATCCAAGGATGCTTTATTTTGTCTCCATTCAGCACTGATAAATTAAAAATGCCTGAAACTTTTGCTCCTTTTTTTAAAATAAAAAAGGATAAAAATTGCAGAAATAGGGCAAAATGGGGCAAAAAGTTGCTTTTAAAAAAAGGGGGGGTGCAAATCCTTCTGAGGGCATGAATCCAGCCAAATTTCAGAAGGATAACTGCAATAGTTCCCCCCCCCCAATATGGACCAGTGTACTACGTGTCAACCTATTTTGTAATTAACTGGCAAAGGCTAAATAAATAATAAAGTTATGTTAAAATTGAATTTGTTATTATTTAAAAAAACACCCTGAAATGGTAGCTGAAATTTTAACAAGCCCACAGTATAGTCCCAGTATATAAATTGTTGATGTTTAACCTATGAATATACTTTATTCTTTGCCATATAATGACAAGGACAGTATGAACACTCTTGCATGGAAATTTGCACATTTTATCAGCATTAAAAGTGAACAAAGAAGCAAAACAAGTAATTTCATACCAACACAGTTTTTCCCATCAGTAGTCAGTTCAAACCCAGCATTGCAAATGCATTGGAAACTTCCCTCAGTGTTCACACATCGGCCGTTTTTACAAAGCACACCATTCTGGATACATTCATCAAGATCTGAAGGGGGGGATGGGGCAGACAGAGAATTATAATGAAATAATTATCAACTAGTTTCAAAGAGAAAACAAGAAATTTGTTCAGACCATTGGGTCCAAACTTCAGGTTTACATACCCCTTACTTAATGAAAATTATATTTTTCAATTTTGCTATTGGGAAGTGTGAGGGACAGGGGATATCGCGAAGTCCCTCCCCTCCTGAGTTCAAGCCCATCCCCGAGCACAGGGGAAAGCAGAGAGAGTTCCGATTCCAATGGGGAAGCAGGAAGTCGTGTCCGAGGCTCAGGCAAGGTAGAGGAGCCAGGGTCCCAGGTGGGACAGGAAGGGGCGAATAAGGGGGGGAGACCCATCCCCCCAACTCCGGAATTACGCAGAAAGAGGAGGGGAAAGAGGATGGGTCTGCCAAAGCTTTTGTGTTGGAGAAAGACGCGCCAAAAGCCATTCGGAGGTTCTGGAACCGACTGACCACATCACTCCGTGTAAATAGCAATGACTTCAGCACTGTAAATACGCAGCACCAATAAAAGAATAAAATGCAGAGCTGCGTAGCGTCGTTACTCTGAAGTAGCCCACTCCGGCCACTGTGACAGCAACCTCCGAATCCTTTTTTGGGCTACTTGGGAGTTGCCGGGATGAGCGTGTCAGAGGCGGAGAGATGGCGGCAGATCGCGGAGCAAGCCCAGCAAGAACTGCAGCAGCTGTCGCTGCAGGCGCAGGGGGAATTGAAGGCAGCTAAAGAAGAGACTAAGAAGGTCCAGGACGACCGGCTACAACTTGCGGAACAGGTGAGAGCGCTACAGGAAAGAGAGCAGGAATTAAGGGCGGTGGCGGTAGACCTCCAAAACAAGCTGGATGCAGAGAAAAACAAGGCGGGAGGGGCACCCCAAGTCCAAGTGCTGCCAGGAAGGAGAGCCGGGACCCTAGTAAGCAAGTTCAATGGAGACCCGAGGGAATATCAGGGCTTTGAGACTGAGATCGTGTATGCTCTTGAGCTGCACCACGATGAGTTCCCTGATGATGAGCACAGGGTAGCGTTTATTGTGGAGCACCTTACCGGGGCAGCCAGGGAGTGGCTAAGACCGTTAATCGCAACAAAGAATCCTTGCATGAAGAATGTCAAACTATTTCTAGAAGGTTTGAAAACGATGTATTCGTCCGATAGTCATATGGACCAGACTAAGGAGGAACTTCATAATTTACGCCAAGGAAATATGACAGTTCGCGCGTATTGGGCGAAATTCACCATGCTGGTGCACAGATTGGGGTGGGAACTGGAGTCACCCCCAATGCAAGCGGCGTTCTACTTGGGGTTGCATGAGGAGGTGAAGGATGAGCTCTCGAGAGGTCCAAAGCCCAGTAATATGGATCAGCTGAGCAAAGCGGCTCTGGCGGTGGGGGTGAGACAGGAATCCCGGTGGAGCGACAAGCAAGCAACGCGCGCAAAGCGGGCTTGGTTCCCACGGTCGCAGGAGAAGCCACTCCCCCAACAACCCTTTCAAGCCACGCCTGGGGCCAGCCAGGACCAGGAACCCATGCAGATTGATAGCGCGCGCGCGGGGGCTTTTCAAACCCCAGCGGCGCCAAGACGCAAGGAGGGAAGGGGTGGGAATTGCTTTCTCTGCAACTCCCCCCAGCATCTCGTCAGAGACTGCCCACATCGCAGGGAGTGGCAAGGAAAGGCGGGAACGGTTGTGCCCTCCCCCACTGACGCAGCACCACAGCAGGGAAACGAGAAAGCCTGGCTGCAGGAGACAAGGGGCAGCAGCCAGGCACAGTCAGCAGACAACAGCCCCAGCCCACCCACCCGCACAGAGAGGAGCAGAGCCAGCCCACCCCTCCCAGAGCAGGAGTGGTTCTAGAAGTGACGCTCACGCTCCCAAATGGCTATCCCCTGACGGTCCTCGCCCTAATTGACAGTGGGGCGTCAGCGAACTTCTTCTCGAGAAACTTTGCAGAAGAGCACCAGATCCAGCTTCTGCAGCTGGATTTTCCTCTGCACGTGGCGACCATTGACGGCAGAGAGCTGCTGGGAGGGGCCATCACTCATCAAACCCCCCCATGAAAATGACGGTGGGAAGGCACTCAGAGACGCTGGCATTCAACGTCACCACCATCTCAGACCCCCCCATCGTTTTGGGCATGAGCTGGCTGGCGCGCCACGACCCCTCCATCAGTTGGCACCAGAGGTGCATCACTTTTGGATCGGACTTTTGCCTGGAACATTGCATGCAGCGCCAACCAGGGGAGGGGCCTCCGATAGCCACGGTAGCCACCATGCACGTCAAAGGGGGTGAGGCGATACCCAAGCCGTACTGGGACCTGCAGGAGGTCTTCAGCGAAGCGGAGTCCGACCACCTACCCCCACACAGGCCTTTTGACTGCCAGATCAACCTGGTGCCAGGGGCAACTATACCCCCAGCCAAGCTGTACGCCATGTCGGACCAGGAACTGGAGGATCTGCGCGCTTTCATCGACAAGAACCTCAAGCGGGGGTTCATCAGAGAAAGCAAGGCAGCAGGGGGCAGCCCAGTCTTCTGGGTGGACAAGAAAGACACGCAACAGCGCCGTCTTGTGGTGGATTTTAGACGGCTGAATTCAGTGACAGAGCCAGTGGCTTTCCCCATGCCCAGAGTGGATGATCTCCTGACAGCGGCACGCAGGGGCAAGATTTTCACCAAGCTAGACCTGAGGGGGGGCGTACAACTTGATCAGGATCCGGGAAGGCGATGAATGGAAAACCACAATGTTCACGCCTCTGGGCTCTTTTGAATATCTGGTGATGCCCTTCGGGTTGCAAGGGGGCTCAGCATGCTTCCAGGCCTTCATGTACCACGTCCTGGGGTCCCTCCTCTTCAGGAAATGCTTGGTCTTCCTGGATGACATCCTTATCTATTCCGATGACCCAGTGCAGCATGTGAAAGATGTCAGGGAGGTGTTGCAGCGCCTGAAGGAGAACCACCTGTATGTGAAGCTGGAGAAGTGCAAGTTTCACACCAAGGAGGTGGACTTCCTGGGCTACAAGCTGTCAGACAAGGGGCTGGCGATGGACAAGGACAAGGTGCAGGCCATCCTGGACTGGCACAGCCCCAGGACGCGCAAAGATGCCCAACGCCTACTAGGCTTCGCCAACTTCTACAGGAAGTTCATCAAGAACTTCTCTCGCGTTACGGCTCCCATCACTGACTGCCTGAGAGGCAAGCAGAAGTTCAGGTGGACACCAGAGGCGCAAGCAGCGTTCGAAAGCCTCAAGAGGGTGTTCGCCTCAGACCAGAACCTGTTCCACGTGGTTCAGGACGCGCCCCTGCGCGTGGAGACAGATGCTTCTGATAAAGCTGTGGGCGCCATTTTGTTGCAACTGGACGCCAACAGAGAGTGGAGACCCTGTGCCTTCTTCTCCAGGAAGTTGACCCAGCCAGAGCGAAACTACACGGTGTTTGATAGGGAACTTCTTGCGATCCACACTGCGTTCCAGCACTGGAGACACTTCCTGGTGGGCGCCAAGCACCCCATCCAGGTGTGCACAGACCACAAGAACCTGGAGTTCTGGAGAACTGCCAGGGTGCTCAACCAGCGGCAGATACGGTGGGCAGAGTTCTTCTCGAACTTCAACTTCTCCATACACTACATCCCGGGAGAGCAGAATGTCAGGGCGGATGCCCTCTCCCGCAAGCCAGAGTACATGGAGGAGGAGGCGCCACCGGCACCCAGGCACATTTTCCCCCCGTCAGCATGGTCCTGCGGAGCAGCAGTGGTGAGCGAGGCGGAGCTCACAGCACTGACGGCAGCGGATGAATTTGCCAACCGCATCTTCAGAGAACTGAGAGGGGGGGGGGAGCAGGCAAAAGACTTTGCAGAACGCAGGGGGCTGCTTTTCTACAAGGGTGCACTGTACCTGCCCACCACCCAGCTTAGACGTACGGTCCTCAAGCAGATGCACGACAACCCAACGGCGGGTCATTTTGGGAGGGACAAAACCGCTCACCTAGTCATGAGACACTTCTGGTGGCCAGGGGTGCGGGAAGATGTTCGAGACTATGTACGGGGCTGTGACACCTGCCAGCGGGCAAAGGTGGTCAGAGCAGCGCCACCGGGATTGCTGGAGCCCTTAGCCACGCCACACAGGCCGTGGGAAGTGGTGTCCATGGACTTCATCACAGATCTGCCTTCTTCCAGGGGCAAGACCGCAGTGTTGGTGGTGGTGGACCTCATGTCCAAAATGTGCCACTTTATACCGTGTGCCAGGGCGGTCTCTGCAGAAGAGACAGCCAAACTGTTTGTGGATCACGTATTCAGACTGCATGGATTACCTTTAAGGGTTATTTCGGATCGTGGCCGCCAATTTGTTTCCAGGTTCTGGCGGCGGCTCATGAACCTCCTGCAGGTGGAGGTCAGCTTGTCGACGGCTAGACACCCGCAGACCAATGGACAGGCGGAGAGGGTCAACGCCATTCTGCAGCAGTACCTGAGATGCTACGTCAGCCAGCGGCAAACGGACTGGGTGGATCGCCTGCCACTGGCAGAATTTGCCTACAACAATGCGGTGCACGTCTCCACAGGGGTGTCGCCCTTTAAGGCCAATTACAGGCGCGACCTCAGATCTTTCCCAGAGAGGGAGGGGGAGGAGGAGGAGGAGGGCCCACAGGCTGAGGAT
The DNA here is from genome assembly GCF_963506605.1 of Zootoca vivipara. Lineage (NCBI taxonomy): Eukaryota > Metazoa > Chordata > Lepidosauria > Squamata > Lacertidae > Zootoca > Zootoca vivipara. The sequence goes on along the minus strand of NC_083286.1, from coordinate 13,840,320 downwards.
TGGGCAGAGGAACTGGAGACGGTGCACCAGCAGCTCAGAGAACACTTGGAGAGAGCCAAGGAAGCGTACAAGAAGGGGGCAGATCGCCACAGGCGACCGGGGGAGGTCATTAGGGTGGGGGACAAAGTTTGGTTGTCCTCGGAGGGCCTTCCCATCAGAGGGAGGTGCAAAAAGCTGGCGCCCAGAAGGTTGGGCCCCTTCACGGTCACGCAACAGGTCAACCCGGTGGCATACAGGCTGGCACTGCCAGAGGACATGAGGGTGCACCCAGTGTTTCATAGATCGCTGCTGTCGCCGTACAGGGAAAGCAGCAGGCTCCGAGACAGCGAACAAACCCCTGAGGGAGGGGGGGAGAGAGAAGGCAGGGAGCAACTCAATGAGGCCACGGCCATCCTGGACTCAAGGAGGGGGGTGAGGGGCCTGGAGTACCTCATGGCATGGGAGGATGCTCCACCGTCCCAGAATGAATGGGTCCCAGCCACTCAGATACAGGAGGAATTCCTGGTAGAAGAATTTCACGCCCTCTTTCCCCATAGACCCAAGCCCTGGCGCATGGAAAGGGAGGGGGAGGGGGAGGAAGCACGGGAGAGCAGTTCACCATGGCGCTGGGAAGCGGAGTTTGAGGAACCAGAGGATGAGGTATGGGTGTCACCGAGATCCACCCAGTCAGAGGAAGGAGCAGATTGGCAGAACATTTTTACCCCTACCAGCTCTGACGCCACGGACTTTTTGGGATTCCCGTCCTCCCAGGCGGAAGGGGGGGGATCGCAGGACTGGGGGGAGGTGTTCACACCAACGGGCTCGGAAGGCACTGAGTTCTTAGGCTTCCAGTCGTCACCGACACCTGGGGGGGACCTGGGGAGGGGTGAAGGAGAGCTTGGGAGGGGGGTGGATGTGAGGGACAGGGGATATCGCGAAGTCCCTCCCCTCCTGAGTTCAAGCCCATCCCCGAGCACAGGGGAAAGCAGAGAGAGTTCCGATTCCAATGGGGAAGCAGGAAGTCGTGTCCGAGGCTCAGGCAAGGTAGAGGAGCCAGGGTCCCAGGTGGGATAGGAAGGGGCGAATAAGGGGGGGAGACCCATCCCCCCAACTCCGGAATTACGCAGAAAGAGGAGGGGAAAGAGGATGGGTCTGCCAAAGCTTTTGTGTTGGAGAAAGACGCGCCAAAAGCCATTCGGAGGTTCTGGAACCGACTGACCACATCACTCCGTGTAAATAGCAATGACTTCAGCACTGTAAATACGCAGCACCAATAAAAGAATAAAATGCAGAGCTGCGTAGCGTCGTTACTCTGAAGTAGCCCACTCCGGCCACTGTGACAGGAAGCAAACATGAAGTAGCTTGTCAGTATATTTGAAATCTGTTTACAGATCCAGACTTGACACCACCACTGTCCCACTACTCAGCGTAATGGAACTCACATAACTAAATTTAGCTAGATTGTGTCCTGTACATTTGAGATGTGAACCCTATAGCTTTAATATATACCAAATATCAAGTATTTTATCTGTCCACAATCACTTGATTTTTCAAATGCAAGCAGATTTGACAAAGTCTGCTCCTGTAATAACACTTTTTCCCTTTCTTTTTGTTAGCATCCCTCTGTCTCAAGGGACAATAGTGTGTGCCTCTGGAGGCGAAATGAACCACTGAAGAATCACAGCGCCTGCTGTGGCTGCAAAGACTGGTGACTCATAACTGCTACTTCCCACATTGATTTTGCTGTGTTAGTAGCACTGAACTCCAGGGCACAAGCCTGGACAGTGTGTATGGAGGTCCTGGGCTGCCCAAATGACAAGACCTCCCTGTCGGCCTCACTAATGTGGTCCAAAGGAAAGCAGAGCAATACATTTGGCACCAGCCTGGCTGCAACAGGCGCCAGAAGGAGGTGTACAGGGCGCCATCCAACCATTTTACAGACTCCATTCCAGATTTGTGTAGGGTTTGTAAATACTACATCACTGTCACCGTTTGCTGAAAAGGCAATTCAAAATCGTATTGGATAATCTAAGGGGGGGTGGGGAGCCAGATCAAACTCAGGTCAAATATAAGCACAATTAATTGCGGAAGTATGGTGTTCTTACCAATGCAAGCCTGCTTTGTAGGTGTTCTCTGGAAACCTGTATGGCATTTGCAATAATAAGAACCAGGTGTGTTCACACAGTCTCCATTAGTGCATGGATTTGATATGCACTCATCAACATCTGTTGATATCAGAAAAGAAGACAATCAGATTTCACAAGTTATACAAAAGAGTTCCTAACAAGTACAATTTCTGAACAGAGAAATAAATTTCACTTTCTTCAGCAGAAACTGATTCAAAACACTAATCTAAAAAAGAGAGACTTGCACCATGATTCTCAGTATATAGTCATTACCTAATACAGCCCACTCAGTCTGTTTTGAAAAATATGCAGCATCTCATGCTTCTTAAATAAATAAAATAAAATCTAGGTAGAGAAAGAAAATAAAGCAATTAAGAAATATAAATATACACTTGTCACTAGATTACTAGGGCTGAATCACATAGTTCTTGTTTCTCCATTGTTAATTTGCCTTTCCGTGTTTTGGAGATGTGCCTGGCTGCCGATTTTAGGATAGGTTTCAACACACTTGGATCATGTGGAAAAACGAAGTATCAGGATTGACAAACACATAGCATCACAGCAGTCAAATGCACTGACTGAACTCACAAGACATGGCTCTTCACATGGAGGTGGCTGCCAAATGTAGCTTAACTACAGAAAAGCAACCATGCGAGCCCATTACTTACTACATATAATGCAACTCCTTGTTTCTGTTTATGGGCATTTCCTTAAATCAACAACCATTCATATTTATGATTTTGAATGAAGTGTTTTAGTTAACAGCCTGATCATACACCTGGGAAGAGGTTTATCAGCTGTTTATGGCACAGATTTTCATATGGCATTATGGCATTAGCTTCCTTCCTTCTTTTTGCAGTGGCAATTAGATCAGGCACAATGTCTTCCTTAAACTGGGAGAAATGTGTGCATACTGAAATGAGCAGTGATCAAATGAAAAAGCCCCCGTCCCCACCTATGCAGGATAAACCTCCTTATTACAGAGGTAAAATGGACAACAGTTTAAGAAACCCATTGCCATTTCACCTACGTTCTGGGACTCTAGTACCTATCTCAGGCATCCCCAAACTGCCACCCTCCAGATGTTTTGGCCTACAACTCCCATGATCCCTAGCTAACAGGACCAGTGGTTGGGGAAGATGGGAATTGTACTCCAAAACATCTGGAGGGCCGAAGTTTGGGGATGCCTGACCTATCTGAACAGCAGTGAAACTGACAATACATTCTGAACCACGTGTGATTTTCATCTCTGTGGTGAAAAGGCAATAGTTTCTTGCCAGAGCTTTCCCATTCTGCTCATTGTCTTTTCCCTTCAGCCTGTCCTTTCTTCCTGGGATCGCTTTCAAACTCTTGTTGCGTACAAAATTTGATGTGTACAAAATTTGATGCATCTTTTGCCTTTCTTTTTCTGGGTTAAGTCCTTGAGTTTTAGCTCTGTTGTTCCTTTCTGGAAACTTTACAGTGAGCTCCTGTTAGTTTGGCTAAAGCATTGGTTTTCTGAGTTGGCTGTAATGAGCAAATGGTAGCCTGTCGTCCAGCAGGAGGAGAACTAGAGGCTGCCAAGGGAAGCTGTTCCCCCAACCCATCACCCACAGTTTCAAGGGGGAACAACTCTCAGGATACAGAATCAGATTCACATTGTCCCCAAAGCAAGCATGGAAACGGAGCTTCTCTTTGCAGGCTTTGGACAAAAACTCTCCAAATTTGTCTACCACATTGCACATCCAAAAGTACAAGCAACTCCCAACTTACGTAGGGGTTATAGTCCAAGGCACCTCAAGTTTATGTGAAAATGTGTATATTTGAAACACCATTGAAAAATCATCAAAACAAACCGCTTCCTTCACCCTGCCCCTGCCATACCCCATTCTACCCTCTTTTGTGGCATTTTCAGTTCTGGGTTCAGTGTGATGCGCATGTGCACAGCTGCGCACATATCGGACATGCCTAAAACGGTCGCTGTCTCTCTTTTTTCTCCCCTGAAGACCTTGTGCAAGAGTTTGCACATCAAGCTGCTAATAAATTTTTACTCAATGTAAATTAAATCACATATAAAAAGGATTCTAAGTTATTTGCCCACACCAGTGAAAAGTACAATATACAGTGGTACCTCGACTTACGAAGACGATCCATTCCGCGGCCGTCTTTGTAAGTCGAGGTTTTCGGATGTCGAAGTGCGCGGCCGACGCATGCACGATGAAAAGACTTCCGGGGTTGTCGACTTCGGAAGTCGAAACCTTCGGAAGTCGAAGCGTTCGGATGTCGAGGTATGACTGTATACGGTACATCAGAAATCTAACCTGGCAGATTATGACAATATTCTATCTAATACTATACCCACAGTCCCCATTTCTCATGCAAAACCCCCCAACTTAATTTCACACACCACTTACTTTTGAGCATGTAGTTGAGAAAACTGCAGCAAAGCCATAAACATGAAGCAATATGAAGAGAACAGGATATATTAAAATAATCAAATGTAGCAGCCATTCAGCACTGACTTTTATAATTTTCTGTCTGAATTGTACACAGTAACCTGGGGATTCCTCCTCCCCCACAAACTTCCCTGCAGAATTTGATTATTTTTCTAAGCAAAAACATTTTGCACTCATGCACAGCAAGCCAATCTGTCTCTGGATTATTTGTTTCTGCCCTCAGCAAGCACGCAACGCCAATAATTTCATCAGAACAAAGCCCAAAAATTAAAGCACTGTTGATATTATTTCAACTAGCCCACAGGTCCTCATGAATGTGTTGCCTGTTATATCCTGTCTGTTAACTTCATATGAAAATAAAAGAACTTCTTAAAGGAATGTACTGTACTGAACTGTTAATATATTCATGGGTGGAAGATATGTATAAACAACAAACATAACACACCTTCTGCCTTGGCAAGGTTTCTTCAGAAAGAAAATGCTAAGTTTATGGATGTATATTTTCTTTATGTCCTATGCAAATACATGTACTCTGTCTGATAAGCAAATCTTTTAAGCGCAGCCAGCAGTTCGCTTTTTCCACTAAATTCAAGTCTACAGGGAATATTTCTATTCAGTTCAACTCATTTAAATTTAGTAAACTCCCATACGGTATTAATGCTGGTGATGGAAGGGAGTAAAGACAAACGTACAATAGCTTTTCAATAAGGAAATGCCTGACAAGAGTAAAACTCTTACTTTTTGTTGGAAACCTTTCTGAAGAAACAGAATCTCCTTGCAAATGCCCCCCACATGAGAACACATTGTCTACTTAGTGCTATTTTGGCTTTTCTCTCATCTGCTCACTGTACCTCTCAAAGTACCCTATTATTGCTCAAATGGTTTTCCTTTGAACATTTTCCAACTCTCTAAATGTCCCAGCTGCTCTCTTTAATGCCCTAGCTCTTGTGGGAGTTCATTACAAAGCACTTAGTAGTTTATTTTGTTTCACTGGGCAGTCCAGTTAGTTGAAAACTAATATCCCAGTGAATAGCCTTACAGATTAATACATACATTGTTAGAACTGTAGAGGTGGTTGCTGAACTACTAGAACACACTAGGTAACATCTTTAAACTGTTGCTTCCAAGTATGTTCTAATAATTTAAGAACTACTTCCATATGATACAGCACTCCTAATATTAGATTGCTAAACCTCCAGAAAAGTGTTCTCTTATTAGGAGCTCTTTGATCATCTAGTCATTACACAGAGTTCCTTGTTACTTCCCTCAATAGTTTCTCTCAACCAAGAGTGGCCTTGGTAGGCTCCCAATCTGACCAGAGGAAGGGCTGGAGAGTAGAGGCTGCTTAAACTATTGGCCATTTTTTGTGTGTGCAGTCCAACCATGCAAGATGCTCAATACATTTTGTAAAAAATAAGAGTTGTCCAGCAGAAAACTAGTAAGCATTTGCATCAGTGTACATAAGTGTTTATAAGTTTTATAACAATATGGTAAAAATAAGTGATAAAATAATTCTTCATAGTTATCACATTAATCTACATCTCACTGCAATAAAGTCTCAAGCGCACATTGGGGGCCTTTTAATATTTCAGCATCTTTTTACAAGATATATTTCAGTATCTCTATCGAAGAGGTATTTTAAAGATGTTTACTGATCGGATGAAAAGAGGTGAAATCGGAAATTGCACTCACCAATACAGTCTCCATTTGCATCTTGTTTATACCCCATATTGCATTCGCATCGATAACTGGAAATCGTTGGGATGCAGCGTCCATTTAAACAAAGATTTGGATGGTGTTTACAAATATCTATTGTTTGATTGAGTATTGCTAAGGGGAGGAAAAACAGATCCAAGTTCTATTACAACATTAAAGTTAGGTCCAGATGATCAAATGACTTTATTTCCCATAGTATATTTATTTTTCATAGTATATTTATTCCATGGGGTCACGAAGAGTCGGACACGACTAAATGACTAAACAACAACAACATATTTATTTTAACTTGCAATCAGCAGTATTGACAGTGGTAGGGAATACTCACTCATTCTCTCAACTACTACTACTACTACTTCTACACACACACACCAATTATCCACTGCATGGAAACAATCAAATATGGCAACTTACTCAGCCCTGTAATGATGGGGCCATTTCCTGTGGGACCTTGGCCACCAGTCCCAACTCCAGCCCCACCCACACCAGGGGAAAAACCATTTCCCCCAGGAAGGGGGATGAATCCTGTTCCTCCTGGGCCATAGCCATTTCCATTTCCTCCAGGAAAGAACCCATTTCCTCCTGTGCCACCAGGTCTGGAGCCCCCTATGACAGGAATGCCATCTATGCACAACCTGCGATATTCATCTACAGAAATGAAAAACAACACAGAAGCATTAATACCTCATCTTTTCACAAGGAAGAAGGAACATACACCAGTTTATCAATTTTGGAAAATAAGATACTCACTTAAAAACATACTATTACTTACCATATTAGAGATTTTGCCACCTCAATTAGCTTTGGGCAGAGCTAATTTTTGCAAGGTTACTCCAAGAGTTATCATGACAGAATTTATTCTCAACTATTCAGCAGCTCAGAAATAGAGGATATTCTTTCTTCTACCTTGTTTTAAGTCCCCCAAGGCTGACCGAAAGAAAAATATACTTCTTGCACCGATATGAATTTTGCTTCCAGAAAGGGCGTAATTTATCAAGATAAACCATAATTTCTGTACAGTTTTTGATTATACTGTTTGTATTCATGTAAATGTTCACACCCATCTCCAAATGTGTACTCACATGAGTAAATATGGAATTGGTCGCCATCACTAACCATTGTCTCCTAGCCCATTCACATTAATTTGCTAAGCAAGCACTGGAGACAGCTGAGAACACTCATTTAGAATAATACACAAAATCTCAGCCAACTCCAAGAGAATATATCTCTCCAAGTTATTTTATTCTTTGGAATAGGCAGAATATTATTTATATTAAGATTGTTTAGAAAACATTTAGGGATTCTAAAGGGAATATAGTAAGGATGAGGATATGAGTGATATGGAGCCAGATCACTATGGAATGCAGGTGGTGTGTGTTGGGATTAGCATGACCCAAAAAAAGTTCAAAGGGAGGTAAAAGCAGGTCACAAAGACATAAGGCATTTGGACCAGGAGAGACTTCAATACAGCAGGGCAGATAATAAATACAAACATAGAAAACTTGCATTCTCTTATGTTGAAAAGGCAGCTCTTTTAAGTTAATGTTCCTGGAGGATTTCTGTTTTATTTCAGACATTTTCTGCAAATTTGAATGTTTCTGTATTCAAACCTCTTCCTCCCAGGTTATTTGGAGAAATAAAATGAAATACGGGTGCCTTGTATACTTCCAGTTCAATTTCATATAACAATTAAAAATAAGCAGTACAAGGAGTCATTATTTCTTTAAATCGAAATGAACTATGACTGCTTTAAATAATCACAGCTTTAAATAATCACGGTATTTTCAATAGTAATAGAAAGAGGCTGCCACTTAACAGTCACTGATCAGAGACAAGTGCAGGCTGGGAACTTCATGTACTATACTTTTGAAGCAAAATGCAATTATAATTTTTTTCATATCTAAGCTTGATTTTCAAAATTGGTGTAATATTATTCCAGCAATCCTAGCTAAAACTGGGCATATAAAAGCACTCACCAGAACCTCTGACAGGACACATTTCTGGTACAGACCCAAGCGCCCAACAACGTCCAGATTCACAGCAGCATTGCATTTTGGTAAATCTGCCAGGAAGTTCTTGTGCACAGCGACCATTCACCAGACTGGAGAAACATGTACCTGCTCTTTGATCTGGATATTGATCACGAGAAAAATTACTAACAGACTGCTTATATAAGTCATTTTAAAGCATTTTCTTAACCCTAAGGTAGCATTTAAATAAACTGGGTGAACAAATGTGAATATTATCAATGCAGTAGAACACATTGTGCAATGCAGTTTATGGCTGTCAGTTCTGTGCAGAGAGCCCATCTACTACTGGCTGCTACAGTTGACAAATGACAACCATGCAGCCTAAAAGGCCATAAAACTCCTGCATTCATGCTACAAGGCAGAGATAAACTGGAAGGTAGCATTCCTTGCTGTTAGTAGACATTGCAGATTAGGTAACTTTTGGAATAACTGCTTACAGTTTCTAGAGTTCGAAGGCTATATTCATGTAGGAAATATTTACAGGATGAATGGAGATGAGAGAGAAAATAATAGACATCGTGTCTCAACAAGTTGGGAGTTAACAATAAACCAAAATAACTCATCCTCTAAAAGGCTCAGTCAAGTTAGACAGAAGGGCTACAATTGTGGGCTAGATTGCTAAACAAACAGTGCCCTCTGGTGGTTTAAAGTAACACGTGCATTAACTAGAAATTCAAGAGAAAGGAATGTATTTGCTTTTCTCCCCAACTGGCTACCTGATATCAGAAGTTTTTAGGCCAGGCGCCCTCAAACTTCGGCCCTCCAGATGTTTTGGACTACAATTCCCATCATCCCTGACCACTGGTCCTGTTAGCTAGGGATCATGGGAGTTGTAGGCCAAAACATCTGGAGGGCCGCAGTTTGGGGATGCCTGTTTTAGGCTTTGACTGCTGACATACAAGCACAGAAATAAATCCATCTTCTTGGCCACTTTTCCTCGTGGGGCATTAGAGGATACTTAGGCTGAATGAAATAGCAATCTTTTCTGTCGATGTATTCTAGCTTCATAGGAATAACTTTCAAATATTGACTTTGTAGTTATAAACACCAATCCAAGACAAACTTTACAATATTAAAGAAGAATCAGATTAATCTTCATCAGAAATCAATTTGAGTTTCCCCTTCAAGTTCAGTAGAGGCTGGATTAGGTAAATAGTATAATTTTAGTTTCCTCATGTCTTGTTTTCCAAACATCATAAAGTTGAATTACGTATAGTTTGGAAATGACACAATCTTAAACCATGGAAGTAGACTATAACCAAACTGTATAAAATTATTGCTGTTATTCTTGTATTTCTTATCCACCCTTCACCAGAAGGTCCCAGAGTCTTTTTTGTAAACACACTTCCATTTATTTATTTTAATGGTCAGTGCATGCAAGGATCACAGCTCCTTCCTCTACAAATGGGGAGATTGTGGAATGTGACCAGTGTTGTATGATGACCAAAGACTAGCAAGTTAAGTTGATAGACTAGAAACCTTAATGAACTGTCCAAGGAACAGCAGGTTAGAACTGGCCAGCAATGAGCTTTGAGACCCTCCAAAGGGTCCATAAAATAATATACCTACCAATGCAATGAGAGCCATCTGTCGATGTCACAAAACCACGTGGACAGAGGCAAAAATAACTTCCCACAGTGTTGGAACATTCACCAGCATCACATATTCCTGGAATGAGGCTGCACTCATTAATATCTGGAGACAGAAGCAGATGAAGAACACCTTTGAAATCTTTTTTCTTCCTTAGGAGTTCCTGGATGAGACTGATTCCTATATGCAGCAGTTCCTGGATGAGATTGATTAGCTAGATCTACTACAACCTGGGTTCAGACCTGGTTTCGGAACCAAATCAGCCTTGATTGCTCTGACCTTATCATGAGAGATGGGGGAGTGCAACCCTGTTACTTCTGCTTGATCGCTCAGCAATTTTTGACACCAACAGACCATGGAATCCTCTTGGACTCATTTAGTGGGATGGTTTATCAGAGGCACAGCATTATAGTGCTTCCACTCTAATATTCAGAAAGTAGCACTGGCTGAATACTTCTCAGCCCCCTGGCATTTGTGGCACAACTTAGGTTCAGGTACCCCAGGTTCCCAAACATTTATATCCTAGCTCATTTCCTGAATTAACCTGCAGGAACCTTGTTAGTTGCCCCTGCTCCTCACCGACTGGCAAGGCTCACCTGATGGCAACAAGAACCCAAGCCTTTAGCATCATCAAGCCTTTAGTGTGGAATGCTCTTGCCAACAGATGCAATAGGTGCTGTCTCTTTTAATATTTAAATGACCTCTGGAAACTTATCTATGCCATCACACTTATGCAGGCATGAATCAGGGTGGATTTGATTTAAATCAAACTGATTTAAATCACAATTTAAATCACAATTTAAATCACTAGTCAGTACGGCTTGATTTAAATCATAGTTTTCTACATAAAGACTAATTCTTGCTGGTATAACTTTAATATGCAAGTAGATGAAGATTTTTAGAATAACAACTTTTCATATTAGTTTTTTATCCCCAGTTTAATAGGTTAATCATTCATATTCGGACAACTTTACCGTTGTACTTAGGAAGGAGAAAAATAATCATTATCTTAATAATAACAATTTAAATAGATTTATTCAACTGAAACAATAACATTACAGCATACGTTATTTGCTTAAACAAGCATCCATGTTTGTTAACTAATTTGGCTAAACAAAAACAAAATATATATATTTTAAGAAACTTAGACTGTCAGCCCAGCCTACACATGAAAAATTTAAATACTGTCCACTCCAAACAATCAGAAAAATATTGTTTCTATTCTATTCACTGAACTTCTTGAAACTTAGCACTGAAGGGGTTGTTTCTGTATTCATAGGTTTGTAGAACAATAGGATTAAGGTCTTTTTCTCAACACTGTTCATGTTATAACATTTTTTCTGTGAAGGAGAGGCATGTGATCTCTGTTGAGTCAAATTCAGTTTTGAGAACTGCAAAAGTAAACCAAGCATCTGTGATAATATCTTGTAGGCAGAGAAACTGCCCAATAATCTTACTTTTATCCACCCTGTTATGAATACAAATATTTGTACTGTGCTCTAACTACACCACCTGATGGACTGCGCTAGTAAATATTGGACTTCTTCAAGTTCCCCTGTGCCAGTGTATCATACCTGCCACATTTGTATATATAATGTTACCAAGCATGCTCAAACGTAATACAGCATGCTCAGTAATGACAACTGGAATCAAATTTCACTACACAACAGAAAACACATACAATTTGATTGTAGTTGCCATTACTCAGCATGCAGAGGATCATACATGGTGTAATGTGTGTCAGGAAAAAGTACAATCATGTTTATAGCTCTTTTTTAAAAAAAAAGCACTTCTTTTTTTACAACTTCTCCAGAGCTGGAATGAATACAGCCTGCCCAGTTTCTCCCATTGTAGCCACTACCCTGACCAACAAAACAAAACACCACATTCTCAAAAAACAAAGGCAGGAATTACCGTAAGTGATCTCATTACAAAGTGAAATGTAGGTGCTTACTATGTGGCAGCCAAAAAAAAGCAACGCAGGACGTTTATATTTAACCCTGCTTGTTCTAATAAGTATGTGCCCCAAGAATGAATTAACCCAAAGTGACCACAAGAGGGTATAAAATGTATCCCTTTATTTCCACCAGGATCAGACAAATGTCTGCTAATATTCCCTAGACTAGAAATGAAAACAGTACATTCACTTTCACTGCAATTCAGATCTCTAGGTTTTTTTTCCTATGTTACAGTCACCCAACAGATCCCTGTATAAGTGAATGTAGTGAGAAGAAAAGGCGGTTTAGTGTAGTAGAATTTGTCAGCTTCTCATGGAAAGTGGGGAGCGAGGGGAAATTATTTCTGGACTTTAAACGGGATTAATTCCTGAGAGCATCTCATACACATAATCTTCCTGACAAGAGTCTGTTTCACAGCAGGGTCATTCCGTGTTGCATTGTGTCACTCTGATGCCAGACACACAGAAGGGGAAGTGTACAATATAGTTCGTAAGTTATAACCTCATAGGGGTGACTAAACCATTTCGGAACAAATGTTTTGCTTTTGTTCTGAAGTAGGGGGAATTGCTCATCCTTGCTTTCATTCTGCGAAGCCCACCCTCCACCCCCCGGCAATGACTCTTAGATTTTCACTCTATACGTAATTGCACAAAGTAAGTGATTGCCTACGAGGTGTAATGTGCTACACCACCCCTCAGAAAACTGGACTTTTAATAGTTTTCTCATGGAACCCACATTGTTCAGTCTTTATGAGTCCTGTCCTCAACTAGATTCTGAAAACCAGGCATGGCCAAACTTGGCCCTCCAGCTGTTTTGGGACTACAACTCACATCATCCCTAGCTAACAGGACCAGTGGTCAGGGATGGTGGGAATTGTAGCCCCAAAACAGCTGGAGGGACATATTTGGCCATGCCTGGCGTAAACTAATTCAGTCTTCCCAAGCCTATAAGAGACAATGCCAGGACCATTCCCACTCCAGGTAGTTTCTCCTTCCCTGTCTCTTCCATTGTGTTCCATTGGCTCCTCTCTCTGCTTGCCCCCCGCCCTTTGGTCACAGTCAAGAACCTAAAAGGGGCACAAAGCCTTGTTTACATACTATTAAGTAGTTTTTCATATCCTGCAGCATTTTCCCGATGAAAACAGGGATGTCTCATTCCATAATGATAATTTTACTATTTATACCCCACACATCTTACTGGGTTGCCCCAGCCACCCTGGGCAGCTTCCAACATATATAAAAACATAATAAAACATTAAACATTTAAACAAACACTTCCCAATACAGGATTGCCTTCAGACGGCTCAGGGGTTGGATAACTCCATACTCTCCAACATTTCTTCAGGAACATCCTACCAGACCTTCCAACATTTCTCCGATGAAAATAGGGAGATCCTAAGGGAAAGTGGGACATTCCGGGATCAAATCAGAAACCAGGAATGGCTTCTCTAAGCGTCCCTGGAAAATAGGGACACTTGGAGGGTCTGGCTTTTCTATTTTTAACTTGACTGAGAAGCTTCAAGGAAGACCCAGATTTCTTGCTTTAGGCACCATACCATGCAGGCTCAAAGGAACCTACAGGTGCATCTAAGGATTGGCGAAACCAGCACCTCTCCCCGGAGCGGGGCACAAAAATCACCTAAAATCACCTATCAGACTATGCAGTGTATGATATGTGGCCTGTTATTCTGTTGCTGCCCTCTAGACCTCTTGCAGAGGAGGTACACACAAAGAAGGGCCTCAGATTGTGATTTCAGGATCCACGTCAGTTCTTACGTGGTCCCCACTGGTTCTATGGTGTGCCTCACACTGTACTAAAGTGCGCAAAGCATTAGAATAGTACATGTTTCTTTTCTTGTCTTTCTCCATGTACTTTATTTTCCTTTAAAAAGAGAATGTGTCTTTCTCTGTTCCCTTCTCTTAAAAAGAAAAAAGAAAAAGAAAAGAAGATAAAAAGGGAGCAGGGGACTACCAGCATATAATTGGGGAGAGATGGAGCTTAAAATGTTCATTGCTTTCAAACCACACTGTGAAACTTGTCAATACTGCTATGCTCTTATATTCTTATATTAACCATATTAGTTGTTCCTATAGTATCTCTAATATGATTCTCACAAAGCAATGCCATTTTATGGCGACCTCTGGTACATGTAGTCAGAGCTCCTTGTAAATCTCTTTATGCAATCTATCACCAGTTAAAAGTTGCCAGCTTTCAGGTTTTGTAACGAACTTGGAGGCTGGCCCAGGTTTAAACTGGGATTCATTTTGTTCAAGCTTAGGCCAAGTTTCCACAAACCTTGAACTGACTTATGTTTTCCATTTTGAAGCTATGTGAAACTCTGTAGGGTTTGTATGTCTCAATCTATAGCCAGATGATTCTGCCTCAGCTGCCTTTTAAGTTGAATAAAAAGGAAAACGAAGAACACTGTCCTCATAAAACAAAGCAAGAGTCCAAATCCTTGAGCCTTTCTCTATAGCTATGGAATTCGTCACTCAAAAGGTGTTCAGAATTTCTCACTGGGGCAGAATGCAACAGTTGCTTTGTGCTAGGTACCCCAAGAACACTGCCTTTCTATAGCATTCTGAGCCTATTCAAGGTGCTAGTTTTTGTATTTAAGACAGAAATTATGTACAGTGGTACCTCAGGTTACAGGTGCTTCAAGTTACAGACGCTTCAGTTTACAGACTCCGCTAACCCAGAAATAGTACCCCGGGTTAAGAACTTTGCTTCCGGATGAGAACAGAAATCACATGGCAGCGGCACAGCAGCAGCGGGAGGCCCCATTAGCTAAAGTGGTACCTCAGGTTAATAACAGTTTCAGGTTAAGAATGGACCTCTGGAACGAATTAAGTTCTTAACCAGAGGTAAAAGCTAAAGGTACCCCTGACCGTTAGGTCCAGACGCGGACGACTCTGGGGTTGCGCACTCATCTTGGTCTATAGGCCAAGGGAGCTGGCGTTTGTCCGCAGACAGCTCCCGGGTCATGTGGCCAACATGACTAAGCCGCTTCTGGCGAACCAGAGCAGCACACGGAAATGCCGTTTACCTTCCTGCTGGAGCGGTACCTATTTATCTACTTGCACTTTGACGTGCTTTCGAACTGCTAGGTGGGCAGGAGCTGGGACCAAGCAATGGAAGCTCACCTCGTCGAGGGGATTCAAACTGCCGACCTTCCGATCAGCAAGCCCTAGGCTAAAAAAAAACCAACCACAACTAGCTAAATAAATAAACCATGAGGTCAGTGTTAACAGAAAGCTTGATAAAAAAAGCACGTGTTTCACCTGCCATTTGATAATCTGAACAAAACAAGTTTAGTTCATTGTCTTGTTGTGTTGTGTTGTGTCTGTGACAAAGGGGGACCACACCAGGGTGAAGGCATCCTCCTTCGCTTGTCCCTGTGCTAATTTAAGTATGTTGCCTAACTTTTCTAGGTGGGCGGTTTCCCACCGATTTTGGTACCAGTAGTCCATGTTTGCTCCTGATAGGTCCTTCCAGTGTCTAGTTATGATGCATATGAATAAATATGGCTAATCTGACCACACAACCCTGCCCCCAAACACATACAAACAAGCCACACTGCAACCAACTGAACACAACCAACCAGGCTCCTGACCCCCTAATCTCTTGCAATACCAAGAAAAATAAAGAAATTTACAAATAATGACCTCTCCCCACATCAAATGAGGGGTGACTTTTGTGTGATGCTGACACAATACCGTACCTAAACGCTATGCAAGTGAGCAAAAGAATGTTACCCTCCCATTTCCCCCCCCCCCCCGCCCCACAACTTCATTATGTCTACAATGATAGTGTCTCACACAAAACATAAACGAACTGACTCTATGAGTAAAAAATGGAGATATTATATGTACCGTACTTTTCCGTCTATAAGACACCTGCTTGTATAAGGACAGCCCCGCCCCCATTTTGGGGGACTAAATTTTAAGAAAGTAAGGGCAGATGGCCCAAAGTTGTTGAGCCTCTCCCCCCATGTAGCTGCGGGCAGGAAACACTCCCTGGATGATCATTTCCTGTGCACAGCGGCATCGGGTGAATTTGCCCTCCTGTCAAAGAGCTGGCTGGCGGCGCGGCGCTCCCCCCCCCGCCATGCCACTATCCATGTATAGGACTACCCCAGTTTTTTGACGTGATTTTTGAGTCAAAAAACCTTGTCCAATACATGGGAAAATACGGTACTCTTCCTTGTTTATTTGTTTCCTCTGTAACCCTAGAAAATCTTCAATAGAAACTCATTTTAAAAAGCAAGTTTAGGAACACAGGAACCTGCCTTATACTTAGGCCATTTGCTCATCTGGCTCAATGTTGTCTACATTGAATGCCACCAGTTCTCCAGAGTTTCAAGGATTCTTGACCACCCGTCCTGGAGATTAAATCTTAGACCTTCTACATGTAAAAGCTCTACCACTGGGCCTGCATACACAACTCTAAGATTTTGTTTCTTAGTTTGTTAGAGTGTGAAGTTTGTTTACAAACCACGCATCTCTCCTTCAAATGTTGCAGAGTTCTCTTGCAACAAATAGTGGATGAGTATTAAGCCCATCTGCTGCACACGACTTGGCCCTTAGGAGGTGAAAGAATGTTTAGCCATCATCACCATAAAATCTCCCGAGTCCTTTAAAAGAACCAAGCCAGCACTGTTTTAAGCCAGAACTGTCAAACAGTAAAGTCAAGCATACAATTAAACACAAATACCTCTTGACTGGGGGGGGGGGGGAGGAATGAGGGTGAAAATGTTGTTAAGCATTGTGCAAGGCGAGGGAGAGAAGAAGTTATATTTTAAGCATTACACCTAGGACAGGACTGGACATGACCATGAAATGGATAGCAAATTTCCACCTGTGGGACATTTTAATAAAAAGCCAGCCTGCCTGCCAAGCAAAACAACTCCCCTGCTTGTCAGCTAGAGGTCATCTCCTTTACCAAAATGAGTTCAATGAACAGGTATAATAATTGGGAACTAACCATGTCAGAAAAAAAGTCTAAAGACATTTCTGAACAGTTGCATGTTTCCTTTTCATCATTTGCTGTATTAGAAGCATTTAAAATATATAAAATGTACTTACTATTTGTTGATGAGCTGTTTGTGTGTCTGTTCACACAAATCCATGAACCTGTTAACTTATACACTGGTACTGTATAGGAATACTTAATCTGGAGATGTTTGTGCATCCCAGTGGCGATTGCACTTTTGTTGCTAGTAGTTTAAAACTCCCAGTACTGTTTTGCTTACGTAGGCGAATAAGCAAGAAGCAACATGTGCCAGTATAAATTAATCTAATTTAACAAAATGGTGGATAAAGAGTAAATATAGATGAAACTAAACTAGTGAAGGGTTGAGTAGGGAGTGGGCAAGCCTGGGGACTTTTCCCTGTCTCATTACCTAGGGAGGGAAAAAACATCTAATGAGGGCCAAAGACAAGTGACTTTCAGAAGCATTATAATACTTATTATGTATACAGTGGTGCCTCGCTTAACGAATGCCCTGCTTAACTAACTTTCCACTTAACGAAAGGATTTTTCGAGCGGAGCTTGCCTCGCTAGACGAATGCGTTTTACGAAAAATTCGTCTAGCGAATCGTGGTTTCCCATAGGAATGCATTGAAATTCAATTAATGCGTTCCTATGGGCAAAAAAAAATTCAAAAAAATTCAATGCATTCCTATGGGATTCCCTAGACGAATTTTTCGCTATAAGAAAAGACCCATGGAACGAATTAATTTCGTCTAGCGAGGCACCACTGTATGAACTTAATAAATGCTTTTAAAATATAAAGTACCATGAACAAAAAATATTTTTATTTGCACTGGGTTTTCTAAAAAAGAAAAACGTGATACCCAGAGAATTAAGAATTAAATGTATATTTCCAGGAACAATGAGAAAATCACTAAGCTTTTATAGTTTTCCCTTAATACTAGACTACTACTACACTAAACTAAAACCCTTCAGAAATAAAATGGAAGTCTTGTAAAGAGTATAAAAATTTAATTAACCTGTGGATCCATGGGACCAGAGTACAAGTTCTACTGAGTTACAGTAGGTTTTGTGCTCTTAAGTTATTTAAGCAATTTTGGTCAGCAAAGTACTGAGAATGTAATGTGAATACTTCTTCACATTCCTGCCAGGAAAAACGTTTCTTTTAAGCATGCTAAAGCACATCTGGTTCTTCAAGTCCAAAAGGTAAAAAAGAAACTGAAATTACATGACTCTTAGTTTATTTTCTTTTTGAAAAAAAGTAAAAATGGATAGTTAATGTCAAAGTCATACCATTCCTGTTAAAAACTGGCATCTTGCCTAGGTAAGGCCTGCATCACGTTTGCCCCTCTGCAATGTTTGATCTGGCTTTACATATATGAGAGGGGAAGGGAGTGAACTAAATACTTGCTGGTGAGATCACTTAAAAGAAAATCCAGATTAAAACAAGTATTCTTCTATTGACTGAGTTCTCATGCTCTCTCTTGCTCTTTCAGCCTTATAATAAGCCCAATTTTGTCAATACTCTCATATTTTGAAACGTTTCCTGCATTGAAGGAGCTCAACTTAACCCCTAAAATAATGTTTACCTTCAAAAACCTAAAGCATCTTTTATTAATTTCAGGCGCCCTTTCACAAACTGGTTTAAATAAAATAAAAAAATTCCTTCAGTAGCACCTTAAAGACCAACTAAGTTTTTATTTTGGTATAAGCTTTCGTGTGCATGCACACTTCTTCAGATACCTGCACACGAAAGCTTATACCAAAATAAAAACTTAGTTGGTCTTTAAGGTGCTACTGAAGGAATTTTTTTATTTTACTTCGACCCAGACCAACACGGCTACCTACCTGTAACCAGAACTATGGTTTAAATAAATCAATAAAAATCTACAATCTATTTTAGAAAGCTGTTCTCTATGCATTTGGATACCTCTTAAGATACTCACGACCAAATTTTGCACTATAGTTGTTGAAGCCAAGGAATAGGTTTTCATCTATGTTTGGATACAAATGAAAGCCATTTTGAATTAAGATGGTGGACTGCATCTTTCAAAACTACACTGATTTTAACCACTGATTTGAAAACCACAGTGATATTTGTGTTTCCTAACATTTCCAAGCAATTCCAGGTATGAGGCTATGAGTGTACAATAAAACCCTTTGTTTTTAAGGAGGTTTCCCCCTCCCATAAGAAGCCCCTCTGGAAGAAGCCTGGATCCAACAGTTGCATTGCCCGCCAGTTCGTTTCCAGGACCAATGACTGTAGAGATTCATGGATGACGACTGAATTACTTAACTATGTTTTTCACCCATAAGGCCATGTGCTTGTCGTCCTTCTGATTTGTTTTTGACCACTCACTTATTCAGAGTGGAACGCCATCATGAATTAGTTCAGCATGTACTCTATTCCCCAATAGCACATATATCAAAAAATGTTTTAAAATAATTCGGCTTGCCTGACATATATAAGTTCACTAAGTTCTAAATACTCAGAAATAATTAATCATTCTATTGGTAAAGCTGCAAATATAAAATTTATTTTAAAAGTATATTTATATAGGTCTCTAAGCTTTTCACGGTTTGTGGCATTCACATTTCTTTACATTAAAACACACAATAGCTTGTTTTTCTAACTGATTCATGCCAGGAATAGGTAATGTCTGCTACACTTTCAGCCCTGTCTGAAGGTTTATACCCACCCACACCCCTTCCAACAAAACGTCATATATGTTAGGACTCTATGTCGAAAATGGTGAAATTTTCTAAAATTATTTAAAATGTCTGGGAAACCCTGGGCATATGCCAGCACATGCCAGCCAGTGTTGCTTCTTTGGCAAATTCCCCCCAAAATAGCTTTTAAAATTCTTTCTTTTTTGAGTTTTTTTGGGGGGGAAGCTCAATAACTTTGGCAAAAGAAAAAAAGAAAAATCAGCTCAACAACTTGGGGGTTCAGATTTTCACTTTCTGAAATATGGGAACCCTAATATATGTATTAAGGGACCCAGGTGGCGCTGTGGTTAAACCACTGAGCCTAGAGCTTGCTGATCAGAAGGTCGGCGGTTCGAATCCCTGTGACGGGGTGAGCTCCCGTTGCTTGGTCCCAGCTCCTGCCAACCTAGCAGTTCGAAAGCACTTCAAAATGCAAGTAGATAAATAGGAACCGCTACAGCGGGAAGGTAAACGGTGTTTCCATGTGCTGCTCTGGTTTTCCAGAAGCGGATTTGTCATGCTGGCCACATGACCTGGAAGCTATACGCCGGCTCCCTTGGCCAATAATGCGAGATGAGCACGCAACCCCAGAGTCGGTCACGACTGGACCTAATGGTCAGGGGTCCCTTTACCTTTACCTTTAATATATGTATTAGGGTTCCCATATTTGCCAACAAAGGTCCGTATAGTTAAAGCTATGATTTTCTTAGTAGTGATGTGTGGAAGTGAGAGCTGGACCATAAAGAAGGCTGATCGCCGAAGAATTGATGCTTTTGAATTATGGTGCTGGAGGAGACCCTTGAGAGTCCCATGGACTGCAAGAAGATCAAACCTATCCATTCTTAAGGAAATCAGCCCCGAGTGCTCACTGGAAGGACAGATCGTGAAGTTGAGGCTCCAATACTTTGGCCACCTCATGAGAAGAGAAGACTCCCTGGAAAAGACCCTGATGTTGGGAAAGATGGAGGGCACAAGGAGAAGGGGACGACAGAGGATGAGATGGTTGGACAGTGTTCTCAAAGCTACGAACATGAGTTTGACCAAACTGCGGGAGGCAGTGGAAGACAGGAGTGCCTGGCGTGCTATGGTCCATGGGGTCACGAAGAATCGGACACGACTAAACAACAACAATATATGTATATGGGACGTGGGTGGCGCTGTGGGTTAAACCACAGAGCCTAGGGCTTGCCGATCAGAAGGTCGGCGGTTTGAATCCCGGCAACAGGGTACGCTCCCGTTGCTAGGTCCCTGCTCCTGCCAACCTAGCAGTTCAAAAGCACGAAGTGCAAGTAGATGGATAGGTACCGCTCTGGCAGGAAGGTAAACAGTGTTTCCATGCACTACTCTGGTTCGCCAGAAGTGGCTTAGTCATGCTGGCCACATGACCCAGAAGCTATACGCTGGCTCCCTCGGCCAGTAAAGCGAGACAAGCGCCGCAACTCCAGAGTCGTCCCGACTGGATCTAATGGTCAGAGGTCCCTTTATCTTTACCTTTAATATATGTATGTCAGGCTGTCATTAAGCAGCCCCCACTGGGAGGATTGGCAGTACCACATCACAATCCTGGATTTGCATGAAGTCAGGATGAGGTGGGGAAGCAAAATAGAAGGCAGTTTTCACAACAGCAGTGGCCATGGCATGGGAGCCAGAAGGGAGGGAAGTTTGAGGAAACAAGAGGAAGCAAAACGAGAGGAAATGCTGGTTTAAAACAATGGCAGAGGTTTGAGTAAAGTGCCTCCATACAATTGAATATTTGAGGGCTATGCATTCTTTATCTCTCTCACATGAGGCAGCTGAAGAATGGAAGTGGGAGAAGTTTGAAAACAGTGAGAAGGGTAGACACTGGAAGGAGGAAATACAGGCTACAGAGCCCCCAAATGTTCCATAGCAGCTTCACAGAATTTATTTCACTGCTGGTAGGTACCATGTGTTGTCTTCAACATCTTCATGATTCAGAGTAGTAATTTAGAAGATATATTAGTCCTCCTAGTGCAGCAGCAATAAAACTGCTAGCACTTTTGCAAAGCTAAGCAGGGTCCAGCATGGTTTCAAACTGGATGAGCAACTGTGTGTTGAGATTCCTGCACTGCAGGGGATTGGGGTCCTTGAGGTCCTTTCCAACTCTACTATTCTACAATTGCAAGCACCCATATACGTACAACATCCGCCACCTGATCTTAACATTTGTCCACTCAACAAACTGGTAGGCTTACTCTTAAGTGTCTATTCATCCTAATGACACAGCAACATTTTTTCAGCATGGTGCGTGTACAGAAAAGGGCTGCAGAATAGGAGAGAGGACGAACCATAGAAATGGGGATTGTCTGTGTACAAAAGACTTGAGAAAAGGAGAAGGTGGGAAAAGGTGTCAAAGAAGGTGATAATGGTGTGCATGGGCAAAGCTAGATACACAACAGGAGAGGGGAGATTGCATGAAAAGGGATGTGTGATCTGTGTGCAAAAAAAAAAGAGTTGAGAAAAGGGAGGAGGAGGAGGAGAAGGGTAGAAGGAAATAATAATAATAATAATAGCATTTCTTGCAAACAATGTTACATGTTTCAAAAACAAATAACTTGTGAATTCCACAATACAGCACAAAAGCCAAGAACATACCCACACTTGCTTTGCCTACGCAATATCTGTACTATGTACAGCTAAATTTAGAAACTAAAGCTGTTGTCACCTAATTTGTTTCAGTTGCTGTTGCGCAAGTAACAGTACATTTCCAAATTTTCACAAAGAGAAGATAAAGGATTTCTCGTGGTGAAAATATACAACAGCTCTCTATTTATTGTTAACATTGCCTTTATTATTTATTCCAAAACTGATTTATTTATGATACAGTCCCAAGCAAATATTTTCTCAGTGATGATGATAATATTTCTTTATTAATTTCTTTCATTTCATTTCATTTCCCAACCACCTGGCTGGGTTTCCCCAGCCACTCTGGGTGGCTCCCAAAGGAATATTAAAACCACGATAAAACATCAAACATTAAAAACTTCCCGAAACAAAATGTTTGTTTTCCTTCATTAAAACTGGAGTCATAGCCTCTGTTTTGCTATCTTTTCTTCAAAGCTTAACCAATTGTATTTATGGTTACAATGTCTGCTATTTAGCAGGAACTGTAAAGGAATAAAATTTTAGGGAATTTTGCAGACGAGAAAATAGATGGGTCTTGCTACCTTACCTCCCCCCCTTTCCCAAGAACTCAGATTTTCCTGTCAAAGTTCAGTCAAAATGAGCAAATAAGTTAAAACATAATTAATCTACACATAACAAATATGTGGTTCATCTGTTCATGATTAAATGGATTTTCTTTTCCACTGTTCCTCTCTTCTCACTCAAACACCTGTGCAATCAGATTACGTTACCTTGCTCTCTCATGGTCAGCACGATTGATGTTCTTAGGTCTTACAATTCATTTAATAGTAGAAGAGGGCAAAAAAGAGTTCTTAAGCCTAAGGGAGAGTTTGGAATATTTCCAGAAATGCTTATACAAGAGAAAGAGAGAAGGGATTTAGAGTCACTGTCCCATGATGCTGGGAATGCTTGACAGACTGAAGCAGGAAGGAAATGGAGGATGAAGTGTCTTGCCAAATTTCAAAAAACGGAGAAGGAATAGCTGGAAGCAGCAAAAACAAATAGGGTGCAAAGTGTACACGGCAGGCGTTATATGGGAGGAAATGAAAATTGGTGTTCTTATCAAGCATCCGACTGAATCCCTCTGTTAGGGTCCAGACTCTAAACCCCAAACTATGCCCCCATGCTCTCAGTCCAATATATCATAAAACAACAGGCAGCGAACACTATCTAGGAGGGTTTCCCCCCCAGTTTGTTACACTTACCTTCACATTTCTGAGTTGCTTCATTCTGTTTGTGACCAGCAGGACATTTGCACTCATATGATCCAACTGTATTGATGCAATTCCCCCCTTGGCAGATTCCAGGGATTGCCTGACATTCATCAACATCTGCAAATAAAATATGCATTTTCAATATCCTAAATGAAAATAAACCTCATGTGAATGCTAATACAATGTACACTAATGTGTTTTCTTGCTGAGGGCAGTCATAATCTCTATCTCCAGACAATGTGATTAGTTACCTCTATGCTCATCAATATTCCACAAATCCTGAAACCTCAAAGGCCCCTGCGATCTAGGGCTGCTGGCCTCCCAAACCCCGCCCACTCAGCCTGGACGGACTGGCTGGAATTCAAATCAATCACCTGGTGAGAAAGCCTCACCAATCCCCAGGGGCCGGCCTGGGAATTCCCCAAACTGTTGGCTGTTTGTCCCAAGCGTCGCTCCCTGGGGGGTGGAAAGTTTGTTTTATTTTTATTTAAGAACTTCTGTAACTTCTGCATCCTCTGAGTATGGAGAAGCTACCATCTTATTTTAGATGGCCCCATTTTGCACGATTTGAATTTTAGAAAAAAGACGGCAGTAGACGGTTGTGAGGAATCCCCAATTTCTTGAAGCATGGGAACCCCCAAAATTTTTTAGATGATTTGGTATAACATTCGGTTTGATTGATATATATGTGTATAATTTGAAATAATGTGATATAATTGGTTTTAATTGGAAAAATTAATAAAAATATATTTAAAAAAAATAGATGGCCCCATTTTGCTTCTACACTATTAAATTTCCACATTACAAGGAATTATTCTATTTAAAACCAACCAACCAACAAAAACAATTCTAGTTCCAGAAACCTGAAGACATATACATTGCAAACAATGAGAATTTGAAGGACTTTACAATGTAGACATCTAGCTAAACATAGTTTATTATAACCATTGATTGCCAAACTTCAGTTGTAACTAAATTTGCAGAAGTGTTTATACTTTACTGCTGAAACTATGCTGAGTTTATTTAGAAATAAACAGCCTCCATAATGCATAGAATAGAGATGATGTAAAGCCATGTGGACTCCTGCATGTCCTTCCTAGAATTGCCGTTTTTTAGTTTTTGGTTTGCAATATAGGCTGTTCAAGAGGAACAGCACTTATAATGAGGGTAAAAGATAAAGGTAAAGGTACCCCTGACCGTTAGGTCCAGTTGTGGACGACTCAGGGGTTACACGCTCATCTTGCTCTATAGGCCGAGGGAGCTGGCGTTTGTCCGGAGCTTCCGGGTCATGTGGCCAGCATGACTAAGCCGCTTCCCGCCAGAGCGGTACCCATTTATCTACTTGCACTTTGACATGCTTTTGAACTGCTAGGTTGGCAGGAGCTGGGATCAAGCAATGAGAGCTCACCCCCATCACAGGGATTCGAACTGCCAACCTTCCGATCGGCAAGCCCAAGAGGCTCAGTGGTTTAGACCACAGTGCGACCCGTGTCCCTATAATGAGGGTACATTAGAACAATCAATTTTCTTTCTAATAAAAAATGACTTGTGCATTCAAGTACAGTGGTGCCTCGCTTAACGAATGCCCTGCTTAACGAAATTTCCGCTTAACGAAATGATTTTTCGAGCAGAGCTTGCCTCGCTAGACGAATGCGTTTTACGAAAAATTCGTCTAGCGAATCGCGGTTTCCCATAGGAATGCATTGAAATTCAATTAATGCGTTCCTATGGGCAAAAAAAAAGTCAAAAAAATTTCAGTGCATTCCTATGGGATTCGCTAGACGAATTTTTCGCTATAAGAAAAGACCCGAGGAACGAATTAATTTCGTCTAGCGAGGCACCACTGTAGTCTAGAACTTTGTTGCCTGGAAAAGCTCAATGACTCTACAGACATTCTTCAATAGAGAGGCCAGATTTTTGCCCTTTGTCTAGATGGCAGGTGCAATGGTGACCAATCTTTCCACCCAGAACCCCATGACACAGGCACTTATGGTTTTTTCATCTCAGCAGTGCTAATTCAGCCCATTAAAAATCCTCAACACATCCCGCACCTATATACAGATTTTAGCATGTTTAAATGGCACATTAAGGATTTTGCAGTCTGTTATCATTATTATTATTTATTGGATTTATATACCACCCTATACCCACAGGTGTCAGGAGGGTTCACAGACTGTTGACGGTGCCTGTAAGAAACTGTATTTTTATGGGAGAAATCTAAATGTAACAAGAGGGCTCTGTTTCAAACACTATCAAGTTAATTGTGTGAAAGGGGGAGACTGGACTTTTATTCCTAAATGACGCCAGATACAGTAAAACCTCGTGTTACGTTAGGTTCATGTTGCATCTTTTCGGCTTGCGAACGTGGCAAACCCGGAAGTATACACTTCCGGGTTTGACGCGTTTGCCATGCGCACACGCACAGAAGTGTTCTGTGCACTTCACGCATGCGCAGGAGCGTTCTGCACACTTCACACATGTGCAGAAGTGTTCTATTGCACTCCGCGCTTGCGCAGAAGTGCCGCTCTACTCGCGGACTTTTTGGGGTGCAAACGGCACCCCAGAATGGATTGTGTCCGCAACTAGAGGTACCACTGTACACTGTATTGGGGTACCATTGGCAGTTTACCAGGAGGCAGATAAACTGATAAGCCAAAAAGATTATTATGTAACGCATAAGGTTTCAGTTGTGACACTTGGCTACAGAATTCAACTTCCATACATTTCAGTAGAATCCAAAAGGACATTCCACTCAAATATATTGGTCTGTAGTTATAGACCAATGAAATTTTGGGATTCCAATGAGAACCTAGCGACTGGTTGGAGGGTCTGACTGGAGAGAATAAAAGGGCAGGCTCAGCATTTTTTAAGGGGCTTCGGAAGACTGTGAAGATATGTGCCGAAGAGATAGAGACAAGTCTGAAAGTTTGGAATGGAAAGCTCTTGTTGCCAGGGGAAACAACCAGTGTCCATAGGGGGCTAGAAGGAAGCAAGAAGAAGGAGCCAATGCTTTAAAGCTGAAATCAATGAAAGCTGAAGCTAAGAAGGTTTGCAAGGACAGAGGAAGCCTCCCACAGAAGTCCTTTGGAAAAGCCAATGGGAGCAGTGGCAGATTTCGGCTCTCAATTTTCAGTGGTGCCCTGTGCGACGCAAATTCGGTACCCCCTGCCTCTTGTGCTCCGTTCTACAGAATTTTTGTATTTCCACTTAGTGTGGTGCCCAGTTCTGCCACATTGCTTGTGCCACCCTAAAACCACCTCTGATTGTCAGTATTATATTTCAGTATGTTAGCTTGAAAGAAAAAAACAGCAAGACGACTTCAAGTGATCAGCCAGTGATTTAACAGAGCTGTGGCTTAGAAGGGTAATTGGCCAGTGATATAGTATAAGGATACGAACTAGAGCAAGCTTCTAATTAAAACAACAATTACATTAAGACAGCAATTACAAAATGACAACAGGTTGGGCAGGAGGAAGTGCTAGGGGGGAAATGTGCACCGTATTTTTCGCTCCATAAGACGCACTTTTTTCCTCCTAAAAAGTAAGAGGAAATGTCTGTGTGTCTTACGGAGCGGATGCATGGCCCCTGGAGCCGAATTGCCCAGGGGCAAAAGGCAGATCATGCTTTTTTTTTTAAAAAAAGAAAGAGCTAAAGGCTAACAAGAGGGGAAGAGGGTGTTGAAAGGAAGCCGCTCAGCAGCTGATTGCAAGAGATTGGGGAGGGACATAAGAGACGCTAGCTCCCTTCCTGGCCCGGCCCCCTTGCCCAGGCATCCATTGTTGAATGTTCTGCAGATGGAGGCTGTTTGTTTCCCTAGTGACATGTGACTGGCTGATTAGATTATCTGTCTGGAAACTGTAGAAATGGCTCCCTTTCCGTTCCTAAAGA
The DNA here is from genome assembly GCF_963506605.1 of Zootoca vivipara. NCBI lineage: Eukaryota > Metazoa > Chordata > Lepidosauria > Squamata > Lacertidae > Zootoca > Zootoca vivipara. The sequence goes on along the minus strand of NC_083286.1, from coordinate 13,813,040 downwards.
AGCTGCAGAACTGTGAGTTGAACCCTATAAAAACAGGATTTCCCCCCTTTGCAAGGTAAGCTCAACAACTTTGAGCTGATCCTCAAAAATGGAGCTTTCCCCCTTTGCAAAAAAGCTGCACAACTGTGAGCTGACCCCCCAAAAATGGAGCTTTCCCCCTGTGCAAAAGAAGCTGCACAACTGATCCCAAAAAAAACACCACAGGGCTTTTCCCATTTGCAAAAGAAGCTGCACAACTTTGAGCTGATCCTCAAAAAATGGAGCTTTCCCCCTTCGCAAAAGAAGCTGCACAACTGTGAGCTGATCCCCCCAAAACCGGGACTTTTCCCATTAGCAAAAAAAAAAAAAAAAAAAAAGCTGCACAACTGTGAGCTGATCCCCCCAAAACCGGGACTTTTCCCATTAGCAAAAAAAAAAAAAAAAAAAAGCTGCACAACTGTGAGCTGATCCCCCCCTAAAACAGGGCTTTCCTCCTCTAAAAAATTAGGTGCGTCTTTTGGTCAGGTGCATCTTATGGAGTGAAAAAAAAACCCCGCTAATTTACTCTACCTCTTCGCCAAAATTTTCTCCTGTAGATTTTTTCAACCAATCTTCATCAGTTAATGAGAAAAGAAATTGTGTTCAAAAATTATCAAGGGGGAGAGGATATTTTGGTTAAATTCTCATGGGCAGGGTGGAGGAATTTGTTATGCTTATGTTACTTCTGAGGTGACTAAAGGGTAATTTGTGAGTGCCCTTTCTTTCATTCAACCAATCATCTCACTAATAGTCTGCACTATGGAGTTTCTGGGGGTTCCTGTGTTTTAAAGCCCCGGGCAAGACATAAGGTAACTTATCCCATGGGGCTTTTTCAGATTAGGAAGCATGGAGTGGCAGGAAGGCAGCAGAGTGCAGGAGAAATCTTTACTGTTATGCAAAATGCATATACCACCCTTGGCCCCCTTGAAACAATTAGGTAAGCTCCAAAAAAACAAAAAAACAAAAAAAAACCAACCCATCCCCTGAGATTCTAAAGTGTTCTGAGAATAAGGCAAAAAATAAAATAAAATAAAATGAATAAAATAAAGGAGAGAAAACTTTTGAGACATTGGAGGGCAGATTTCAGCACTGCAATTATTCGCCCAAAGTTAAGTCCCACCAGACACGTGGTATTAGTAACCACGTCAGTATTCCCAATAGCCTCTTTCAGTTCTTAGCTGTAAGGTACAGGGTTTGACCTTTAGCCTTATGCTTCAATGTGCACTCAATGCATGGAGGCATTCAGTATAAGTAGACCTTTTATCTGCCAATGTTGCTTATTCAAATGCAGCCAACTGTGTCAGCAGAGCAGTAGCTAATATTAACAATTTACAGATGTTGTAAGTAGCAAATTAATGTGCAAACAGCAATATATGAATTCTCTGGTGGCCACTACTTCTACAAAGAGTGTCTCTGTTTGACTCCTTCACAAGAGAATGTTTCACAGCTAAATGAGTTGCAGATATTGAATTATTAAATAATTAATAGCTCTACTAGCAGGAAACAAAAATAGGCTAAGTTTCCCTCTCTCCCTGAAGTGAAAACATTTTAGTATTTAAGAAACTTTATTAATCATTATCAGCTTTAGTTCGATTTATGGTAAAAAAAACAAGGAAGGGGGGAAAAGACAGCAACTTGCATTATGTAAAACTGTCCTATGGAAAATAAATCAGGAAGTGAAATATGAATGGAGCCTTGCTACATCAGCAACTGAAGCTAGAAAAGCTATTGATATTTACATATGTACATAAATTAGGTCTGAAATTTGGTTGGACACATCACAGTCTTACACAGTGAGGTTCTGAACTAGCCAAATGAAAGCACATATCAAGTTGGTTTCAGTGGTTTCATAAGCCAAAGGTTAGAGGCTACATTGGTTTCCATCTCTGCAAATGGCTCTTATTATAGTTTTCATGCCTCACTTCATATTTCATATGAAAAAGGGCCTGTAGATCTTTTGGTTCAGCAGAATACTAAGATGAAATCTAAATATTATTGTGGCCATTTATAGGTGGGAGACAGGAGAGTCTGTCGGATATGACATTGTTCTGCCCACTTCCATGAATGTTGTAGTTCCCACTATGCCACCCTATGGTCCAGCAAACCCTGCTTCACCAGAACCAACTCAAGGGGTTTCCAGGGATATAGAAACATAGGTTTCACACATGAGTATTTCCCACCTCTGCCTGGATGCCAGCATGTGCTCATGAGAACTCAAAATTCCATGGCTACTGAACATGTTCCTTCTGCACTGGGCTGTTAGGGATGGTGCAAGGTGGGGGATCCCACATTGCTTTTTTAAAAAAGTGTAACATATTTGCTAACATCAGTGTTTCCCCAATGTATGCTGATACCTCCGCTTCTTGTTCTCAGTGGCCTCATTTTGCCTACATTCTTGTCAGCACTCACCACCTGAGTTTGCTATTAGAACGAGTGGTTCTAGCCAGTCCTGTGGGCAGAAATATTCACAATCCTAGTGGCATAAGATGGACTTGTAAGAAAGTAAAGCTCGAGTCCGGTTAATACATATTTACAGTTCCCTTTTACTGTAGATAAGGCAGGACTAACATCTGTTGTTTTCATCCCGAATTGAGTGTTTCTATAATCTTACGATGTCTAACCAGATGTGTTCTTAGAGCGATGTTTCACATTAGGGTAGTCTCTGCTGGAATTGCTTCTCATCTGTTTTTAAGTTGATTATAAATGTGGACTAATTACTACAGAGATGTCAAATGGTCATCTCTTCCAGCTTGTCCCCTCCCCCAAACAGGTACAAGAGAGGAAACCAAATGTTTGGTTTAAAGCATACTTCAAACCTTTTAACTTTAAAGCCCACTTTACTGTTTATAGCTACATGCGTAGTCAGGCTTTTTTGCTTTTTGCATTGAAGAGCAACTCTGCCATCAGAAGCAGCCACTGAAACTAAGCAAGGCTTCCACTGCAAAGCAACATGCTCCTCAGCAGATAAAGTGATATCTGTCAATGTAACTTTCTCCTCCTACAGTTATCTTGTGACTAAAAAAAAGGCATCTCTCTCCTTCCTTGGAGGTTTTTAAGCAGAGGCTGGATTGCCATCTGTCACATATGATCTTGTTGTAATCTAGACTAGGTGACCCCTGGGGTCTCTTCCAACTCTACAATTCTATGTGTATATATCTGTGTTCTTTCTTTCTCTCCCTCTCCTTTCTTTCGTTCTCACACATCACTTGTATCCTGCCTCTCCATAATGAAGTGCTCAAGAAAGCTAATAAAAAAAAAACCATCTAAAAAATGCCAGTAGAATGCAAACAATCCAGTAATACCTAAATCCAATAATACAGAATGTAAACAGCTAAGACTAAATGCCTGTCTAAATAAACAGGTCTTCAACAGGCAGCTAAAATCTAACATAGCAAGGGCAAGATAGATCTCCCAAGGCAGGGAGGTTCCACATCTCAAAAGCTTTCGTACCAGATGTACCTCAGTTACAACCAGGACATGTAGGAAGGCCTCCTTGTATAACCTCATAGATTGGGGAGGGTCATCAAATAAGTTTATCTTCCCTTTTGGTTGTGAGGCAGCTCACAGTCTAAACTCTTCTAAAAGCCACATAAAAACAAAACTCAAGCCAGTATCAGAAGCCAGCAGCAGAAGCCATACACATCAGGAAAGGCAGGGCCAGCCCTATGGTCAGGTTGGGTGGCGCAGGGCGCGCCCGGCAGCCATGCTATGCGGTAAGCCCGCCTGCCACGCAGCAGCGCCCGGCAGCCATGCTGCGCCCGCCCGCCCACCATGCAGCAGCACCCGGCAGCCATGCTGCGCGCTGAGCCTGCCCGCCCGCCGCGCAGCAGTGGCCCGGCAGCTGTGCTGCATGCACGCTGAGCCCGCCTGCCCTGTTGGGAAACGGGGCGGGGGGCGCCGGAGGGATCCGCCGCACCACGGCACCAGGGATGCTTAAGACGGCCCTGAGGGAAGGCCACAAGCCAACATGCAGAATCTCATTCAAGATCATCAGATTTCTTTAAACTTAGGAACATACATTGTCTGGAAGAAGCATGCAAAGGGAATTACACTTGCAAGGAATATGGGCTTCTATCCTACACTTAAAACAGGGGGCCTATCAAAGTGATGTGCACAGGAAAGCTTGTCCGGTAGGGCCTGTGCAAATAAAGATCAGGATGCTGCCACAGCTCTAGAAGGAAGAGGAACATAAACCAGTGGTACCCTTAGAACCCTTTGTCCTAGTGAGGATGATGGCTTGGACATGGCAGTTGTTTGCTGCCACTATTTCCAAGGTACCATTGTTCTAAACAGGATAAACAAACCCACGTAATCTCTCAAAGTAAAAAGCAGAAGGTATGAGTTATGTGCCATCAAGCACACCAAGCAAGAGAAAGAACATCTGGACATGGACTTGAAATCTATATTTTCGAATTAAAAGTCAGGAGGTGTACATCAATAGAATTCTCTCAGTTGTTCAGTTCAATGGCAAATCAGGAAAACTGATAATGGCTGTCAAATAGTTCCATATAATACCTTTATGGGATTGTTCTGAGGATGCACAAAATGCGATTTCAAATGCTTCTTTCATTCAGTTGGAAGACATAGCAATTCCATCTGGACCTCAAATAGGGAATCTTTTCTGATTATGACTTGAAAATGGGAATCTCTATTATCTTCCCTATTAGCTCAACTGGTAGTACACAAGACTTTTAAGCTCAGGGTCATGGGTTCGAGCCCCACATTGGGCGAAAGTTTTCTGCATTGCAGGCAGTTGGACTAGATGTTCCTCGTGGTCCCTTACAGCTTTATAACTCCACAATTCTATGGTCTGAATAAAGGCCACACATAATCAGTTCCTGTGTTTCTCTGTTAGTTAACAAAAGGAACACAGTACTGTGTGCAGGAAAGCAAATTCAATCCGTGTTTGCAATTGGCCTTTGTGTCTGGCTTAATAAGAAATATGGATATTCAGCACTTTTCAGGATTTGTCCCTTGTCAAAAGTCTGATGTTATCTTTATGCCTTTGATATTTTGCTTCTCTCTGAAATGATTTGACAGTACAAGCTTCTCAGCAGCCAAGTTCCTAATTCATGTTGAGCGAAGCACATTCAGAACGCCGTAAGAAGCAATTGTGAAATTACATAGTGTAAAAAAAGAAAATGGTTGTTTTAAATGCGCATTGTTCACAGGCAAAATACCCACACTGTTTTCTATTTCCACAGTGTAATTCTGCAACAATGTCAACTGTTCATTGCACAATTTAAGGATATTTGTCATGCTCAGTTAGCCAGCAGCCAAAGCCGTGAAATGCCAAAAAACATTCTCAAGGGCACTGAAACTACAGAGCTAAGTGAATCCTTGGCATACTTCTAATCGTTTCTCTCCCTAAACTACAGGAGTCATAAACATTCGAGAAAAGATACTCATATAGGTGAGCACACCCTTGAAAACATCCAAGCCTGACACACAGTTTGTAAACTTCCACCCATTTCCTATAATGTACTTTAAGCATTTTATTGCCTATTTGCAATCGGTAAACTGCTATCCCCTGCCCTAAGGCCAAAAAAAAGCTACCTTCACATAGAGGAAGGCAGAAGTAGCAAGCTCTCCTGGGTCCCAGCAGAATGGCTTTCCTGACCGGGAACCAGGGCTGAGACTAACAGTTCCAGAATCCCCCAAGTCTTTCTTTCCCTTCCTATGAAGAATATCCTTGGGCACATGTGGGGACTCAGAGGCATTTTGGGAAATGGATAGGGAAAGTGTGAGGCTGCTGGGGGCCTGCGCTTCTCTTTCCAGGCAGCCCATCCACTTCAGCAGCCCAATCCTAGACGCAGGAAGGCCAAACAAACTCTTCTATGAGTTCTGACAGTGCGTAGTACCATTAAGGAAGGCTGGACAGTGCAAAAAATGCAGTGCTAAAACCTTTTAAAAACAGCACATGCTTTGCTTCCCAAGGTCAGCTTCTTTCATACACTTCTGTATACTAAATAAAAAAATTGTCCAGCAGCATCTTAGAGACCAACTAAGTTTGTTCTGGGAATAAGGTGCTACTGGACAATTTTTCAATTTTTCAATTTATTTTGACTGCGTCAGACCAACACGGCTACCTACCGGAATCTACTTTTGTATACAGTTTCACCTCTTGGCAGGCCGGGATATAAACTTGTATAAAAAGGTAAAGGGACCCCTGATCATTAAGTCCAGTGCAGACGACGAGTTGCGGCGCTCATCTCACTTTACTGGCCGAGGGAGCCGGTGTTTGTCCGCAGACAGCTTCCGCGTCATGTGGCCAGCATGACTAAGCCGCTGCTGGCAAACCAGAGCAGCGCACGGAAACATTGTTTACCTTCCCGCTGGAGCGGTACCAATTTATCTACTTGCACTTTGACGTGCTTTCAAACTGCTAGGTTGGCAGAAGCTTGGATAGAGCAGTGGGAGCTCACCCCGTCGTGGGGATTCGAACCGCCGACCTTCTGATCGGCAAGCCCTAGGCTCTGTGGTTTAGACTACAGTGCCACCTGCGTCCCTATAAGTTTGCATATATTGTCTCAAAAAATATACCAATTTTCCTGCATAAAAATTGTAGTTTTGTAAGATAGTAGCAAACAGCGATGTGTGTATTTCATGTCTGTACTTCAATGTCTTTGAGAGTGTTCTGCTGGTTCACAGAACACATGCGAAGCCTGAGGCCCATATGGCTGCATTACATGAAATAAAAGCTGTTTACACTGTTGCATTCCCACTGCAAGATCTGCAAAGAAAGTTTTATTCACATTCATCCATGCCACTGCCTTCTGAGTCACATGAACACTTGTTCTGTTATTACACTACTTTCTTGGGCCATGGACCCAATTCTTCTACCTGACCTATGGAAGTCTCTTGAACATTGTGTTTTTCTTTCGCGGCCGAAGCCTGCGACACTTTCAGGGAGATTTTCCCAATCTAGTGTCTTCCAGATACCTTTTGTACTACAACTCCCATAATTCCTCATCATTGGCCATGCTGGCTAGGGCTGAAGGGAGCTGTATGCCAATGACATCTGGAGGACACCAGGATGCAGAAGGCTGTTCTAAGGAGAAGGAAGGATATATTTACTACTGGTTACTTTTTTTCTACTCATTCCACATTAGATTCGATCCAATGGAATGAAAATTGGCGCATATGTCTGACTGCTGTAGAACAACCTATTGTTATATTAATTCACCTTAGAAAGCAAAAGATCACTGTATCAATCCACTGAGCAGAAATTATGTCACTTACCCATTTTGTACAAGGACAAATAGGCTGCTTTGTTAAGGCTGCCAATTTTAGAACCAGTTGCTATAATGAGGATATTTCTACATGACTCTCAGATTTTAGTGTCAGCCCTGTAATTGCATTAATTACATACTCAGTGCCTATAGGGACAAAAAGCTTTGAAGTACATTTTCTTAATAACTGTAATAACCTGCACAATTTTCAAGAAAATGTACTTTTAAGTTTGGCTGGCAAAGGCTGGGAGTAAAAATGGGCATTTCTCCTATATTTCACAATTCAGTATGTTGTGAACAACAGTTACAACTTTGGCGGGGTGGGGAGGAAAGTAGTTGCTCTCACGCCTTTCTAGGAAACCCCACATTTCACTTTGGGAACCACTCGTTCACTTGTTTTACCAAAATGCAGTTTGTTTGTTTGTTTGTTTGTTTGTTTGTTTGTTTGTTTATGTACAGGGGCAGCAGCAGTCACCAAAGGAGAGCACCACTCAGGACATGGCGGCACTGCAGTGGTGTCACAGCTGCATACTTGGATGGCACAGGGTAGGGCAGCAATGAGGTCAGGCCAGCAGGGCACACTAGCAGAAGTGCCAGATTGGGTGCCCGAACCACCCTGATCTCTCTGCTGCCCTTACCAGCCCCCTCACTGTCCCATGGTGACAGTAGCTGCTGGGAGGCCAAGACTATTGTGGCTGCCCTCTCCACCAGCTGCTCCTGTGCAGGGGAAATTATAGACACTTAATAGACATAGTATATACAGTGGAACCTCGTGTTATGGACGGGATCCATTCCAAAAGCCCATCCATAACACGGAACTGACGCAAGCCAAAGCGCCACATCTGCACACATGTGCAGCACAATTTAGCACTTCTGTGCATGCACAAGCAGCAATACCCAGAAGTAACCCATTCCAGTACTTCCGGGTTGCCGCAGGATGCAACACAAAACCTGAAGCGGACACAACATGAGTTCTGACTGTATAATGGTTATCCCAAGAAAGGGGAGAGGCATCCATTGCAGTACATGACTCTATCTCAATAAGTTATTTTCACTTTTGTATTTCATGCACAGTCTGTGGGTCTAATTCATTCCTCCACCATGGTTTCATTATTATGTCAATGCCGCCTAACAAATATCTTGACACTTACAGAAATGCTTTATATTTTGAATATACTCTCACTTTCTCTCTCTCTCTCTCTCTCTCTCTCTCTCTCTCTCTCTCTATATATATATATATATATATATATATATATGAGAAAGGAGGGAAGAAACATCTGGCTTCAATCAATTGCTCAGATCTACTCTACAGTAGGAAAACATTTAAATTGCAGTAACTAATGTAACACAAATGGCTTACCTTGACATGCGCCAGTGCGGATGTTGGGGATGAAACCACGGCGGCATGGCTGAGGCTGAGCAGGGCACATCTCACAAGGGTGGCCCCATGCACGGCCAATGGTTGCGCAACAAAGCGTCTTCGTGCAAACAATGCCAGTCAGCTGGCCTTGACACATCTGGTTGCTGACCTGAGTGAAACAAGGGCCTGTTCTGTAATCTGGAAATTAAGAGGAAACATTTTAATGCCTGAGGAGTGCCTCCACCTCCACATCTATAAACAGAGCAACTTTTCAGTTTACTTGACTTATCTGATGCAGTAATATGTTCCGTTTGAAAGCTTGCAACATAATGAACCATTTTTTCTCTGAAAGGCCATGGCATGTTGTGACTTTTTAAAAAATAAAAAAAATTGCCATATCCCACCAGGGCTTTTAATTCTTGGTGTACCTTGTCTATATTTTCAGTTAAAAGGAGGGATTGTTAAAGATATCTATCAAACACTATCCACACACGAATGACAGTGCAGGTGTCATGCAGCTTGCACAAATTTTGATCAGAATGCTGCTTTGATATCATGACCTGCCAGGACACAGAGAAAAGGGAAGAGGATCCCAGTAAGGGGTGTAGCCACTGAAGATGGGGAATGGGAGACTGGGGCTGATGAGGTCTCCTCAATGAACAGCAGAGGATGTTGAAGAGAGAGCCAGCAGTTCACAGGGGCCAGAGGAAATAGACATGTCACCAGAACCAGAGGTGTCCCCTTCTCCTTCTGAGGCACAGTGAGGAAATATACCTTAAGAGGCTGAGGTAGATGAGAGAACACAGGCCAGTTTACTAGCTGATCAGGTGAAGATCAGGTGACTTGTTAGGTCTGGGAGGTTTGTGGTCACTCAGCTCGATTAAGCTCAGAGCAGATGATGTTCACATGCTTTGTTAAGGAGAGAGATGGGCTCTTCTCCCTTGCAAATTGCCCTGATCAAAGGACAATTTGCACCTGGAGATGGACAGGAGGAAAAGTGTGCTTGACTTTTCCCCAACCATGGGGAAAACTAGCTAACTAAAATTCTCTCTCTTACACACACACACACACACACACACACACACACACACACACACACTTTTACCCTGCCAGAGTTCTCAACCTGTGCCAATTTCAAAAATGTGGGTTTGGGACACGCTGATGCTAAAGTAAAGGCAGCTGTTGGAGAAGATTCAGGGGAAAACAATTGGCACACTTTCTTGCCCATTCTCCAGCACTAATTGTTCCTTCCCAAAGGTGCCTTGTAATGAAAGGAGTGTGATGATGTCATTACACACAGCTATAATGCAACAAAGCCAAAAATTGCCCCTTCATTTCAGTGAAAGAAATGGCCAGCCTACATTAAAGTTTTGTATTCAATCGCTTAATGTCCAAGCCTCTTGCAATATAGGCCACTATAAAAACAACAACACTGTATTGTATAACAAAACACCACCCTTCACCGAGAGATCACAGAGCAGTTTAAAGTATAAAATACAAAATACATAAGATACAAAATACATACACACACACACGGACCAATAAGCCCACCGCAGCAACACCCAAAGGCTTGCGTGATAGGCAAGACATGGGGGATAATGATGCTGAAACCAGCAACAGACAAGCCCTGGTTGAAATACATAAAATTTCTTTATGTATCAACAAGTCAGAGAGGATTCAGTGAACTGTTTGGAAAACAGGTCATACAAGGACAGGCTAAATGTCTAAGAAAAAAATTAATATAGCCAAGATGTCAGCATTCAATTAAACGTATCATCCTAAATATATCAAATAAGAGTATGCATTTTTTTACCTGGGTAACTAACAGAGGGATTTTAAAAGCTGATTTCAAATGTAGCAAATTTATGCCAAGTACTGGAAAAGGTTCCTTATAAAAACAGATGCCCATGCTCTTGCAGCTTTCCATCTGGATTCTGCCCCCACGCCAGGGTTCTATTTGGTTCAGTATGGCATAGGACCCCTGCTATAAACCTTTTGGTGAGATCCTTGATCTCCCTAATGGAAACGTATGCATGCTGGGACAGGGACAGCCAACATGCTTGAGTAGCATGCCATTTCGTACTGCAATGGAGAGCAAAGATGGGACATTATCACAAGGCTGTTGGCCTGTTTTGCATGTTCATGATATCTGCCCAAATGCAGTGTTTGTGTCAGTCTGAAAAACTTTTGCTTTGTTCCGCACGCTGCCGCCTATGTCTGGAGAGGCCCACTACTAAATGTTGGAAGTCCAACAGGGATTCTTATTACATCTTTATTCTATGCTCTATGAGTCAGAATAGCTTCTTTCACACAGAAGAACAAACTGTGCATGTAAAAGTTGATGGAACCGCCACCCCTAACTTCTGGACTTTAAGCAGAAATCAGTAGTTACTTCATTCTGTTTGTGCTATACACCCTGCTCATCTTCCTCCTATTGCAATTATTTCACTAGTTACAGGATATGTATGTTGGATTGACCCTAGATGTCCCTCTGTCTTTCCCGCCAGCCTCCCCTGGCCTCCTCCTGCCCACTACCTGCAAAGTAATGCTACTCCGCTAGAGCAGAGTCCTCCCTCTTCATGCAGCCAGGCAAAGTTCTGCCAACAGGATCTCTACTGGGTGGCAGCCAGCAAAAAGTACCGAAGCAGAGCTTTCCCAGAAGAAACAGATCAGGGCTAAGATCTGTTGGATTCTAAGCCTGCCCCACTGCCATCATATAATGGAATTGGCCCCAATATGATCCGCCTCCCTTCTGCCCTGGCTTTTGGAATGGCAGAGTGGTAGTTCCACCACACCATTAAGGTACTGCTGGGCTAGGAGGAGTATGGATTGTTCCTTTGCAGTGGTTCCCAAACATAGGACTCCATCTGTTTTTGGACTTCAGTTCCCATCATCCCTGACCACTGGCCTTGCTTGCTAGGGATGATGGGACCTGTAGTCCAAAAACAGCTGGAGACCCAAGCTTGGAAACCATGGTTTAGACCAGCGGTCCCCAGACTTACCGGCTTTTGGGCCGGTTCCCACCGCGCCAATCGCGCGGCGGGCCGGAGGACGGGGGAGCGTGTGCCTGTGCGGGCCGGCGGGCGGGGGAGTGTGCGGCCGTGCGCATGCGCACGGGCGCTTACTGGCGCGGTGGCGCGCTTCCAGGGTGGAAAAAGCGTCGAAAATCCGTTGTGCGCATGCGTATGGGCCTCCCCCGACCCGGAAGTGCACCAGAAATGACCTCTTCCGGGTCGGGAGAGGCCCATACGCATGCGCACAAAGGATTTTCGGCGCTTTTTTCCCAGCCCGGAAGAGCGCTGCCGCGCTGTGCGCCGTAAGAGCGGGCGGCGGGGGTCGTGGCAGGCCGGATTGGCAGGCCAATTGGGCCGCATCCGGCCCCCAGGCCATAGTCTGGGGACCCCTGGTTTAGACTCAGAGCATGGGTAGGCAAACTAAGGGCTGGGGGCCAGATCCAGCCCAATCGCCTTCTCAATCCGGCCGGCGGACAGTCCAGGAATCAGTGTGTCTTTTACATGAGTAGAATGTGTCCTTTTATTTAAAATACATCTCTGGGTTATTTGTGGTGCCTGCCTGGTGTTTTTACATGAGTAGAATGTGTGCTTTTATTTAAAATGCATCTCTGGGTTATTTGTGGGGCATAGGAATTTGTTCATTTTTTTATTTCAAAATATAGTCCGGCCCCCCACAAGGTCTGAGGGACAGTGGACTGAAAAAGTTTGCTTACCCCTGGTTTAGAAGAAGACTTGCATCAGCCAATGCCTATAGGATTTTTAATATTTTCATGCCACTTTTATTTTGGGGTGCTCAAAGACGTTTACATGAAGTTCAGTAGGAGATTGTCCATCAAGGTGCTAACTTGGCTCTCTGGGCTTTAACAAAATTATCCATATCATGCTATGATCAAACCATGCTATGGATCAGCTCCACTCTAAGAGACAACCACTTTCTAAGGAATGCCTGACACTACAGTGGAATGCTTTTATTTTTCCTTTTATAACTACCTTCCAAGTCATTAATTGCTACGTTAAGGCTGAGGGATTTCACAAGTCCCAACACATGGTGATGTATTCATGATGGTATCCTGGACACGTCACCCGTGTATCAGGCCTACAAGTCCACAATTACATGGATATGAAATATTTCCGTAGACACATATCCCCAGTGGCATTTCAAACCAACCTATGCAAGGCTGATAAAATGATTTATTGCCATGGTGCATAGGAAAACAACTTGGCACATTGCTGAAGGCATTCCACGCTTAGGCTGACGACACTTTTTTCTTACACCTAATTAAATTAAACGTAAAATTAACATAAACAAAAATTAACTTCATATTTTCCTTGTGCGCAGACAAGTGTCATGTTAGGAGTTTCACAATTTGTTTTTGCCCCACTGTTGCTATGGGAACAATTCTATCAAAAGGCACTGATGGAACACATGTTACAAATTATAGTTTGCTTAGCAAATCTTATGCCTTGATGAGAGTAGGTAACCTACTTTTCACATGTGGTTGCTACGTTTTTCTCTGTCTCTGAAAACTGTCAGCTCCAGGAATGAAATGTCTTAAGATATGGAGAATGAGAAAATAGCTATAATAAAACAATTATCTATCTCTCTGTGTGTACACATATATGTTTACGCCTACCTTATGGTACTTTTTCAGCATCTTTCATTTGTATTTTAAAACAACAGCTAGATCCTAAGGCTGGATGTAACAAAAGTTACATCAATGCAATGTCACAAAACTTATGCTAAGCTCCAAAATACACAAGCTAGGAAGTAAGCCTCATAGAGCACAGTTGAATTAACTTCTGAGTAAACCCAAATAAGATTGTGCTGCAGATCTTATATCAGCAATGTTATGTTGGCATGACAGGCCAAAGCACTAATGCAAATATTTGGGATGAGCAGATAACAGCATTTCCATAGTTTGTGCACCCCCACAAGGCCCCCTTCCATTCTTAGGTCCGCACAATTATAATCCCATGCAGCGGGAGCTGAAGACTAGCACTCAAGTGTTGCTCAAATGGCTTACAACAATGTATGATTACAACAGAATAAAATATACTAAAATACCAAAAAAGAACCCAAGAAAAATACATAAACTACACAATATTATATCTCTACTGGTATTTTAAAGCAGATCAAGAGATCATGAGTAAAAAGTGCCACAATAAAAATGACAACAAAAGACAGCCTGAGAGGGGGCTACCCATGCTTCATGGGGTAAGATGGTACAGCCACTGAAAAGGTCCCAACTTTTGGCATCATCAACCATGCCTCTGCTCTAGGTGGGGCAAGAGATGGGTCTCCACTCTAGGTAGGGCACAGAGAGCCCAATACTTAGTGAATCAATCATAGTATCACTTAAGCAAACACCCTGATTTAGCCCTCATTCCACTAACCCACAAATCAGACTTTTATAGGGTTCAAGTAAATCATGCCAAGTATGTGTTCCCGAGTATGTGTTTCATTTCTGTGTATGATTCTTCAAAATATAAGCATCTGCCATTATGCTTTATGTTCTGGCCTACTGTTGTACAAAACAGACTATTAAAATGTCAAACTGTGCAGAAGCTGCAAATAAATACATTAATGATCACCTTAAACATTTTATTCCAATCGTTTAATGGTCATTAATGAAAAACCTATTCTTTTTAAAATAATACATCACAGCCAAAACAAAGAGGTTGCCATGAGGCTTTAGCTGTTTACATTAAGATAGTCATGTACTGATTTAGACCAGATAAAAATAAAAAGCATTTTTACAATGTTATCCAGCAAACTGGGGATAATACAGTGCAGGTGGAAAATGAGAGCTTTCTCTTCCAGGGGGGGGGGTGTAATAAAAGTGGTCATTTTCCCTAGAAAATTAACCATGCTTAGAATAAGATACGGTACGTCTCACAAATGAAATATCAAATACTTTTATGCAATCCTCTACTTAAATCATGCTGGGACTGATGTATGCTGCCATTACACCATTTCATATTTTCTAATTGTGTCCTTTCTCCTCCATCTAGGCTGAGTACATATGGAATTTGACAGGCGCTCCACTGCCATAGTGGCAGAACATCTCTGAATCCAGGGTTAGCTACATATAAGATTGCTAACTTAATCCAGATGCTCCTAATACTCACTGGGAGTGGCCGCCGAGAACATATAACACCAGTCCTGAAAGACCTACATTGGCTCCCAGTACGGTTCCGAGCACAACTAAAAGTGTTGGTGCTGACCTTTAAAGCCCTAAACAGCCTCCGACCAGTATACCTGAAGGAGCGTCTCCACCCCCATCATTCAGCCCAGACACTGAGGTCCAGTGCCGAGGGCCTTCTGGCGGTTCCCTCACTGCAAGAAGTGAGGTTACAGGGAGCCAGGCAGAGGGCCTTCTCGGTAGTGGCACCCGCCCTGTAGAACGCCCTCCCAAGGAAATAAACAACTATCTGACTTTTAGAAGACATCTGAAGGCAGCTCTGTTTAGGGAAGTTTTTAATGTTTGATGTTTTATCGTGTTTTTAATATTGTGTTGGGAGCTGCCCAGAGTGACTGGGGAAACCCAGAGAGATGGATGGGGTATTATTATTATTATTATTATTAATGCTTGAGCTCCCACATACAGGCTAAGTAGCAGCCTTGACTGCACTTTAATGCTTGTGTAAAACAAAGAACATAGGAAACCGCCTTCTAAGAAGTCAGACCATTGGTCCATCTAGGTCGGTATTGTCTGCACTGATGGGCAGCAGCTGTCCACACTGGGGACATTCAAAGCCCTACTGGAGGTGCCCGAAACTGAACCTTGGATGTTGAACCAGCCCTTCCCCTTCATCCCTTCCATTCTGGAGAACGTGCTTTGAAAGCAAAACACCCCAGGTTCCATCCCCAGCATCTTCAGGCTCAGGTGCAAAAGGTTCTGTCTGAAATGCTGGAGAACTGCTGCCAGCCAATGTAGGAAAGAGTGAGGCAGGTGGACCAACAGGAGCAACCAGTGGGGGGGGGGGTAGCAAGAAAACTACACTATAGCACAGGTTTTGCACACAGGGGAACTGCAGAGGCAGTAAGTACCGGTAGTAAAAAACACTTACTGAGCAGTGGAGCAGTAGAGGAAAATCTTGAAGGGCTGGGTTTGTTTGTTTGTTTCAAAACAAGTGTGGTACAAATGCACAAAGAAAATTAAAAACAGATGCTAATTTTTTTTTTGCCTTATTACTTGTGGGCATAGCCTTCACACACAGCACTTATTAAGGATAATCTAAATATGGATATTAAAATGGAACCTACAGTGCACTGTTTTCCTAGAGCAATCAGTCAATAATAGCAGGGCAGTCAAATGGAATATTGGATTCATACAGGATAAGCCGTAACAGCATTTCAGGCTTGCAGTCCGTCCCAGCACAGAAGAGAGTTATTTCCCATAAAAACAAGGCATGCCCAACCTATGCATGTCAGATTTTTATACTGGAAAATTTCGCTCTCATTATTACTTTTGATTATTTTCAGATGTTTTTTTGGTTTCGAGGGAAGCCTTTCCCCAACTTTCCATGTACTGCTTTCATTGTGCTAGCTGATCATTGCTAGTGCAAACAGACAAGCAGGATCACCACAGGTGGCACAGCAACTATGGCACACAGCCAGCAGCTACAGCCAAGCCACTTCCCAAACTGGGAGGGAAGATAATGGACTTTCCCCAAACTGGGGAGGAAAGGTAACCCAGAAAAGGAGGAGAATGGAGGATAAAAACCAATGCCAAAGCAAACAAAGAACAGACTTGCTTCTTCTCAAGGATAGTTTATATGGAAGGCAAGATGCTTGGAAGCCTCCGTGTACAGAGAAAGCTACTGGGAACAGATGCTACATTCAGCTCCAAGAGGCAATGCATTTTTAAGACAAAGAAAGTGTGCAGCTCCACTGCGACACCAGGCCAAATGCATCACCACATACCTGGCCACAGAATGGCAATAAGAATCCCTCTAAATCTCCCCAGAAGGGAATCCAGCTTTACAAGCCCTACAAGGCCCAAGCAGCGCACTCAATTTATACCTGGTACTCCCAGAGTTGTCTTGTGCCAACATAGGCAATTGCAAGATCTGTTAGTCTTTGAGGTGCCACAAATTGCTTAATTGTTTTGGTCAAGATGGGCTGGTTTTGTTGATTTTTGGAATATGAGGTATGGAAATGTTAAGGTGCTATACCAGCTGCCTCTCCTGGTATGTCCCACGGACAACCTTACGGTCTTCACATAAAAACATCTGCAAACGGCACCCCGGAACGGATCGGGTCCGCAACCCGAGGTACCACTGTACAATAAAATATCACCCTAAAAAAAACCCAACATTTTTATTAATTCACATGACTACTGAAATTCACATGATCTTCATAAAATTCATATTGCATAGAAAAAAATTATATTCTGCAGTTCACAAAGAACATTCTTCTGGATTATCTGCATATCTTCAAAAACCAAGAAGCAGAGCTGGCCACAGGAACAGTTTCCAATAAAGGATACAAAATAATAGATAGCAAAGTGTGGCTGGGAGGGTCCAAAAGAGGTTGTGCTTTCTTGCAGCCCAGCAGCAAACCTTCAAGTTAAATATACTGTAATCATGCCAGTGATTAGTTACTGCTCAGTCTCCTGTCTCCAGCCCGGAAATTAGTCTGCTAGAAACCCAGATAGCTGAACAAGCGGTCACGCTTTATCATACCACTGAGTTTGAGAGGCCAATATGAAGGAAAGCTACATGTGTTCTATATTAGGGAGAAAATACCTAATTTAAATTACCTTAATTTACAGAACTATAAAATCTC
The DNA here is from genome assembly GCF_963506605.1 of Zootoca vivipara. Taxonomy (NCBI): domain Eukaryota; kingdom Metazoa; phylum Chordata; class Lepidosauria; order Squamata; family Lacertidae; genus Zootoca; species Zootoca vivipara. The sequence goes on along the minus strand of NC_083286.1, from coordinate 13,795,625 downwards.
TGTATTTAAAGTACAATAACATAAATATTAGCACAATAAATTCTTTAAGGCTGCAATCCTAAACACAATTACTAGGAAGAAAGCCCCACTGTACACAGTAGTTTACATCTGAGTAAACATGCGTAGGATTACACTGCACAAATATTAACACAATTTACCCAAGAAATCTGTGGAAACTTTAGCTATAAACTTCTAAAGACTTCAAATTAAGAACTATCACTAAAATTTCATGCTACAAAGCAGGCAAATTACCAGCACTGTTCTACTATTTTATCATCAAGCACTCGTTGCCTCAGTACATTAAACAACAGATCTCTACTCTACAAATTGTGCTGGTTACGCATTATTACTAAAGGTAAAGAAGAAGAGGAGGAGGAGTTTGGATTTGATATCCCGCTTTATCACTACCCTAAAGAGTCTCAAAGTGGCTAACATTCTCCTTTCCCTTCCTCCCCCACAACAAACACTCTGTGAGGTGAGTGGGGCTGAGAGACTTCAAAGAAGTGTGACTAGCCCAAGGTCACCCAGCAGCTGCATGTGGAGGAGCGGAGACAGGAACCCGGTTCCCCATATTACAAGTCTACCGCTCTTAACCACTACACCACACTGTCTCCCTGGATTAACCCCTAGATGGTTAATTTCAGTCAAAGGAGACTATAGGGTTGTGACATTCATCTGCTTTCAGGCTGAGGAAGGTCTCCCTTCTCCCCGGCTCGCTGCGGGGTGGACGGAGGGGAAGCCGCCTGAACACTGTGCACGGCTCTGCGGCTTTCCCTCCACCTGCCCCGCAGCGAGCTGGGCAGAGGGAAAGCCACAGAGCAGCGCGCATTTGGGCAGCTTTCCCTCCACTGGCTTTGCAGCGAGCCGGGGAGAAGGGACGGACGGGAGCCCTGGCTCCGGCGGCAGAGGCATCCCCCTGCTCCCGACTGCAGTGGCAGCCGAGGGATCCCTCTGTCGTCCAGTGCCTTTGCTCCATAAGACACACAAACATTTTCCCTTCTTTTTTAGGAGGGAAAAAGTGCATCGTATGGAGCTGTCTTATGGAGCGAAAAATACGGTAGCTAGATGGTGGAAGGGAGATAAAACACCAACTAAATTGGAATGGCAGGCAAAGTTATTTCAATATGTAGAATTGGCAAAGATGACAGGGGAAATTAGGAATCAAACAAACCAAGAGTTTAACAAAGAATGGGATTTATAAATTATATTTAAAAGAAAATTGTTCTCAGATGAAATCTCTGACATGTTTTGAATAACTTTGATATATGCTACCAAGAATATGGACAATTAACAATAAGTTTGAAAATATGCAAACATGCAGTCAACAAGGTAATGATGGACCCACATTGATTTCATATACATTTCCCTGCCTGCAGTTTTTAGTTCTTACCTCTTTCACATTGTGGGCCTGTGAATCCATACACACATGCACAACGATTGGGTCCAATGCAGCGACCACCATTCTGGCACCCATTTTCACAAACAGCTGTGTTTTGAATTAGAAAAAGGGGAAGAAACCCATAATTATGTACTTGGTCATATTGAAAATATCCCTTTGAAGTTCTACAGAACAAATTAATAAAATGGATGCTTTTCACCATCATTATGCCCAACATGGTAATTAAGTGAAACTTGCAATAAGTCTTTAGAATAGCTTTAATAAGAAATTACCTGCTTTTATGCTTGAGATAGCTAGCGCTTGCTATAATGCAACCGAGTAAGTGAGGTTTGTGGCAGAGTGTTGTGAAGAGGTCAGAAAATATGGACAGATTCTAGAAAAAGGATCTATACAAGGCTGAAATTCTATACCAAAGGGTGGGGGACAGACCCCGACCCTGAGAGCATCCTAGGAGGCATCCCATGGGTTTTTATAGTTTGGTACATACTTTTCTAGATGCATGATGAACAGTGAGGTATACACACATATACAAATCCAATGGGTGTGGAGAGGGGGGACCTGTTTTTCAAGGCAGAATAAAAGATAAAGGAATACATCCTAATACCAGAAATACAATCAGTGAGCCTGTTGGGGATTATGAAAGAATGGGAGGTGGAACCCAATACTGTATACCAATCATAAAAATGCACAGAGAAGGTCATATGGACTGCCTGATATTTAAAATACAGTGGACCCTCTGGATACAAATTTAATTCATTCCGGGGGCCCCCGAAAAATCCGTATCCAGAGGTGCCCCTTCTGCACACGCACGCGGTGCGATAGAATGCTTCTGCACGCATGTGCTTCCGGGTTTGCCACTTTCGCGACCTGAAGTTTACATTACTAGAGAGTAAGGTAACCTGAGGGTCTACTGTACACTGTTTCCAAACTGAAAAAAGAGTTCATAATATCTAGATAAGGGCAGGAAACCTATAGCCCCCCCCCCCAAAGGTTGTTGGGCTCCAATATCCGTCAGCCTCGGCGAGCAATGCCAGTGGTTAGGTATGATGGAAGCTGTAGTCACATATTTTTCCACTTCTAGATGAGATCTAGCTGAAGGTCTTACCCAGTTACAATTTCCTTACAATGGAGGAATAGTTCAAATGGAGAAATGGGGAATAGTTCAATGGAGGAACAGTTTCCTTGAGCAAACTGCAGCCTACCATTTCTTGCAAAAGAAAACTATAAAACATTGCAAAGAATATCATCACTGATAATTATGTGTGAAATGATATTGCGAAACTATCTGAAATAAGTATTTCTATCATACGGTAATCAAAGCTTAAATTTGCTGGCTCGATAAGTGAAAACAGGATCAGTTCTCCCAAAGAAACATTTCCTTTTATACCCCTAGGATTTCTGAATGGGCCTCTAAGCAAACAAGCATTTACATACAGCAGAAACCATTCCCCTCCTCTCCACATCGAGACACCCCAGGGGACATGACATTTGTCTGCAGTGCCATGATGTCTGGGAACTGAGGGACAAAGAGCACATATGTAGATAGCAGGAGGTGGCAAAGAATTTCCAAACAGAAGGAATGAAGGAAAAGTTTGTGTTGACCAGATCAGAGTAAGTGTAACTTGCTGGTAGGATATAAGTAGGGGTAATATAATTAGGCTAAAGTGCTGTAAAAATAATGCTGGTGGCTTAAAATCAGTTCTGCATTTTTCAAGGATCACTTATGAATCTGAGCATCAAGACTGCATTAGCAAATCCCATTTCACACAAAAAAGTCACATATAAATGTAGCGTTTCTAAGAGTGCAAGAAACTATACTGCAACATTCTCCAATCTGGTAGTCTCCAAATGTTAAAGAACTACAACTTGCCTCATCCCTGACCACTGGTCATGCTGGCTGTGGCTGATGGAGATTGTAGTCAAAAATATCTGGAGATCATCAGGTTGAGAAAGGCTACCATACTGAGTGCCTTGCCTCAGGAAGATGCTGTAACTTTGCCCTCAATTGAGGCCAATGGTAACTGCGGTGTGTGTGTGTGTGTGTGTTAGAAAATCAAAAGAATGTGTCAGCTGATGAGTGAACGTACATAGTTTAGAATTATCCGCAGAAGAACAGACTTGAGTGATATTATGTCAGTGTATTCTGTACCCCACCCTGGGATCTACTGTAATGAAAGATGGATTATAAGTGTGCTAAAAGAAAGGGGGGGGGAGGAGGATGGATGGAAGGTATTCAAAGTTCAGAATAAGTAGGCAGAGCAGTTCAAAATAGCCAAACATTTCCAGCCACAGATGCTCCTTCATGCGGCAATTCTGTATGTTGTGAAAAATGCAAGCTTTGAATAGGGAGGAATATTTATATTTTCTTTACAGTTTTGTTCTTTTAAGTGTCTGTTAAAAGAAACACACACAAGTCTCACTTTACGAGCATTTGCAAATCAAGTTCAAGATTTCCATTCATTCCTATGGGAACACTTCTAATGCAGGATTTGCCCACTTTCTCCCAAGTCGTTGTCCCCCGCCGCTGCAAAAAAATAAAATAAATAAAATGCTGCAGCCAATCAGCAAAAGAGAGGCGGGGAGGGGAATGGATTTATCCAATCTCTCCTGCTCTCTGATTCGTCTGATTTTTTCTGCTCTCTAATTGGTCCGATCTCACTCCGCATTCCCTATCTTCATGGTTTCTGTCTGAAAATGTCAGCCACCAACCAGCAAAGCACAAAAAAACCACAAGGAAATAAGGAAGTTGGCTGTTCATGTATGTGACTCTATAGCATGTATAGCAAGGATTTGACAGTCCATTTGTGTTCAAAATACTGGGCTTTTTTTTATTTGCCTTCTTACTTTGAATTCTGAAAAAACCCAGTTTGTGCAAGAACTTAAAGCCTATTCTTGGATTGAGCTCAACCTGCGAGTTTCCCTTTCATTGGACTGCAGTTAAGAGATACTCTAAAATGAAATAATCCGGAGTTGTTTCACAAGTGCATTTTGCAGTGCAATCTATAAAGTGCTAAAAGTATCTATGTCTTTAATAGCTCCACTTTTACCTAGCAGATTGCAACCATAAGAGGTTTCACTGTCTTAACAACTTCCTCAAGCAACAGCTAAAAGTGATTTGGTCTCAATGTTTTTAGGCAGGTTTCCAGCCTAGGCCCCTATAGCGTATGGTCAGGTTTTGAAAGCATTCAGCTTTCCTGTGCCAAAACAACACAGAAGTAGGGAGTGAATAAATCATTCATACTAAGGGAGGCGGGGAGGGAAATGAAAGGGAGGGGAGAACTTTGAAGTGTGCTAGAACTATCCCCTTATATCACAAGGGGAAACACATTAAAATGTACTGTTGTCGCAAGACATTCTACTCCTTATCAAGGCTTTTTAAACTGAATTGCCTTTCACTCATCAATGCGCAGAATGACAACACTTCTGTGTTGTTACCGGTATAAAAATATATAGCGAGTGAATTATGATGCCATGTGAAATAACAGTGGGGTTTTTTTGAATCTCAAGGACAGTGCATTTAAATAATGTTTACATAGTGATAATGGATAAGAATAATATTCGTCTAATTTTCATGTGAACTACAATTCAGTGCACACAAGCTGGACCTGCAGCAAAATGCTGCAGTGTGTGGAGTGCTCCTGTCTGCTGATCCAGTCAGCCAAGCATGCCCTCCTCCAGGATATGGAGAGAGAAAGAGAGAAAGAGAGAGAGAGAGAGATTTTATTCTCCGCCCTCCCCACCAGCAAACAGTCAACATTCTAAGTCTTCTGATATCCCCTTCTCATGCATGGATGAGGTGGTTCTGACTACAGAAACACAAGCACACAAAGACTTGAAAATGTATAGGTTAGGGCCAAAATCTTCAAGTGTGGCTAAAACAACTGCACGGTTTATTGCCAGCTCAGATCTTGATTCTCACTGATATAAAATGCAGGAACCAAAAGAATCACTGAAAAAGGAGACAGAGCTAGTGGAAGGCAAGATATGTTTGAAATTTAAGGAGCAAGCAAGGGTGTGCAATCTAACAGCAAAGAATATAGGGAAGGAAGGAAGGAAGAAGCAACAGACACAGAAAAATAAGAGAAAGATAGCAAGGTTAGGAAAGGGGAAATCTATCCTACAAGTATCTACCCTTCTCTTCCTAAGCTCCATTCTGTCTGTCTCTATCTGGCCAATAAAGACTACTCTAGTGTATTGAGACATAATACCAAGCCATGGTTTGGTATTAGCATGCATGAGCAGAGTCAGGCCTTGATGTTGCAAACTCCATCTCTCTCCCCCCCCCCAATCTCTCTCTCTCTCATACTCTTGCAAGCTACAATTTCTAAATGGGGTTCTTGGCAAACGATTTTGCAATTGCATCAAAAATGTGGCAATCTATAGTCTGAGTAAGTTGTAGTTTGCTCCTAAACCAGAATGAAACCATGATCTGGGATCATGGTTTAAAGGGAAATTATGATTTTCCTACAGTCCAAAAGGAAGCCAAAGTATCTACTTACGTTGTCCACAGTAAGTACCAATATATCCCTTCTGGCACTGGCACTGGTCTTCTAGACAGGTACCACCATTCATGCATCTGATACTGCACTGTTGTACTGCAGCAAAACACAGTTTACAATTATGGCAGGTAGCGAAATGTTGCTTTAAAAAAGCACAACCATCAATCAAGCATACAGTGATAGTTCAAGGCTGCCCAAATACTTGCGATAGGTATTGATTTAAAGCATAAAATAGGAAGTAACCACCATAAGAATAAGTAACATATTTTAGCACCTCATTAACTGGAAAGACTTTGCTGTAATCTCAAAACTGATATAAGGCACGTTATTTTAAGCTACAGCTAAAGGCTGGTGAATTCCAATGCACGTGTAAAGATAAAGGTAAAGGGACCCCTGACCATTAGGTCCAGTCGTGACAGACTCTGGGGTTGCGGCGCTCATCTCGCTCTATTGGCCAAGGGAGCCGGTGTACAGCTCCCAGGTCATGTGCCCAGCATGACTAAGCCGCTTCTGGCAAACCAGAGCAGCGCACGGAAACGCCGTTTACCTTCCCGCTGGAGCGGTACCTATTTATCTACTTGCACTTTGATGTGCTTTTGAACTGCAAGGTTAGCAGGAGCTGGGACCAAGCAATGGGAGCTCACCCCGTCGCAGGGATTTGAACTGCCGACCTTCTGATCGGCAAGCCCTAGGCTCTGTGGTTTAACCCACAGCACCACTCACGTCAGTTCCTTCGTTTGCTGCTACTCAGTCAGAAAAATGGGGAAGTCTCTCACCTCTTCACTTGTACACACTTGCCTCCCCACTTTGTAGCCCCTCCCACCACTGCATCTTTGTTCATGACACTTCTTTTTTTTCTGTCCACCCTTCTCTCCTCTTACTCATGTGCTGTTGGGGTGAAACTACTCTGCCGAAAACAGATAATAGGCATGGTGCTCTGAATTTTGCAGTAGAAAAATTAATCCAACTATAACTTTTGCCATACTTGAGACTGCCATACTCAATATATTTTTCCTTCCTCTAATTTCACTGATGATATTATCCTCTTCTTAAATCTCTGCACTTTCCCCTTTAAATTTATGTTATCACTATGAAGCTCCTTTGTCTTTATCTCTTTTATCCTTTATCTCAAAGCTCTTTACCGTTCCTGCAATTAGTTTCCTTTTTTCCTTTTCTTATATTAACCTCATCCCATCCATCCATTCATTCTCTGACCTCAATGTTTTTCGTTCATTATTCTAGGTGCACAAAATAATCGATGTGAATTCATTTAGATTAGATTAGATTTCTTTATTGTCATTGTGTAATTACAATGAAATTAGATGCTATCCCACAAAAACAAGAAACAAAACAAAAAAAACCACACATTTTCAGCCACACAATCACTGCAAAGGAGCATGAGGTGAGACAGGTATTGAGGATGGTGAATCCGAGGAAGGCTGCTGGACCTTGTGGTATCACAGGAAGAGTGTTGAGGGGCTTTATTTATTTATTACTACCTTCCTAAATTTTCTTTATTAAAACAGAGGCTGCAATCCTATACCCAGTTACGTGGGAGTACGACCCATTGAACTCAGCAGGACATACTTCTCGGTAATGCTGCATGTGTAAAACTGCACTGCTGATAACTTGCTCTTCAGGAGACAAAATATTTCAAAATACAATACAGCATCAATTTTAAAAATCAAATAAAATGAGAACTGCATACATAGAAAGACCCCAAGCAGAGAACTGAAGTAGCTGAACAGTAAAAACTAAATTACATTTTCCACAAATGCGTTCTTAAATAAAGGTGTTTTCACTGTTCACCGAAAGGCAAGTAGTGACAGAACCCGTTGGACCTCCTCAAATGGGAGGGCATTTGAGACATAGAGTCATAAAAAGCAAGGAGCAGGAATCTTCTATATGCAAAGCAGCACCTTTCATGCAAAAGAGGGTAGGGAAGATGAGATAGGTAACTCTCTCATGCACTTAGTATTTATTTATCCTTAAACACTATCCTAGTGTAAAACATTGCAAAATACTTCCCCCCCCCCAAAAAAAAACTTTAAAAATGGAGACTTTAGGCCTTACTTGATTTTGTTCCACAGGTTGGTGATATCTGACCACTGGAACAAGTGCACATGTTGGGGCGAGAACAAAATCCATCACCACAGCTATTTCTACAAATTGCTGAGGAAGAAAACAATGAATCAAAATGCTTGTACATCTTAAATTGCTTCAGAAACACTGGCAAACAAGATAAATTATTTGCTTAAATGTGTCCAAATTTTCCCCCCAAGAACATAAGCAACTGCATATATGCTGAAACAATGTTACTTTTGTTTTTGTGTTTGTTATGCTAGCTTCACTTTTACTAAAAACAGGACTGTAAAGATAGAATCTGTTATGATGTGCTTAAGATTTTAGAGGGTGGTACGAAACATTACTTCTCTAAGAAGTGAGATTTGTGTGCTAAATACAGGTAAAAGTCAATCTGGAAATCAGAGTAATCTAAAATTATGGAGTGACATTTTACTTTTGCATGTTAAGGGCTGAGAGACAAAACAGATGTGACCTTAAGCGTGTAAATGCATTTAAGACACCTGTTTCTGCTATCAAGATAATAGCCACAAAGGAGGTGGGGATGAGTTGGATCAGGACCATTGCACTGGGTGTGGGGAGGAGTGGGAGACAGGGCTAACTTCTTTCCTTTAATGCTGTGGTCCCAATGAACCACTGGCAACCACTGGTGCCAATGGAAGTTTCCTTCTTGGAGTTAATAGCATCTTTTTTGGAGTGGGAGGGGAATTATTGCAACCATGATGTGGTCCACTTATCCCACAGAACCAGACCTCCTACCCGACCCCCCAATGGCTGATATTTTGATAATAAAAAGCAGGCAAATTAAAACCATCCATATATTTAACACCAAGATTGTTTTATCCCCCATAAGCCTAAACTATGGCTTTCCAGTTGGCAATAGTATCTTCAAAAACAATGCTAACAGCTGACTTTTTCCTAGCCAAAGCATACATAGAACTAGATTTAAACTCAGAGACTTTGAAGTTCCTTTGCTGTAAATATACATGATTACCTCCAGAGAAGTGATTAGGTACAGTTCATTCAAAGATTTTCTAGGAATATTAATTTTAAATATCTCTCGGACCTCATTTTAGAGACAATGGAATATTTTCTAGCTTAATATGACACATTTAAAAGACTTCCCACACCTGTTTTAACTACTGCACTGCAAGGAATAAATAAATTTGCACAGTCAAAGTCCAATACAAATGATACGTAATGCTATTAGTATGTTCACAGCTCAAGCGCATCTATGTTTACTCAGAAGAAAATCCAGTGTTCAATGCAGCTTACTTCCAGGGTTGCTACCTTGTTTGAGATAGCAATACTTGCATAGGACTGTTACCTTCTTTGAGCTTTTAATGATGGTTATTGAAATATGGACAGAACAAGGTACTCCACATGAATATAACAAATCTGCTATCTAACTCATGCAATAGGTTTTCAGAGGACTGATGGAGAATACTCAGGCTGACCACATCTATACTCCAAGCACTGCCTCTATATCAACACTTTTCAATGTTCTAGCAGCCTATTCTGAGTGAATTTTCTCATGTGAAGCTGACTAGATATTCGCATGTGCCTTTGAGGCCCTTTGTGCTGTTTTGTGTACAGTGTTAATAGTGAATGTTGTTAATATGGGATATAACACAAAATAGAAAATGCATGCACATCGTAGCCAATATAGGTTTTACATTTGTATTGCATAACAATTTAAGCCAAAGCTATTTCAAGCATCATGTGTGAAAATGTTCTGAAGATTGGGCTGCAATATAAATGAAACTTTGTCCAAAAATGCCATAACTAAGAACAGAAATAAAATAAACATAAAGGTCACCCTTCCACCACTTGGGAAAGTAGAATAAATAGTTAAAACACAGGTCTATTCTCTTACTTTTATTAGCCAGCTATGTATTGTTTCTGGGTTAGGAAACATTAAGGTATCCCTAAGGTCATCACCATCTATGATATATGATGCATGCAGTTAATGCTAAGGCCAACTAAACACCTGGGTCAGAATATGAACAGAATTCCTTCATAACTAAGTCTAAAATTTCAACCCCCAATTCAGGTCTTCTTAGTCACTTGATTTGCTGAATGGAGCATCAGGATATGAGTTAGAATAGATTGGCAGGATTACACTAACAAAAGGAATTTATTGCCCCTTCAACAGCCCTTTGAGTTCAATAGAAGGAACTCTTGGTCCTGGCTCTATTCTTATGGCAATGGGAAGAAGCATTGTAGCAGTGCTTGTAACTATTGCTGCATTAGTACAGTGGTACCTCTGGTTGCGGATGGGATCCGTTCCGGAGCTCTGGTCGGATCCCGAGGTTTCTGCAACCGGAGGTGTTGCTTCTGCGCATGTGCGAGTGGCCAAACCCAGAAATATACTTCCGGGTTTGCCGCTTTCGCAACCCGAAGTTTACATTACCCAAGGGTAACATAACCGAGGTTCTACTGTACTGGGGTTGAGGATTAGGCCTCAGCATCAATGTAAAGTGATGTATTGTGCCTTTGCACCAGCATTGGAGATGTAGCACTTGACTTTATAAACTGTTACTGTGTCATAGTGCAACAGCCGGAAGCCATGCTGCGCCCTGCGAGGGCGGGGGCGCTGGAGCGATCTCTGCCCCTCAGCGCCAGGGCGCCCGACCTGCTCGAGACTGCCTTGGCAACAGCTCAGACCATAAACTACACTAACAGTTCATAGAATCATGGAATTGTAGAGTTGGAAGGAACCATGAGAATCATCTAGTCCAACCCCCTGCAATGCAATGGGGCAGTGCAGGAATCTTTGTCCCAATGTGGGGCTCGAACCCATGACCTTAAGATTAAGAGCCTCATGCTCTACTAGACTGAACTGTCCTTCAATCCTAGGCATGCTGTCCATAGCTGCCAAGTTTTCCCTTTTCTTGCGAGGAAGCCTATTCAGCATAAGGGAAAATCCCTGTAAAAAGGGGATAACTTGGCAGCTATGATGCTGTCTGAGAGGTAAGCCACACTGAGTTCAATTGAATTTACTCCCAGGGAAGCTTACAGTGGGCTACCATCCTATACAAATTCCTTGGAGTAAGCCCCACGGAACACAGTGGGCCCCACTGAACACATCGTTTTATCTTTGATTAAACTTGCATTGCATTGTGCTCTTAACTTATAAAACCCCAGCTGCCTGAACCTCTTCTCTCTAAATCCCAGAGATAGTAGATGTTGATAATATTAGTCAGTGGGGAAATAAAAGCCCTCTAGTCTGCATATGCCCAGATGAACTTTAACATTTTTCACATGTTCCAGGGCTGAACTCTGACCTTAGCCACAGGGTGTAGGCTCACTCCTGGTGAGTCCAAACCACAGTTTAACTGATTTACATGCTTTTGTCAAGTCATATCAGTTGTCACAGACCTCAGCACAATAAAGAGCTTTGCCAAATAAACAATCATGTTGTTGTTAAATATATATTTTAGAAAATTTAATCTAGATCTATTGTAGCACAACCCCGAACTAACAAAAACAACAAACAGCCTTATGTGAAATATTATTCCTAGGTAACTCAGCTGCATTTTCTCTTTGTTGATAAAGTACAACCTACTTTGCTTAGTATTTGACTATTTCTGTTTTAAGTGTTCACTGCTGTAAAAGGGCATTTTTTTCAATCAATAGATTTGTGAGTTAGTGTCTAGTTCTTAAAAGCATTATGGAAGCCTAAACTTAGCAACCAGAGTAGATTAATTCCTTACTTCCTTTTTAAAAGGGTAATTAATTAAAATTCAAAGATGTATTTTGGATGGATTATTACTCAGAGGTTGTAAAATCTGAAGCCAAACACTTACGAACAATACACTGATTTCCCCCAGGGAGTGTTTTCCATCCAGGACAACAGTAGGAGTGGAATCTGGAGCCACACACATTTGGCCTGTTATATGCAAACAAGTGTGTACACAAAAAATATAGGTCAATGGAAACAGATTTTAGGTATGCAGGATAAAAATACATTGGCCTCAGAAACAACATGCAAGCTTTTTTCTTCCCTTCTTTTTACAGAACCCTCACATTTCTTAATAAAGAAAGCATTTCAGTGAATCCCTCCCTCCAATAGCTAAGAGCCCAACTCTTTAGCAAAAAGCAAAAAGAGACAATGACTAAGTAATAAGTATTTAGTAAGGTACCATTTTTAAACAGTTCTGAACAATGGACCAAATGCATGCCCTACTGTAACTACTTTACAAGCAGTAAATAATTCACACCAAATATATCTAAAATAGCCTTTTCATCTTAACACCAAGAGTTACATTTTACATGAAAATCTATTTTTTCTTGAGGTATATTAGAAAGATTTAAAAGTGGAAAGAAATGATCGTGCATTTTATAACAGCATTTTAAAGCCTCCCTCAACCAATCTGAAAAAACATGTTTCTTCAGCAGATTTTAATTGAAATCACCCTTCAGCACTGTTATAGCAAAGACCATTAAAAACTTGATCATGAAACTGAAGCAATATTTGCCACATTTGGTATTGCTATTAGTGTCGTATTTACACATGCTTTCTTTTGCAAAAGCCAGATGTTTTTTACACCACTCTCAAGAAACATATGGAAACTTTCCAAGATGGATCAAAATTTAAAATTAACATTCAAACCAAGCCAATCAGTAGACATTAAGAAGGAAAGCAACAATTACAGAAGGGGAAAAGGACACAAGTAAATGGAGACAACTGCTAGCATTTGGACTGAAAGTTTGAAAGGGAATGCACAGATATGTGATGGGATTGACTAGGAAAACAAGCTGTATAGAGAGGTGGCTGTTGGGATACAATTACACCTTAACAAAACAGCTTGGTAGAGACAAGATCAAAAGAAATATGGCTGTCCATTAGACCTAGCTGCAAACCAGTGGTTCCTATGTATTGCCTTGCTGGTAGGTTTTCTACAAGACAACTTCAAAGATAAAGGAGTAATCATAGGAGCCAACTCCTAGGGGCTGAGGGGTCTCCAGCCTCCTCACCAAAAAATATTTGAGGGGACCAGGCCCCCAAAAAAGTTGATGGGCATTGCCATTCATATAGTGTGTGGGCACTGCATCATGTGATCAGTTATGTGGGGCAGGGCTTACCTGGGGGCCCCCAATATGTTATTCACGTTGGCACCCCTGTGAGTAATGGTGTCTATTCCATTGGGACCTTTGGAGAAGTCAAATAGAAAAATAAGGTAAACCCATTTCATCTTCAAAACTATATCCTTCTAGGAAAGAGAACCCTCAATAGCAGTGTGCTTCAAGAGAGCACATTAGGACAAGTTCTGGGTGTGGGGACCAGACAGTAGGGTGAAGAGAAATATTAAAGAATGTGTCCAGGTCCAAGACTTGATGCCACCCACAGGCAACTATCAATTGCTTATGGGATGTTGCTAAGTTCTTACAGGACGTAAGGCTAGTAAAAAAGGTAAAGGGACCCCTGGCCACTAGGTCCAGTCACGGACGACTCTGGGGTTGCAGCGCTCATCTCGCTTTACTGGCCAAGGGAGCCAGCATACAGCTTCTGGATCATGGGGCCAGCATGACAAAGCCGCTTTTGGCAAACCAGAGCAGCGCACGGAAATGCTGTTTACCTTCCCGCTGGAGTGGTACCTATTTATCTACTTGCACTTTGACGTGCTTTTGAACTGCTAGGTTGGCAGGAGCTGGGACTGAGCAACGGGAGCTCACCCCATCGTGGGGATTCGAACTGCCGACCTTCTGATCGGAAGCCCTAGGCTCTGTGGTTTAACCCACAGCGCCACCCGTAAGTGATGATAACAGTGCCAGAGTTAATATTCAAATCCCAGAAGAAAGATTAAAGGCTGTTTCAGGCAAGAGAGAACTTGGTGGGAGGTTGATTGGGCTCTGATGCCAAGGAAGAAATATGGGTTGGAGGGGGCTGTTCATGGGAGACAAGCATTGGTGAGACAGTTATCAGGAAGTGGCTGTAGGCTTTACAGAGGCAGGATAAAGTGATGTTTTAACCTGAAACACTGCATGAAACACTGAACGGTCTATCAGAGACAAGACTTACGGATGGTGCGAGAACAGATAAAGAGGATAAATGAGCTAGAAGATAGGGACTGGGAATGTGGATTATTTACCTTTGAGTTGCATGGAAGTACTTGAAGGAGAGCAGAGGAGGAATATTGCAGGAGGGTTACATATTATGGGGTAGAGAAGGAATTCACTGGGGCTGGAGCATTGGAAATTAGGAGCATTTGTAAGGCGGGGTTGCAGGAAATGAGCAAGGGGCAAGAGGAAAGAACTTGTGTCCTAGGCTGGAACCTTAGCCAGAGATGGAGGTGATGGGCACTACAGAAGTGCTGGTAGGGGTTGTTAGCAGAAGTAGCCAAAGGTTTCATGGAAGTAGAATAAAGGTGGCATTTCAGAACTTTTGCCTGTGGATCACCCAGAAATTGCTGAGAGGGTGTGCATGCACATATTTGATTGGGGGGGGGGGCAAGATGGCAGGTTGCAGCTGGTTACATCCATGCATAACCTGATACAAGCCTGGCCTAGTTCTCACAAACAGCATCTGATCGAGGAGATAAACCTTTGCCTGCACAGTACCACTTCAGACTGCAGGTGGAGGCCCCCGCCCAGGTGACATGCTCTTTGGGGTGGGGCTAATCATCACGCACCTACGACTGGAGCATCAAGGAGCAAGCTAGGCTAGGATCCTTTCCCCCCGGACACCTAGCGCCCCCCCCGTGTCCACAGAGACTGCTCCGTTCCCACGAAGACTATGCAAGGCAGCCCCCCCCCCAACCGACCCCCGCTTGCCGCCTGAAAGTGGTACGATCTGGGCACGCGGGTTCTATAAATGCCCCCTCGCCGCTGTTTGTGAGAGGCAGGCCTACCTGCGCGGCGCGAGGCAACGCGGCTTCCCTACCCCCTGAGCGCGTCCTGCTGGCCTCTCCGGCGGACTCGGTTGGTGGTGGTGGCGGCGCCTTCCAGGCTCCTCGAGGCTGGGTAGCTGGTGCTGCCGCCGCCGCCGCCGCCTGCTGCTCCATCCGCCGGGCGGACCTGCTGCTTGCCTTGCGCGGCTGCTCCCTGCGCCCAAAGCGCCACACAGCCCAGCCAGAGGAAATAAGGCTGCAAGCGGAGCTCCCGCCGCCTCGCCATGGTCGCGGGCACGAAAATCCTGAGGTGCCTCAGAGAGGAGCTCCAACCTCCGGCTTGCCCCTGAGTCGGGAGCTCTTCTTCCTTCCCGGCGAGGCGTTATTCCTCCGGGCGCTCTCTCTCGCTCTCTCCCCCCTCCACCTCAGCGCGACGCTCTGCTGCTGCGGGTCGGGGCGGCCAGGGGGGCGGCTGCTGCTCCTTCTCTCGCTCCGCGCTGCATCCTCCTCCCTTTTCCCGCCTCTCCGCTCCTCTCCTTCCCGATTAAAAGCCGTCGGGGAAAGGAGAGAAATGAGGTCCAGCTCTTCCCGAGGAGGGGGAAAAAAAGGGGGAGAACAATCGAAGGGTGTGGGCGCCCTCAGCGGGGCTTTTCGGCGAGCGAGCTCGAAATTGCCCGCCTCGAAGATAACAACGATGATGATGATAACGAGCCGCTAGTGACAGGGGCCGGCAGAGCGGGCGGCAGCTTTCCACCCTGTAAGGCGAAAAAGGAGGAGGGTTTCCTCTTTAGAAAAGCTTGCGACTCGGGGGAAGGCGAGGCGGCGGCTCTTGCCCGGTGCGCTGCGAGAAGAATGAGGGGCGAGGGAGGGAGGCAGGGCGGCACTACCGCCCGCTCGTCGGTGGGGAGCAGCAGCGCCGCGCCAAGCACGTGGGAGAGGAGCGCGCCCGAGGAGCGAAGTTAGGCTGAGGGAAGGGGGCGCCCGGAGGGGAGGCGGGAGAGGGAGGGGCCGCGGCACTTGTAAAAAGGGGGCTGGAGGAATCGGGGGAGGAGCTTTATTGGAAGCCGCGGAGGGGGGGTGAGGGAGGGGCTGAGGCCGGGAATTAGGAAGGGGCGCCGAGGGGAAAGTCTGTCAGAGGAAGAGGAACCGTTGGGCGCCACTCAGTCACACAACCTTGTTGCCCGTTCTCAAGCAGTCCGTCCATCCACGCCCCAACCCCCTGGCCTCGTATTTTCTCTTTGCACCGAAAAAATCATCACAAGGAAGGCGAGACTGTTCAGAGGAGTTTCTCACCCGCCGGCGGCGGCGGCCAAATTTCCCCCCGGTTGGAGCCTCTGGGATAGGGTTGTCACGCGTCCGGGTTGTCCCGGACACACACTGAATACTGTATGTAGCAGCGCGCCGGGCTCGCTGCCCGGTGGAATCCGGACGTATGGCAGCCCCTGTCGGCAGCGCCGTCTGGTTCCCCCCCCCCAAAAAAATAAACGCTCAAAAACGGCTTTTATTTTAATTTTTTGCGATTTCGCCCAGAAAAGCTCAGCAACTTTGGGCAAAGCTTAAAAAAAAAAGCTCAACATCTTTACTCTGGGAACCTGCGAAGGTAAAAGGCGGCAGCGTCGTCCTTGCGTCTCTGGAATGGCTGCCTCAAAAACTTTCGCCGCGAGCGAGAGGGAAAAGATTGTGGTTTTGAGGCTGCATGGGGTCTCTGGAGAGAACTGGCGGGGGACTGTCTGGCACGCACGAGGGGATGAATCCCTTCAAGAGCCTCAGTCCGGGATCCTGACAGGCACACGAGGCCACGCCCCTCGTAAAAGGAACCAGATGGGAACTTGAACGCGATCCAGAGCCCACAGATGTCAACGCAAGCGCTGATTTCTGTCGGTTTTGATCAGTGGAACTGGCAGCTGCAGGGCAGAAAAGCGAGGATCCCGCGCAAGGCTCCAGAAATGCCTACAACCAGGACTTCAGTGGAGCTCAATCCTGGCTGGCAAATGTCCTTATAGACCAGGGTTTCCCAAACTTGGGGCTCCAGCTGTTTGTGGACTACAACTCCCATCATCCCTAGCTAGCAGGACCAGCAGTCAGGGATTATGGGGGGTTGTAGCATCTGAAAACAGCTGGAAACCCAAGTTTGGGAAACACTGTTAGAGACTGTCCTGGGATTGTGAAGGAAACTCAACCTTAACCCAGGGGGTAAGAATCTGACCATGACCACCTGTGACCTTTCCACCAAACTTCAGTTTCAGCAGAGCAATATACAATCCTGGTTTCTCTCACTGACGTTTCTCGGCATCATCACACAGTCTAGTCTTTTGTTTCTTGTACTACAAGGATAATACTGTACTGTAGATTTGACACCAACATTGGAAGACTGGGAATTCACAAGAGGTTTGGACCAAGCGAAATTATTGTTAACAACACACAAGAAAAGTAAAGCTTTGCTGCAAAGTCATATTGCTCCAGCTCTAGCCATCATCATGATTTTATCATCATCAACATTAAATGCATATCGCAAAACAATCCTAGATATTAAATCAGCCTTTGCCAACCTGGTATCGCCAGATGTTTTGTCTGACAAATGCCACTGGACCTCAAATCCGTCTTGTACTGCCTCCTATGAAGGATGGTGCCAGAGCTCGCCATGAACTTCTCCCTTGTTCTCTTAGAATGGCAATGGCACCCACCTGAGAGGTGCCAGAGCTGAACTCCTGTGAGCTCTGGCTGAAAAAAAGCCCTGGTGGGCTCTACCATGGTTAGCTCTACTAACCAAGTTTATTTAAGGGCCTGCAAAAAAATAGCTACCTGCTTTCCCCAAATTCTTATGTTTCCTTTATAATTTCAATCCAAAGTAAATCTGTAGACAAGCACTTGAAATACAGGGAGGGTGGAGAATGCTGACCCCTTCAGCTTTCAATGCTTAGCTACTACCTTTTCTTCTCTTTAGGTACAGTGGTGCCTCGCTAGACGAATTTAATTTGTTCCACGGGTCTTTTCTTATAACGAAAAATTCGTCTAGCGAATCCCATAGGAATGCATTGAATTTATTTTTTTTTGGATTTTTTTTTTGCCCATAGGAACACATTAATTGAATTTCAATGCATTCCTATGGGAAACCGCGATTCGCTAGACGAATTTTCCATTAAACGAATTCGTCTAGCGAGGCAACCTCCGCTCAAAAAATCCTTTCGTTAAGCAGGGCATTCGTTAAGCGAGGCACCACTGTACTGTCTTTACAAGGCTGCAGGGACCAAATTTCACACTAATACTTAAATTCTGATATACCATCATCACTCCATCGTATATATAACTACAGGAAATAAGCTGTACCTAACTGGCATAAATACAGAGTTTCTGGCTCCCATGTCAAATGTAAGCACTCTTTATAAAAGAAATCTAGACCAGCCTTTGCCAAAATAATGCCCTCTGGCCTTCTGTCTATGGAGTTGTAATCCAAAACATCTGGAGGGCACCAGGTTGGCCAAGGCCAATTTAGACAATGCAAGCAAACTCAAGTGGGAAAGGCCTATATGCACTTTACCTGAATAACCCAATGCAATCTCAGGATGGAAAAAAAACTTATAGCAGTTAAATGAGCAGGGGGAAAGTAAGCAATATTTTTAGGCCACCTCTGCAGTCTTGCAATCACAGAGTTCTGCAGGGAACTGACATTTACCATTGTATTTTCAAAAGACAAAATACATAGTTTGCACTATGGGAAAAGGCCACAGGAAGATAGAATACCTTTTTCATCTTTGGAAGCCCATTCATACACAGGGCTCTCTGTCATTACGATGACTTTAGAAACCTCCATCAAAAAGATAACTTTAGCCACCAGTGGGGCTGGATTAACTATTATGTCAAGAACATCTAGTCAAAGAGAGCCCTTTTGTAATGTAATTATATGACAGCATGTCTTGAGTGGAGAGTAAGTCAAACAATGCTTTTTTTCGTAGTGGAACACTTTAAAATTCCCATAGTTCAGACAAGCTACAAGATGACTGTTTTCTTTTCACATTGTTCAACACAAGACAGCTCCATGTATTTTTCTCTAGCAATGGTCACTGTTCCATGACAACTGGCCCTGACTCTGGAAAGTAGATGCCTAGAGTTTGGTTTACACAACCAAGATCCAATGTTGTTATCTCAGGGTTCTTATCCAAGAAGTTGTTAGTATGAGATAACAACCCATGTCTATGGGAATAATTACAATGTTCTTCTCTCTGTCATTGTTTCTTGGCCATTTTTACAAGCCGACATGCCTCTCTTGTTTTCTGTCACCAGTGAATGTGTTCTTTGCAAATTATAAGTTGCCATATGCAAGTCTCAAATCTTCCTTCAAAACTTCATACAAATGCATAGAATCTGCTGGGGCCTCCCAGCTTTATAATAAAGGCTTTGAGCTTCAAATAGTTCCCAATAGCCTGGCCTTGCTCCCATTTTGCTAAAGCTACGGCGAGCCTATACCGCTTTGATCTTTCAGTACTTATTCAGGAAAGTACAGTGGGAACAAAACACATCCATCTGTTATTCAAACTCACTTCATATTTAAAGCATTTGAAATAGTATATGTTAAAATAGAACAATGAAAATGTTAAGTTGGACCTTACGTAATCATCAGGGTCATGTACCTTTTCAAGTTATTGACACTGGAAGGTTCATTCTAGTGATAAATGACAAATGCTCATTTGTATAACCCTCAGTGAGTATAACTTAGCCCTAAAGAAAGTACTGTGCATTTTTCTTAAAGGTTCAAATATAGCTAAGCCAAAATGTTAACAAGATCCACTTTTGATTCAGATATTGCATGCAGGGATGCCTGTAAAATACCAGCTTCTTTTCCCCCCACTTTCCATGGGGAAGGGAGAAATAACTATTTTTCTAGGCTTATGCTTGGCTCTGTGATTCCTAAGCACCCGACAGCTGGCTTCTAGGTGCTTGGGGACCCCATGCAAGGTATTTTGAAGTATATTGGGTCACCCACCTGTCAATCATGTGTTGTCATAATGATGTCACATGATTACAATATGAGTGGCCTCATCCACCTGTCGAATTTGGCCCTGCAGGCCAATCCTGATAAGGTGGAGTTTCCCCACCCCTACTCCGAGGATATTTGTGCGAGCTCTCTAATTATTTCAAAGAAAACAAGCACCAATGTCAGGTGTTGAGCAGATGTGTCAAAATAGTACAGTTTGTAAACTACCAACCATGGGTCAAGTGATGTTATTTTGTTTTCAATGGAGACCAGCAAGCAACTAATACTATAATTAGTTTTACGTATCTACTATGACAACCTGGCTGACCCTGAGAACACATGTTCCCTTAGATTTTTTTGGCCAATCCTTCCAATCCTGTATCCCATCTCATATTGTGGCTATCTCTAATAAAGGAGATAGGAGAAAAGGAGAGAGATCATTTTGTCTTCTTTCCTGCCTGCCTTCTCCTTTGAATCACCAACTGTATTTGTTTCTGGAATCTATTGAAGAGCAGGATAAAATTAGCAAATTACTATATTGCAGAATATAGTATTGGACTGCAGCCAACTAAATTCTTCCCAGAGTAGACCCATTGAAAGTAGTGGGCCTAAGTTAGTCATGTCTATCAATTTCAGTGTATGAAGTGTCCCTCCTTTAATCTACAGCTGTGTTAAATGAAAAAAAGCATATGCAAAGCTAAGTACATTGGCTATTACCCCAAGGGATGTATTAAAAAACAATGGCATTATACAGATGAAATGAAAATAAAACAGAAGAGCAAATAAATTTAAGCAATGAACAGGCAAGCAAACCAAAATACTGGTATAACAGACAACCAACGAGAGAGAGAAATAAAGTATCAGAGAGAGAAAGAAACACACAGAGAGATAGAAAGTATCAGCAGGAAAAACAGAGGTAATACAGAGTCAGGAAAGTGCCAACTAATGGAACTTCAACTATGAAACTGGAGATGTTACAATCAAAAAGGTGGAAGTGTCTCAAAAACATTAACCAAAAAAATCACAAAATGCTGAATGCAAGATTTGCAGGGAAAGAAAAATGTAAAAGTAGTCTTGGAAATAGTAGTCTGGGTTGGCAAGGCAAAGATGATAGACAGTTGCCAATACCACACGGAGTACCACAAATAACAGAAGAGAGAGACGGTAGTAACCTCAACAAGTAGGTTTATTGAAATGAGGCTGAAACTATATCCCTTGGGATACTTGACTGAAGGTTGTAAGGAGGAGTAATGGCTTACAAAACATTTGTTCACTGTTCATTACAAGAGATTCTCCTTATCTGAGGCTCCTATTGGGATTTTTCATATAAACACAATTTTTGTAATGGTGATCATTCATTCTCTCTGTGTGTGCATGAGTGTATGTGTGTGTGAATGAACAACCAAATCAAGAATTTTCAGCAATCATTGAGGTTGATTTTGATCAATAATATTTCACAGCAGAGCCATATTATGGACAGTTACAGAGGGGGGGGGCAGTTTTAGTAAGCTTGTTGGCAGGACGCTCCTCTCCCAGCAGTGCTTATAATAGCTGTGAGATTTTAAACCATTTTGAGTTTTTTTCTACAATTTATTTCCTAAATAAATTGTAGAATAAATTTTATGAAATAAATAGATAAATAGGTAAAGGTAAAGGGACCCCTGACCATTAGGTCCAGTCGTGATCGACTCTGCGGTTGCGCGCTCATCTCGCATTATTGGCCGAGGGAGCCGGCTTATAGCTTCCAGGTCATGTGGCCAGCATGACAAACAGGCTTCTGGCAAACCAGAGCAGCACATGGAAACGCCGTTTACCTTCTCGCTGTAGTGGTTCCTATTTATCTACTTGCATTTTGATGTGCTTTCGAACTGCTCGGTTGGCAGGAGCTGGGACCAAGCAACGGGAGCTCACCCCGTCACAGGGATTCGAACCACCGACCTTCTGATCAGCAAGCCCTAGGGCTCAGTGGTTTAACCACAGCGCCACCTGGGTCCCTAAATAGATAAATAATCAACCCCAAAAGAACATGCACAGCTTTAGCAGCCCTTTAATTTATTCATAGGTGTAATGCGCAACTGGAGTGTGGTTGGTTTCAGAGCGAGACTTGCACCGCTTCCACTCTGGCCTTATTCTAGTTTACCTCACAGCCTGTAGCTCCCCAGAATACCAAGGAGCCACTCATCCTCCGCAACAGCGGAGGAGATGCTCAGAATCAATCACGTCAACCACCCGTTCCCTAGCAAGACCAGAGCGTTGACAGGATCATCAGCTTTCTCCACTGGAAACCCACCCAGAGCATTCAGGATCATATCCGTTTCCATAGGTTTCCAGGGGTGGGTCGTCCAAATGGGCCCATCAACATTACAGGAGAAAATTGTTTCTGGATAGCAGCTATGCATCATCCCCATTTCTGAAAACATGTCTGGCTATTTCACTTAAGGCATGAGACAGACCAGGGTGACAGACTCCTTCCTCGACACATCCCTTAAATCTGTTATCAGTCCACCACCCCCCAGTCATCCAGAGAGAATTTCTGTATGTGGGGAGACGAGAGAAGAGGAGGGGGGGGAATCCCAAGATGCTAGTGCAGGCTTCCTCAACCTTGGATCTCCAGATGTTTTTGGCCTACAAGTCCCATGATCCCTAGCTAGCAGGACCAGTGGTCAGGGATGATGGGAATTGTAGTCTCAAAACATCTGGAGGGCTGAGGCAGCCTGTGCTATTGCAAATACTTTGTTGAAGACTGTTCAAGAGTATTTCTTCTTTAAGATGTGAAGGCAAAAAAATCATTTAACTATGCACTGTAGGAACATCATACATTCAATGTGAAGGTGTAAAATCTACTCAGTGTGAGGCTCATGCAAATCCCATAACTTTACATTTGATATTAATTGCATTTGCAAAGTTTAAACTGTAGAAGACACTGTGAGCCTTTCTGCAGGTTCAAAGTGTTTCCTAACTATAGTTAAGCTGATGTGTGATACTCCCACAAGTTCCTGTCCGATGCCAGGAGTGCAATATCCCATGATTGGCTTGTTAGCAGTCACTGCGTTGTCTGTGTTCATCCGATTCCACCGAAAGCCTCAAGCAACTGTGTTGAAGCTCCCTCAAGAACGGCTGGCAGCGTTTGTTTTAAAAACAAGGCCATATTCCATTTTTAATCACTGGACCCTTTAGCATGCTCAATCCTAGTGCTCTTATTAGCTAACACAAATCAAGGCTTCTAATCACATATTGGAACTGTGCAGTTCTGTGAATTTTCAGGAGGGAAGGATGTTAATTTCACACAGATGTGCTGTTGCATTCCTCTAGTTTTCAGTCTGAAAAGGAAATGCTAGTTATTCCCTTCTTGCAGACCAGGGGTAAATGTCTCCCATACTGGGCATCTGAATAAAATTTTCATATTATTTCTTTTCCTACTTTATACATATACATATACATATTTATACATTTTTATTTTTATTTTTTGTAGCTGCCACTGGAGCCAGAGCTCCAGAGCAAACCCGAATGGGAACTAGACTAGATTCCCTAACACTGCACCTAACTTGTCTGGCCATCAAAACCTCCCATTGGCTTACATCTAACTCAACAAATATACAACAAACAAACTGCACTTTACTTTAACCTTTTCCTGAAGCCTGAATGTTTTCTTTACTTAACAGTCCCCTTAGTGCTGCGACATAAGATAATCTTTCAAAGGATCTTGACAGCTTTAATGTGTCCACTGGATATCACAAGGTCTTTCCATCACTTGGAAAAACTGGTTTCAGGGCTGTCAATGTGCAAAATGGGGCTCAATTGTTTGTGCATTCAGGTCTAGTAGTTCCATAAGGGCTGGAGGCACCTGATGAGGTCCCTTTAGAAATTTGAAGTGATCACTGGCCCTTGGGCACTGAGGACTGGAGGCCTAACTAGGGTCCCTTGCACCTTTGGCAAGGAGCTGTATCAGCACCCTTCTCAGGGGGGGGGAACACACTTTATTGCAAGACCCACATTAGAAAGTCCTACCTTTTACGGGACCCAAGTTTTTGACGTATCTGAAGGCAAGGTGAGGAGCAGCGCTTTTTTCTGGGGGTACGCAGGGGTACTTATGTCCATTTACTGCATTTATTTCCCCCCCGATTTTGTGGGAATGTTCAGGAATGTGGATGAGGAAATATTATTAAATATATCCTCTCCCAGCTTGTGTTAGCAAGCTCCAAACTTAGCAGAGTAACATTCCCTTTCAATGCACAGCAGAAAGCGGTTTGCACAGGTTTGCTTAAACCTCTAGAATAAAGTATATATTTCCTGGTAATTTCCCCCTTTATCCCTCCTAAAAGACACAACACAGTGCTCTTTAAAAGTATAAAAAGCGTTTACTTACAAGCTTCCTGAGATACAGCACAACTCAAGAGGTAGACTAGCTTAGATAATAGTATATGCATGTGAAGTTCACTTATATGAAGTGAGACTCCATTTCCTCTCTCTCTTGGCTGGAAGCCTAGAGAGAGTCTCCTCACTAAGATGTTGCTTGCTCGAAGTGTGTGATCCAAGAGAGGGAAAATGGCTACTGGCCAGTGAATTTATCTGGCACTTTCCCCATCTCATTTGCATGTGTGGAGGAACAGGAAACTGACCTGGTTAGGTGTTCCTCCATGTGTTCCTCCATGTGGACACTCTGGGAACTGTTGTGACTTGACTGCACCTGTTTACATCCCACAGATTTGAACTATAAAATGGTGATTTCCTTGAGTCAAAAGGTAAAGTTAAAGGGAAACCTGACAGTTAAGTCCAGTCGCGAATGAATCTGGAGTTGCGGCACTCATCTCGCCTTACAGGCCGAGGGAGCCATTGTTTGTCCACTTCCGCAGACAGTTTCTGGGTCATGTGGCCAGCATGACTGAGCCACTTCTGGCGAAGCCAGAGCAGCACATGGAAACGCCATTTACCTTCCCGCCGGAGTGGTCCCTATTTATCTACTTGCACTTTGATGTGCTTTCGAACTGCTAGGTTGGCAGGAACAGGGACCGAGCAACGGGAGATCACCCCCTCATGGGGATTCGAACCACCGACCTTCCGATTCCTGGAAAATCCCTCCTGGATCTTAGACTCTAACTGAAAGAAGACTATATAATTTTATATTTTAATGTGTTTACTCATTCAGATAAAGCCTACCTAAAAAACAAGAGTCTGCTTCTGCCCTGCAAGTGGATATTTATAAGAGACTAATTTAGTCCTACATTTCTGGCTAGAATTTCCCCCCAAACAATATGCTAAGTGTGTTGTACATTGGACAGTGTCTTAAGGGATCATTTAAGCAGTGAATAATGCAAGTTACGTGTTTGCAACTAGTACAGTGTAGCGAGACACAGTTTGTGTCTCCTTGAAGGAGCAATATGAGAATCCACAAGGAAATATGCTTACAAGCACAAAATCATGTAATCCTAGATACATTTACATGCAAGTAAATCCCAATGATGCTTTCTTCTGAGTAGATATGTATGCATGTACAGCACTCCTTTGAACAAAAAAGTAATACTTTAAGATGTGTTGTTAAGTTTATGGATAAACTGAGCTTCCTTCAATCAAATTCAAATACAACTTGTTTCAATTCTACTTTTATTATAGTCACTGGAAAAATACACAGAGAAAGTGAAAGAGAAGAAAAGATATTTTATTAGCTGCATGTCTTGACTGCAGAAGGATGTGTGTAAAAAAAAAAGTCAACATTTCATCAGTATGCTTCATTTATTTTTGCTTCCTCCCATGACCTAATCACAGTACACATCAAGTATAGTTCACATTCATGGGAAATCTTTTAAACCAGCAATTCCCAAACTCTCCCCCTCTCCTGTGGACCACTTGAAAACTGCCGAGGGTCTTGGTGGGCCACTTAATCATTTTTCTGCCCGTTGTAGCAATTGTAGCGTGCTGGGCCAGAAGCTGTATAATTTTAAATTGTATTTTGTTGCTTACAATTATTGTATATCTGAATTTCATATAATTCAAACTGTAATACAAAAAAAATGCAGAACAAGAAATAAAAGAAGGAATAAAAATTCAATTAAAACTCACAAGGGCACTATTGTACTTGTCATCAAACGTGACGTGGCTCTCAGGTTAGCCCCCTTCGTTCGTTTTCCATCTGTACACAAAAAGAAGGGGCAACAGGGGTACATTGCTGCTGTCCCCCTTCCTATGAGTAGGTTTCACACATGGAGAATGAGCAATGGGATTTCCGAAGCAAAAAAAAGAGAGTTCTGAAGTCAAAAGGAATGCTGGGGCTATAGCTCAGTGGTTGAACAGATGCTTTGCATCCAAAGTTCAGTCGCTGGTATCTCTAGGTAAAGCTGAGAAGGTCTCCTGCCTATCAGGTGATTTGACACTTGTCAAAGTAACCACCAGGACTGAGGACCTCAAGATCTAGCCAGCCAACCTAATTCTGTTTCCCTACTCCTGAGCTATGAGGACGAAAGTTGGTCCTACCCCAAGGTATCTCTAACAAAGGGGTTTGAAGAAGGCTCTTAAGCTGAGTAGAACAGCCCAGGAAGGCTCCAAAAAACCATGAAAGGAGCATGGCCCACACATTTTTAAAAATTTATTTAGGCTCAAAGCAAGAAGGGAAAAGAATCCTTTCCCACAAATCAGAATAACATTTCATCAGACATAGATAGGAAACTTGGAAGGACTTCTACTGAGGGGCCAGACAAGCCCCGTTTGGCTGCTCCTCTTCGTGAACAGTTTCCATTCAAGTTGGTCATTTAAGAACCCTGAACTGTTGTTGTTTTTTTAATTAAAAAATTTCTTTCCCTCCCCATCCACCCATCTCTCTTTCCTTTTAAACTGTAAGCTTGGTGATAGAGACCGTCTAGTTTCTTATCAGCGTTGTGTAAGCTGTTCTGCAAGCCTTTTTGGCTGAAGAGTGGGGTAAAATGCTTCAAGCGAATTAACTAAACTTTTCTCAACATTAGCACAACCACATCCACTGCACATAAAACAGCTTGCCACCATATGACCGTGTGGAGTAGAACAAACCTAAAGGCTTCCAGCCAAAGCTCTACATTAGGAAAGAGGTTTGACTGTTCCAGTGACTTTTCAAAAAAAACTGAATCTCCCGTTCTACTCCCATAAACGGTGATACAGACTCCCCACCAATTATAGTAAGGCTTATTCCCTCCCCCACAAAAAGCATATTGTTTGTTCAAAACTGCAGGAATGGCATTCGCAATACTATAGTATCAAAGAAGTATCATTGGCCAGAAGAAGAAGAAATCAGTACAAATGCTTGAGATCCAGCTTATTAAAAGGCAAGTTGGGAGGTGTGTTGTTGTTCTTCTCATATTTTCTTGCTCATTATAGTTATTAGATAGGGGCTTTCAGTTGTATGTTCTGAGAAAAGCCTTACTTACTACATTTTCCAGATAAAACAAAACCTTGGCAGAACTAAACTTTTTGACCAGTTCCCAGTTTCCATGATATATCGTTTCAGTTTGCGCAGTATCTTGCTTCCACATTTCTTACATTAAAATTCTTTGAATTCTACATCTGTGAATTTGAATCAGATCATAATTCAAGTGAAAAATATTCAGAATTCTTCTTTCACTTAAACACTAAAACTGATCTTATTCACAGGATCCATGTAGATGAACTTCTTGCGCGCGCGCGCACACACACACACTTAAGCACAGTACAAATTGCCACATTTTCCATACAGGATAACATTCTCTACTTCTAATATTACATATCTTCCAGAAATAATATTCCTGACAATATTGGAGCGCCTTTTAATAGTAATGAAACAGCAGCCAATACCATGGCAATAGAGGAGTAGGTGCTCATCTGAATCATGATGTTATTTGTAAAGATCAGTATTTCAAGAATAGGCTCTTTAGAGACTGGATTGGAAACTAATTCAGCCATTGTCTACATTGCTTATTGTTGTCAACTGCAAGTATAGGAGATCTGCTCAAAAGTTCCATCAGGGAAACTTTATTTGAGTGAAAGCACATGGTTTTGTCCACAGTGTGGTGGTGATAATTTTATATTTGCTTGTTTTTCAGTTGTTTCTGTTTCTTTGCTTACTACTTTTTCTGTGTGCCACTTTTCGTCCCCCTGTAGGCTTCCAAAGTCTTTCATAATAGTCTGGTTTTCCAGGATCACTGCCATCAATATATATTTCTCTCCTTTAATGTTTCCCCACCCCGCCCTTTGCATCTGGATTTCAAAATGTCCTTCATCTGGATTTCAACATTTTATTAGGTTTGAATCACTGTAACTCATTCATTCTGTCTTGCTGACCTTTAATTCCAATAGGTCCAGGGGAATTCTGCCACCATTTTGGGTGGAGGGGAGGGGGCCTTCATCTGATAGCCTCCTTTTTAGATGTGAAGCTGTCACATTCCTTAGTTCCTACAGTGTGCCCCCTCCAAGTACCCCTCCTGCTTATCACATAGCTGCCAAGTTATCCCTTTTTTAAAGGGATTTTCCCTTATGCTGAATAGGCTTCCTCGCGAGAAAAGGGAAAACTTGGCAGCTATGGCTTATCTGTGCAGCTATCTCCTTTTATTGCAGGCAAAGTCTCAGGAAAACGCCAACAATAACTGGAGTGGCTGTGAAGAATTAGCTACGAGCACCTGCCATTATCACGAACAACCTCCAACACCACTTTCAAAAGTCCAAATCTGTCCACAGGCCTGAAAAGGTTGGGTTTTTTTTTTTGTTAACGCAGACTTCTGTAACAGAAGATCATTAGAGGGGTAGTCTGGAAAGAGTATTCTAGATCCACAAACTGTCTCTTATGGCATACTAGATTTGTTTGTGCAGAAGCTACCAGCTCTGTGTTTCAAGGTGAAATGAAGTGTGTAGGGGCTTTTCTCTTCATGTCTATTTTATGGAGCAATAGAAGTGTTTGTTTACTCTTACATCTTTAGCTCAACTTTCCTCCCAAAGGCACCCCAGGGCAGGATTCACAGTAAATGAATTGGCTGCAAGTAGGGCTTTAAGGGGTGGCAACGGATTCAAAATTTATACTGTACTAATTTCTTCCTGTGGCAGGAGGACCATTGTGGATGTAGAAAAGTACCAGTAGTAGCAGGAATGTGGGAAGGTTCACAGAAGAACCTTGTCAGCTGAGAATGGGAAGAAGGTCTATAGTCCCGTGGTCAATTGCATCCCAGGTCCCAGGTTCAATCCCTGTTGTTTCCAGTTAAAATGACCTGCACATGATGTGGAAGATCTCTAAGAGAAAGTCTGGAAAGCTGCTGTAAGTCAGACAAGACAATACTGGCCTAGAATTAATAATAATAAATAATAATAATAATAATAATAAAGCAATAAAACATCAGACATTAAAAACTTCCCTAAACAGGGCTGCCTTCAGATGTCTTCTAAAAGTCAGTTTATTTCCTTGGCATCTGGTGGGAGAGTGTTCCACAGGTTCTCGCCACTACCGAGAAGGCCCTCTGCCTGGTTCCCTGTAATCTCACTTCTCGCCGTGAGGAACCGCCAGAAGGCCCTTGGAGCTGGACCTCAGTGTCCGGGCTGAACGGTGGGGGTGGAGATGCTCCTTCAGATGTACTAGGCAGAGGCTGTTTAGGGCTTTAAAGGTCAGCACCAACACTTTGAATTGTGCTTGGAAACATACTGGGAGCCAATGTAGGTCTTTCAAGACCGGTGTTACATGGTCTCGGCGGCCGCTCCCAGTCACCAGTCTAGCTGCCGCATTCTGGATTAGTTGTAGTTTCCAGGTCCCCTTCACGTAGAGCGCACGTAGCCCCACGTAGAGCGCATTGCAGTAGTCCAAGTGGGAGATAACCAGAGCATGCACCACTCTGGCGGGACAGTCTGTGGGCAGGTCTGATCTGGAAAAAGGCAGTTTCCCGTGTTCCCATAAAGGGAAATGGCAGGGCACTCCCAAGGCCAAGTGCTCAAGTGAAACGGCAGTCTATGGTTGTGAATGTATCACACGGGGTTGTTGACCTCTTCGTTGAGGAAGTTGCCTCGCACTTTCCTTTCAAAGTGAATGGATAATTATCAGGACCAGTACAAGGGTGAACAGAATTGTGTCAGGGTAACTGTTCATGCCAGTTTCTCTGGCTTATCAGCCCAGATAGTATTACAGCCATCTCCCCCGCTGTGGTTTGGATAGCTAGCATGCTGGTCCGTGCTCCTTCAACAAGACTGGCCTGTTTAATCTAACTCTGGTGCTTGCCTATTTATTTCCTTCCCCGTGCAATGAATGCCCACAGCACAGGCAACAGTGCGTCTGTTATACCACCTCCGGCACACTTTAAAACTATTATCTGTTTCGAGTCAGGTCACACAAAGCAGTCCATGGGACTGTTAAAGGTCGTTCTAGGAATAGGCTGTTTTCCCAGGAATGTTTTGATTCCCATCCATGAAAATGACAAGTCCCTCAGGACACAACTGCAAAATCTTTATTTGTAGAAAGAGCTTCTAAATATGAAACCTTTGGAATTTCGTGTTTCTGGGGCATTCCTATTTTGGCTCCTCTGCATTTTATGTTCTTTCTTCAGTACCTTCTTAAAAAAAAACTGCAGTACCTCCTTTAAAAAAACTGCTTTTCGCCATTTCTATAAATGAGTTATTTCAAGGGGGAAAAGGCAGTATTTGGGGAGGAAGGAAGGGATACAGATCCATCCAATAATATTCACCATTCAGTCATTGATATCGTGCTGATATCACTTAGCATTTTTTGCATACTCTTGCTGTTTCCCCAAACAAAAACAAAAACAAAAACAGAAGCAATGCTACAGTTGATGAATGGGAACAAGGCCACCCCACCCCTCCACTTTCATTTCCAAACATGTGTTCGACATTTTTATTCTATAGCGAAGAGGAAGCAATCTAGCTTCTTGCATGATGACACTTAATTGCATACATTTCCTCTTGCCAGCGTTGGAATAAGCGCCTCACCTTCCCACACAGTAGCCTGCAATGCAGCCCCTGACTACCAAAGGACAAGTGACAGGTCAAGGAGGAAGCAGATAGGAGGTCACTGGTGGCAGCATGGATGGTAGCAATCGTGCACCAATCTGAGCTGCCACAATAGTAACTGCCCCTGGCAAAAGTGAGGAAACACAGAGATGAAGGTGTGTACTAGGGCTGTGCCTATCCCCCGCAATCTGGTTCAGAGCCCCATTTGCATTTGCATTTTTTCATATTAAATTTCTATACCACCCCTCATCCGAGGATCACAGGGCGGGTTACAATAATTAGGGCTTTAAAGCCAAATTAAGCATGTTACTGGTTTGAGGAGATGGAGAAGAAAGGGACACACGCAGAGACTTTTGCCTGCATTTGCTACTTCTCTCCCCACCCTACCTTCCAGATCCCACACTTAAACCCTGATTAAACATGTGCAAAGCAGGAGGAAGGACAGATAATAATCTCTGCCTATACCTCCTTCCTTCCCTCTGGCCGCATGTTTAATTGGGTTTAAACTCCTGGGCTGGATCTACACACAAGGAGAAAAACACACTATAAATTAAATCATTATAAAAAAAACCTGCGTAAAAATGTTTTAGAAAGGTTTTTGTGCTCTGGCGCCCTCTGGTGTTGCATGTTTATAACACATTCAAATTGCTGTGTTTTGACTAATATAGCTGAGTCCCTTGTTAAACATGCCGTTGCCTGACCAGCCCGGTTCGCTCCAGGTGGACATGACACAGCCTGGAGGTGATCCAGGGCTGCCTCTACCAGCTCTGGGCAAATCCCAGATTGGCTCAGTTGGGTTCAGGACAAGAGATTTATCCAAAGGTGGTGCAGAACCCGAGGGTATACATTTGTACAATTGTGCATTTGAGAGTGCGAGGTGGGACACCGTTTTCAGCAACAGTCCCATGGTGAGCATAGCATGTAGCTACACTGTAAAGCCAGTGGTTTTTTCATATACTTTTCAAAGTTGGGAAGCAGAAAACAGAGGAAGGAGAGAGAATGAGGATTTGGTCAACTGATGTGCTTGCCAGAGAGAGAAGGGGGTGTGGGGGTGTACATGTGAAGAGAAGGCTTGATGGTAGTCGAAATGAAGGCACCTCTTCCTCAACAGAAAGTGAGAGGAGGAAGGAAGATCACAGAAAAGTTCATGTACAGGGAAACTCTGGGCAGGGGTCTCTTTGAGATCCAAAATGAATACTAGTTACTGAGACAAAACACAACTCTTTTTATGCCCCAAATGGAGGCTTAATGGTTAAAATGAAAGCAAAGATTAACAATCCCATTTTCCTGACTCCTCAAAATCAGAGATGGACACACCTGGATTAAGAAGGTAGAGGTCTTGCCCCTTCCTGGGCTAACCAAAGGAATAGTAACTGGGACCACACCAGCCAGTTATGTCTAAGTTGGGGCCTTAATTTTCAATTTTAACAAGCAATTCCAAGAGGATCAGAGGAAGCAAAAGGGATTAAGTTGGAAACAACTGACATAGGCCTACCACTGGGATGCTGACTGTGTGTGTCCTTCCAGAGCCGGAAAAATGTCAAGGTTGTTTTCTGTATATGGTCCCGGACCGCTGGATGGATTGGGGCAAGTAATCTTCTAATACATAAAAGTACTCTTTTATCACATAGGACAAAATGGGAGAATAAAATGGGATTATCTATTGTACACTGCCTTTAGAGGAAGGTCATAAATATGTAGTAATAACAGTATAGCCACTATAATATACAAAGTATTGAGAGTCCCATGGACTACAAGAAGATCAAACCTATCCATTCTGAAGGAAATCAGCCCTGAGTGCTCACTGGAAGGACAGATCGTGAAGCCGAGGCTCCAATACTTTGGCCACCTCATGAGAAGAGAAGAATCCTTGGAAAAGACCCTGATGTTGGGAAAGATGGAGGGCACTAGGAGAAGGGGACGACAGAGGACGAGATGGTTGGACAGTGTTCTCGAAGCTACAAACATGAGTTTGACCAAACTGCGGGAGGCAGTGCAAGACAGGAGTGCCTGGCGTGCTATGGCCCATGGGGTCATGAAGAGTCGGACACGACTAAACAACAACAATAACCTTAGAGAGGCTGAAATGTGTGGCCTCATTAGCTGACATCAGTGGCGCCGCAAGGGGGCTGGGGACCAGTGTCATGTCTGTGGGGGGGTGACAAGAAGGCACCCGGCGGGGTGCTCGCCCCACCACTCCTGGGCACAGCGACGCAAGCAGCCATCGCGCTGCCACAGCCGCATGTGGAGGATCCACTGTTCGGGGCTGCAGCCGCGAGCAGAGTATACCGCCATCGCCCATATGGCATTCGAGCGGCTCCGGCAGCAAACCGCTATGTACAAAGCATGTATGGTGTTGCACCCATGCGCTGTACATAGCGACGCTGCACATGCGCTGTACATAGCGGTTTGGCGCCGGCGTCGCTACAGCGCCGTATGGACAGTGGTGGGATCCCTCCATCGCTGCTACAGCCGCAAGTGGAGAATCCCTTCGCTGCTGCTGTACCGGTAGCCATGAGCAGAGGATCCCGCCACCGTCCGTACGGCGCTCGGGCGACACCGCAAATGCACCCTATGTAGTGACGCCATGCATGTGTCGTACGTAGCGGCGCAACGTGTGCACAGACGGCGGTTTGCCCCGCCCCGTGTGTCGGTTAGCCTTTGATTGCCCCTGGCTGACATGTCCCTTTAATTGCTCTATATTGTCTGTTTCAAGAATGTACAGAAGCATCTCACATGGGAGCAAAAGTATTTATGATTTCATAAATTGACTTCACATAGTAATGTTTTACTATTCCAGCTTGACTTGCTGATTAACTGTACTTAAAAAAAATCGTTTCCAAATTTTCCTTGCTGTTATAAAGCCCCATGATCAACAGAAGATCATGAACCTATTTTTTCCCCAAACAATAGGTAGTCAAATATAGATTTTCCCTTCTCCTATAGAGCACAATTTCTTCTCTTTAGCCCTTCATGCTTCGTGTTATACCTAGATGTCTGAGACAATATGCAGTCCACATTAAGACAAGACAAAAGTGCAGCTGTACAAAATTAAACTTTTCTACGCTACATTTCCAGTCAGTAGGGAATGAGAGGCCCCAAAATGTAAGAGATATGGTCAACATATATGGAACCAGAATATTTTCTGACTGTTAAAATAAACAATGCGGCAAACAATACATAACCATCTCTGTTAAATTTTACACCCTTTTTAGTTGGATAGCTCCCCAGATGTCAAATATAAATCCCATCCAAAGAGTGAGTCAGAAATATACAGAATTTACATCTCATACGCTGCTTGAAACACTGCTTATTTCAGAAAAAGAACATTAACTTGAACCCGGATCCCGAATGGAATAACCTTGACTCAGCAATTGATTGCAGATGCTGGATTCGTGTTCTACACCTGCGGTCCCCCACTCACTTCATAACTATTCACACAAAAAGGTGTTTTGTTTTGTTTTTTGCAAAAATAGGAACGTCCCCCTCCATTCACGAGAAAGAAGAATCTGATGTGAAACTGTGGAGTTCCGTCATGTGTGAATGAAGTGCACAGAAAACTCTTAATCAAGGATCTTATGTTAAATAACTTCCTACTAGCTCAGTATAAGTTGCTTCCATGTGATGCATTCATTAGGGTGGTGAAAGTTCTCTCAACAGCAGTTGGGATCCCCAAAAGAAAAAGAAAAACATATGCTAGAATCAGATGGACATCAATTTTTATTTCTTCCCTTACAAGTCATGTGAAAGTGCATTGTGGACCAGAAATTATGCAAATGGTAGAGAAACAGGAGAAAGCTTGTTTAATAAAGCTTTTTGATGATTATGGGCAATAAGCTGATGTTTTGCTGCTAAGCAAAACTTCCAGGTTCTAGTTTGGTATTGCTGTTCCATCATTACTACCAACAAGTAACACAGAAGAACATTCCTCTTTCTTTCTTTTTTGTAATTTTGTTTTAATGCACTGCTCATAGAATGGAGTTGTTCTGGATGAGTAAATATGAAAAGACATGGGCGTCAAATTTAAAACAAAAGACATCAATGGATCCATCTGTCTTGCTGAAGGAGCTGGGTATGTTTAGCCTGGAAAAGAGGAGACGGAGAGGAGATATAAAATAAAAAAAATTCCTTCAGTAGCACCTTAAAGACCAACTAAGTTTTTATTTTGGTATGAGCTTTCGTGTGCATGCACACTTCTTCAGATACAGTGAAATGGAAGTTTCAGATACATAAGTGCCTGGAAACTTCCATTTCACTGTATCTGAAGAAGTGTGCATGCACACGAAAGCTCATACCAAAATAAAAACTTAGTTGGTCTTTAAGGTGCTACTGAAGGAATTTTTTTTATTTTACTTCGATCCAGACCAACACGGCTACCTACCTGTAACCAGGAGAGGAGATATGATAGCCATCTTCAAATATGTTAAGGGCTGTCACATGGAGGAGGGAGGGTGGGACTATGGAGGGTGGGACTCGAACCAATGGCTTCAAGTTGCAAGAAGATTCCGACTAAACGTTTGGGAAAAACTTACAGAAAGTAAGAGATGTTCAGCAGTGGAACAGACTCTCACAAGAGATGGTGGACTCTCCTTCCTTGGAGAGTTTTAAGCAGAAGTTGGATGGCCTTCTGTCATGGATGCATTAGCTGAGATTCCTGCATTGCAGCGGGTTGGACTAGATGACCCTTGGGAACCCTTCCAACTCTAAGGTTCCATGATTCAATAGTTCTGGAGAGCACGGAATCTTTGGACTCAACCCAATGTTTCTCCCAATAGCAGTTAACAGGGGTGGTGCAGAGTTGCTCACCTGCCTTCTGAACACTGATAATTGCTGCCAGTTCCTGAGAGAGAAGGGCCGGAGGTGAGAGGCAGAAGCATTGAGTTAGCTCCACAGCGACCAATTTCATCTTATTGCTATGGATAACACACACGGCACATTGCATGGATGGCCAAGTTATTCCAAGTTGGCTGACATGCCCAACAACTTAAGCAAGAGACACTATGCCAGAGATGGCTAACATGATGCCCCCCAGGTTTCATTGGACTACAACTCCCATCAGCCATTGCCAGTGATCCAGAATGATGGGAGTTGTAGTCCAGAAACATCTGGAGGAGGACACAATGTGGACTACCTGCGCTAGGTGTTTGCTGTTGT
The DNA here is from genome assembly GCF_963506605.1 of Zootoca vivipara. Classification (NCBI taxonomy): domain Eukaryota; kingdom Metazoa; phylum Chordata; class Lepidosauria; order Squamata; family Lacertidae; genus Zootoca; species Zootoca vivipara. The sequence continues at coordinate 13,759,748 of NC_083286.1, read as the reverse complement.
CCGTTAGATCTGCTTTAAGAAAACTTTGTGCCATCTCCAATATTTTAAAAAGTTTTTTTTAAAAAAACCGAAACCCAGCAAAACCACTGTTTACAGATGGATCTGTGCATTTTCCAAGTTAAAGCAAGGGCCAGGGAATACTCATGCAAAGAATCATGCCTACAGATGCAAATAAATAATGCTAGTATTAAACCGAGGGTGCTGATCGCAGTCATTGTAAGTCTAGACACAGAGATAACACTCAGCCCTCAATGGTATTTTATTTGTCCTCTTAAGTTATCAGTAGCTTAGTTAGTTATGAAGTCTATTAATTGGCCAAAAGTATGTGGCTGTGCCCCAAGCAGGTGTTTCACTGGGCAGTGATGGTCCACATTTACTCTCCCCCTGCCCCCAGACTGGAACGAGTGAAGTCTGGTTTTCATCTCCATCTATAGACAGTTATTTCTGAGTGTTTCAGCCAAGTGAGTAAATTAGCTACCTGGAAAACATTATTTTTAAAGACATCTTCCAGACTAGCGAACGGATTCTATCCTCTTAATTATCATAATGTAGCATATTAATTGCATCATCTGGAAGGCGACTTTGTAAAAGATGGGTTGTTGTTTTTTTAAAAAAGACCCTCCTTTACAGTTAGCTTTTTTGTTTTTTGTAATGTTAGTCTCTGTTTCTGTCCCAGCATGATGCTGGCACCAAAGCTATGTTTGAATGAAGCAGACATTCCTAATGTGTACTGCCAAAAATAATGGAAAGCTTGATACAATGGAATAGTACCTGAAATGCTTAAAAAGCCATAAAGTTTAACGTTGCACAGCTCAACTACCGGATGCCAACTACTGAATGCAGCTGTCGAGACAAACGTAAAGAATGTCGGGGTTACTCCACCCCCTTCTTTTAAAATAATTTGCAGCATACTGTAAACATCTGTCTTTAAGGCTCACTTGTTTATTATGTCAATAGCAATAGTTTGCCATGCAAGGTTCTTTTTTTTAAAAAAAGGCTTCTAATCAACTGCAGGATAGCAAAGTCAATGCAAAATGCTTTCCATAAATAATTTGGCAAGAAGGAATGCTAGATGATGCCTAACTCCTTTAATGCGCTAAAGTAATACTGCTGAATAGGATTTGTGATTTTGAGATATGGTTTGTTTGTTTTAATTTTTCAGCTGGAAAAGACAGCAAAAGTATAACTAGTACATTTCTCCATTGCTTTCATAGTCAGCCACCCCAGTCTAGAGATCTCTGTCACCTAGAAAAATACCTTATTAATCACTGCTTTTTTTCAGGGGGGGGGGAGGACGCAGAGGTAAGCATACCCCAAACACTTTACAGGTAGGTAGCCATGTTGGTCTGACGTAGTCAAAACAAAACAATAATTTAAAAAAATCCTTCCAGTAGCACCTTAGAGACCAACTAAGTTTGTCATAGGTATGAACTTTCATGTGCATGCACACGAAAGCTCATACCTATGACAAACTTAGTTGGTCTCTAAGGTGCTATTGGAAGGATTTTATTTTATTTTATTTTTTTGCCTAAACACTTTGTGAATCTTTGTACTTTGGTCCATTTTGCTGATTTGAACTATAAAATGGTGATTTTTCTGGAGACAAAAGGAGAGTACCCCTAAACATTCTTTTTTTAGAAAAAGCACTATCAATTAATTATTATTAATTATTATTATTATTATTATCCACCCTTCACCCTAATGTCCCAGATTAGGCTACAACAATTTAAAAACAATGTTAAAAAACAGTTTAAAACAACTTACAAAAAAGGGACGCGGGTGGCGCTGTGGGTTAAACCACAGAGCCTAGGGCTTGCCGATCAGAAGGTTCAAATCCCCGCGACAGGGTGAGCTCCCATTGCTTGGTCCCTGCTCCTGACAACCTAGCAGTTCAAAAGCATGTTAAAGTGCAAGTAGATAAATAGGTACCGCTCCAGCGGGAAGGTAAACAGCGTTTCCGTGCGCTGCTCTGGTTCGCCAGAAGCGGCTTAGTCATGCTGGCCACATGATCCGGAAGCTGTACGCCGGCTCCCTCAGCCAATAAAGCAAGATGAGCACCGCAACTCCAGAGTCGTCTGTGACTGGACCTAATGGTCAGGGGTCCCTTTACCTTTACAATTACAGAATTAAGGTGGGTCCTAAAAAATACACATCTCGGGTGTCAGAAGTGAAGGTAAAGATACGCGTCTTCAGTCACAGTAGCTCAGTGGTAGGAAATATGCCCAGGTTCAGTCCCCAGCATCTCCAGTTAGGGCAGAGAGAAACATCTGCAGGAACCCCTGGAGAGCTTTTGCCAGTCAGGGTAGACCAGGCATCCCCAAACTGCGGCCCTCCAGATGTTTTGGCCTACAACTCCCATGATCCCTAGCTAACAGGACCAGTGGTCGGGGAAGATGGGAATTGTAGTCCAAAACATCTGGAGGGCCGAAGTTTGGGGATGCCTGGGGTGGACAATACAGATCTAGATAGACCAATGGTCTATCTCAGCATCTTCCTATGCTGCTAGTGGAGAGTGGTTATTAAGGTCTGTTTGCACAAAGGATCACCATATCACTTTGGCAGGGAAGAGATGACCTGCATATCATCTGTTCCCTGCTAGTTTAAGAGCCAAATTAGACAGCAGGATTAGAATCTTCTACATTTGTTTTTTAAAGGCAGTTATATTTTCCCAATACCAAGATGATGCTGGTGTTTGTTCTTCCCTGCAGCTCATGGTCAGTGAAGAGAGAGCATAACCATGAGGCTGGGTTTGGATGGTGTTGGGTGCCAAACCTTGGCTGAGCTCAGCATGGCGCAGGAGCCAAAAGAACCAGGAAGGAACAAGCTCCTCACTGGGTGTCAGCACATCCATGCAGTCCTAGTAAGCCATGGCTGGGCTTACTTTGTAGTGTGAAACAAGCTCCATATTTTGGTCCTCTGTGTGGGGATGAAACAGCCTGATGCATCAATACATTGCCTAGGCATCCAGTTCATGTTGGCCATAGTAGTATCAACAGGTTGCAAAAAGATAGTACCAGCAAAGGGTCTGTTCTCACATTCATTTGTTGTAATAACTAATTTTAAAAAGTTAAGACAGTGAGAACTGTTTTTCAGGGACCTTCTTTCTTAGAAGGTGTTTGACACTTGGTACTAATGGAACTTGACTGTTCAGAATGAGCAAGCATTCACAAGTATGAAATGAAAGACTAAACATGCCAGTTCTCTAGAGTTCTCAAAAGCTTTCCTGCAGGTTTTCCCATCATAGATATGGCCTTTAAAGGCTACATGAATTTGGGCATAGCCTAAAGGATTTGTTGGCACTCACTGGAATTATTAAATTGTCCACAGGTGGCTTCACCATTAACAGGTCATTTGATTATAGACGGTTCAGTACAATAAACTATGAATGATGTCAGGTTGCAACTATGGGCAGGAAATGGTAGGCAAAGGATGCAACTTTCAGGAAATTTGTAGGAGCTTGTGTATTTTTAAAACGGTTTATCATCACTTTATTTAGAAAGCATGTAGAATTAAATGCTGTCCGAATGTCATCGAAAACACACTGCCCTGCTTGCAGGCTTATATTACATTCTCTTTCCAAGCTTCTAAGGAGTGTCCAACTTTATGTAACCCAACTAAGTATCTGGACCCACTTCAGCCTGGATTTGGGCTTTTATCGAAAGAGGGGTAGAAAGAATGCAACATTGTTACTGTAAATTGATTTCTCATTGGCTTTTGATACCATTGACAATGGTATTCTCCTGGGCCAGCTACTCAGGGTGAATATTAGAGGCAAACTCCTCAGTTTTACAGAACCCTTCACCATATATTTGGAAGAAGCCAAGGGTTGGTGCCAAGTTCACATGCAGAACAAGCACTGTAACTCAGTGATGCAAGAAAATATTCCAGTCCATTCAGATAAAATTACCACACCTCCAACAGACAATGGTGATAGGTGATCATTCGAGTAACCCTGAGATTTTGGTTTCAGTTACTTTTCAGTATACAGAGAACTATATATTTATAGGGAGAGCAAAACAATCGCCTGTTCACAAGCATGTACTAATGCCAACTATATGGAATGTACTGGTTATGGCAGCATAAATATACTATATTTGTCTCTTGCATCTAAAATTATATCAAGAAAGAGCTTCAGGAAGGATAATCAACCAAGAGCTCCAAACGGTGGAACAATGATTCCCGTCAGTCCTCAAAAGGGGATACCTAAATGTTCATAACTAAAGACTAATCTGCAATACAATAAAATCTGAATTCTTAGATTTAGGTTGATTAGTCCCACTGAGCTTGGCTCATATCCAAGCCCTCCTGTTTATCCAGTTAATGGGTTGGGTTGAAAGGTTTGCAAATTGTATTCCTGTTCATATTTCATTACCAACAATGGGCAGCAAGTGCTTCTCGTTCCCTCTTCCCTCCCTTGTTAGTCACGCCATTTGGCAATGCTGCTTGCTTAATTGCCTGTGTTTTCTATTACCATGCTTTCTCTTGAAAATGTCTAATATGTGCTGAAGGAACTACGTGGCACGGCGGATTCATGTGTTTTCCATTGTTGTGAAGAAAGTTGAGAATGAAAAAGGCAATTTTGGCCAGTCACAAGAAAACAAAATGACAACAAAAAATCCAACTCCTATCCTCATGTAAAACTAAATTGTAATAAATCTTTACTCTCAAGTATTAAATTCGCAAATCTTTGCTGTATTCATAAAGTTCCATAGTCATAGTTCCTAAAATTATTGTTATTATTACTACTAGTAGTCTGCTATTCAGTTAACTACATACAAGGCAGCTTATAAAGGAGTTCAAAAATACAATTAATCTATGTGCAACGCAAAATAACAGTAAAAATAATAGTTGTAAGCATAAAGAGTCCTTTATCCCTCTCTTCCTAAGCAGACTATGTATGGTTCTTTGCTTATGGTTGAGGAAAATATGTTCAGTGTTCACCTTCACCATATTGTTCCTGCTTTTAAAGGAGAAAGTGGTTAAAGTACCAAACCAGTAGGAGATTTTGCCTTGTATTGCCTATCCAGTTTCATCTGCTATACGTGCTACAGCAACGACCTTTTCCGGCAAACTAACCCCAACCTGTTGCCTGGGATGACGTTCCACAATTTTTACCATTTATTTGACAACTTGTGGTGCAGCCACAGAGACTGGGAAGGATTTTGTGATGGGCACCAATGTTAAATTTGTGGAACCTAAAATTGCAATGGCAAAGGGTGTGTGTGTGTGTGTGTGTGTGAGAGAGAGAGAGAGAGAGAGAGAGAGAGAGAGAGAGAGAGAGAGAGAGAGAGAGAGAGAGAGAGAGAGAGATTCTTTACGAGGGTTTTTAAAATAGAGTGAATTAGTGACTAGTTTCACTGCAGAATTTAGAAATACCCGTGAGTCTCCCCTCCCAGATCAAAATTAAGGAGGAATGGAATGATCTAGTGCTACGCTTAGTGCAAAATGAGAGAATACGTTCTTTCAAGTTGCAGCTCTGAGAACAGTGAAGTGAAAGTAATCAATCATTTTTCCAGCTGGCTAACCTTCCTGCCTTGCATAATTTGGCCCCGTCTCTTTCCATGCACCTTCTTGAAGCTCCACAGTATGAGTGTTATCTTGAAGAATACTCTTAGAAGCCTACTTTGAGAACCTGTGCATTTTTAATGGGGCATTAAAGTCAATTCCTTGGGCAACTTTTCTACTAATATAAATCAAGTGAGATTATTAGTTACCTTTTTGATACGTGTATATAAAAAGACAGCTTTTGTCTCTGGTGTCTATGTAAATGCAGTTTATTATATGTTTTAATGAAGAAGGCTGTTGATAGAATGAAGTATGGCTCCTGTGTCACACCACAGACCTTAGTGCCAGCATTTGCAATTTGAGATGAAAACTGCCCTGTGTTCTATAGAAAATGCAAATTTTCTGGGCGTATTTACCTTGGAATGGAAGACCCTTTTCAAATCTCCACTCAGCCATGAAGCTCACTGGGTGGCCGCAGGGAAGGCAGTATAACCTACCTCACAAGCGATTGTGAGGATAAAATGGAATAATGCCAAGCACACCATTCTGAGCTCTTTGGAGCAAGATGCAAAATACAATAAATTCAATGCTGTTAACTTTTTGCCGGTGTTGCCCACGCAAAGGTCTATCAAGCAACTGCTATTGTGGTTGTGAAAACAAAAAACAACGCAAGGCATGCCCGTGAATTGCTACAGTTCGCCATTGTTAACTTAAAAGCAAATGATTTAAGGTGGAGAACTATAGCATATGGGAATAGTAATAATAATAATTTATTATTTATACCCCACCCATCTGGCTGGGTTTCCCCAGCCAATCTGGGCGGCTTCCAACAAAATATTAAAATACAATAGTGCATCAAACATTAAAAGCTTCCCTAAACAGGACTGCCTTCAGATATCTTCTAAAAGTCTGGTAGTTGTTTTTCTCTCTGACATCTGGTGGGAGGGTGTTCCACAGGGCAGGCGCCACTACCAAGAAGGCCCTCTGCCTGGTTCCCTGTAACCTCACTTCTCGCGGGGAGGGAACTGCCAGAAGGCCCTCGGTGCTGGACCTCAGTGCCTGGGTGGAACAATGGGGGTGGAGACGCTCCTTCAGCTCTACTGGGCCGAGGCAGTTTAGGCCGTAGGGAACATATCTATTTTTTTATTTTTACTCTGCAAGCTTTAAATGTAACCTTTCCATTAAATTTCGAATGTCCCAATCTCTGTGCTATTTTTCTACAAAAAGAGGTGCCAGAACACCTCCCTTGTTCTTCCATAATGGCAATGGGGCCCACCTGAGAGGTGCCGGAACTGAGTTCTAGCTGAAAAAAAGCCCTACCTAATCGTATGCATGAGCACCATATTGAAGATGTTGTTCATGGCATCTAAATGTGGGCTTGGGGGAACTACTTCCTTGCATCTATGCTAAACTATTGAATTAGTGTTTCATTGGCAGAGGGGACCTGTTGCCTTCCTGATGTAATTGTACTACAACTCCCATAATCCCTGACCATTGGTCCTGCTGCCTGGGGCCGAGGGGAGCTGGAGTCCAACAATATCCACAGGCTCATATGTTGTCCACCCCTGGTGCAACAGCTGCCGCTCTCATGGCCTGTGTTGTTTTCCTGACCATTACATAGCACAGCTTTTAAGCGCAATCTCTGCAGTTCTCCCAAGGGTAGGGAATGGGCAATGATGGGCCACAAGCTGGCTTTCCAAGCAGGTGCTCTGAAACAAAAGTGTGTATGTGACCCAATTCGTAAAAACAAACAGCACACACACACACACCAAAAATCCAGATTATACTTTAAACAAGGCTATGAAATCCAGATTTAAAATAGTGGAAAGCTGCATTTGGGACTGCGGAGGCTGGGGGACAGGGGTAGGGGAGGAATCTGATTCAGCTCACATTTAAAGGCAAATCTACCCAACTCACTCTTTCTGAAACAATACAGAAACAGAAACACTGAATTTTGCAATGTGTACACAGTAATGTGTACAAGACCCAGTTAGATGGGTGGGATACAAATAGTAAGATTATTATTATTACAATGAACATACTAGTGAAAATCATGGACAAAAAGTCATTTTAAATTTTAAATTCAATTTTTTAAAAATGTAGTTTGAACTTTTAGCAGCGTATACCACCATGATATTTCATGACATGGTGGCATAGAAATACTTCTATGAAAGAAAGAAAAATGCACCACACCGGGGGAAATTGCTTTGCAAAAATGTATACAATTGGGCAAAACTGCATACAAACATGTGTATATAAAGATAAATTTGCTGGTGAATTTTCATGGGGACTTATTTTTTTTTAAATTAAAATTAAAATTCAGAAACTGACAAGGAAATGTGAAGAACTATACTTAAGTTTGGGGAAAATAAGAAGCAGAGAGGAGAAACCAAGGTTGACAGTCACCCATTCCTACCAGATATAGAGTAGGGTTTCCCACTCTATATACAACTCCCATCATCCCTACCTAGCAGGATCAGTGGTCAGGGATGATGGGAAATATAGTCCAAAACCAGCTGGAGACCCAAGTTTGGGGAACCCTGGTATAGAACTAAAACGAAAGGTAGTGGGCCACAGGCATGCCTGGTGGGAATACAGGAGAGGGCCTTCTTGGTGGCTGCTCCCAAATTTTAGAACTTTTAATAGAATTAAAATTATGTGTATAATTTTAATTCTATCAGTGTTTAATGGCATTTTAATGGTTGGCTTTTCTATGTTTTTAAGAGGTTCTCTTTTTTCTGTGGGCAGCCTTGAGTCCTGTCAAAGGCGAGATATAAATATAGAAGAAGATGCAGACGAAGAAGAAGAATGGAACCACCTGAAAGCTGTAGTCTTTGATGGTCCCTAATCCCAGATGTCTGGAGGATGCTGTGGTCAGTCAGTGGCAAGGGAAAGCCATTCTTCATATGCACATATGTACTCCATTACTACTTGCCCCCAGTATACAAAACTGGTTCTGGCTCAAATTAAACCCTGCGAGGGAGCGGAGAATAACCAGAATGCTTACTGCACTTGTCATCTTCTTTACAACAGGAATCCTAAGCACAGCCACTTGTAGACAAGTCCCATTGATTGCAGTGGAATTTATGCCCTAGTAAATGGGCTGTTTTTAAGCTTTCTATTTTGGAGCTGATGCAGAAAGAAAGCGTCTCAAAGTCAAAAATGTTTTGGCTCCAGGACAAAGTATGAAGGCACATGATGTAGCTACTTTGCTGAGCCTAAACAAGTCTGCATTTGGTCAGTGTGTGGATGGGAGACTGAATCCCATGTATGCTGCCTATGAGTTCTATAACTGGGGTGGGGGGGAATCTATGAGATAAACATCATGAACAAAAAACAGGCTTGAAAGCCTGCAGCATTTTTCATCCACCCATTTAGATACTGCTCACACTTTGTGCAGTTCAAAATTATGTACAATGCATGTTAAAAGTAATATAGCCTCCAGATCCAAAGACTGATGAAATTAAAAGAGATAATTCTATTTTATTTTTAAAATGTATTCCCTGGCTTGTGAATGGTGGAGTATAATTTTGTGCTTGTTTCTGAGGTTAAGACTTAGTTGCAGAAATGCATTCATTTTTCTCCATTATCTGCCTTATGTTCCTTTTTTAATTTTTGGGGTCAGAACTTACTGTGAATTATCAGTGGACTGTTCATTATTATTTTTTGTTAATACTTGTTTTTAAAGACTATTCTTCATATGACTATTTCATTAGGACTTGTAACTGTGTGCACCTTAAGTAAACATCAACATACTGTGAGCCACTTTGAAAAGCTGCATAACAAACGATGATGAGATTCACAACAAAACCAGCAAAATTATTATTTTTGTTTTAAAACAACCTAGGGAGTACTGGCATGGCTTTTTAAAATTTGCTAATAGCCACCTCTCACCTGAAACCAGAGGCTGCTCTTTACCTTTTTCATTGGGCACGATAATATTTTAGTTTTCTGTTATGTTGCTTTAACTGTATACTCTATATTTGACTTTTTAAGATTATTTTATTGATTTAATATGCTGTAAACTGCTTTGAGATTTTTCTTTAAAAGATGAAGCAGTATAGAAATTAATTAAATAAATAAATATATTATGTTTGCTGGTCCGCCCTGTCCCAGGTCTACAGAATTATTGAATTCTTAGGATCACATGAGTCCTTTTTTGCCTCCCTTCAACATCTTTGTAAGGGATATGTGTTTTTGGAGCAGCAATAGGCATCCTATTAGCAGCAGAGGACATATAGACTCTTTATGCTGATGCATAACGGCCTCGGCCCAGTATACTTGAAGGAGCATCTCCAGCCCCATTCTTCAGCCCAGACACTGAGGTCCAGCTCTGAGGGCATTCTGGCGGTTCCCTCGCTACGAGAAGCCAAGTTACAGGTAACCAGGCAGAGGGCCTACTCGGTAATGGCACCCACCCTGTGGAACACCCTCTCTATATGACTTTTAGAAGACATCTGAAGGCAGCCCTGTTTAGGGAAGTTTTTTAATGTTTGATGTTTTATCGTGTTTTTAATATTCTGTTGGAAGCCTCCAAGAGTGGCTGGGGAAACCCAGCCAGATGGGCGGGGTATAAATAATCAATATTATTATAATAAGTATTATTAATTATTATTATAGCATTGCTAAGCAGTTCATGACAGAATCAGGTTTCTGCTGAAAAAAAACTAACGTCTATGAAGCGGTGCTCTACGCTACATCCAAATACTAATCCTACTCAGAGTAAACCCACTGAAATTAATGGGTCTAAGTTAGTCATGTCTATTAATTTTAATGGGTCTACTCCAAGTAGGGCTAGCATGGGATGCAACCCAAAGGCTTTTAAATACTTCTCCATTGTAAATCTGTCTTGGCTGCCAGCCACATGGCCTCTTAGCTTTTAAAGCATAACTACCACCACACAATCCAGCTGCATTTGTCACCAAATCTTGCTAGTTAAAAATATGCCTTAAACTTAAACTTCCTTTATGCTGTGAAGCCTTAGAAAGGCCACAGTTCATTCATTAACTTGGCCTCTTGGTACCTCCTCTAGTTTTTCTCCTTGCATGATACTAGCTCATCGATAATGTCCCACATTCCACAACATGGTGCAAATCAGACCAGGTAAGCCGATTTACACAGAATTGTACAGCAATGTGCCACAGTCACAGAAGTCTTTCTGCTTGGAAAACATGAAATATATCGAGCACACAATTCGAAGGATCTTCGTTCCTAGCCTACATTTTCTTCTTCTTTCAGTCTTGTATTTAAAAAATCTAAAATCCACTTGCAACGTAACAGCAGCAGCGACATCTGCATTAGATCCATAGTGAAAAAATCAGACCCCTTCATTCTGTTGTATTTTCGTTCCTAAAAGGAACAAACTGAGCTTGCAGAGGAGATGGCTGGGAGAAGCACTGTTGCGGCATGCTGGCAGTCGGCCATCTAAAAAACTGTTTACGGCTGCATATGTTGGAACAGCCTTCACCTTACTCCAGACAATGGGCCAGCCAGGGCTGGCCGAGACTCAGCTAAAGATTTAGAGAACCCCAGCCAGCTCTCAGAACAGTCTGACTCACATTTCCATTGATGTGAATGGGTTAAATCAGTTTAATCCAAGTCACGCTGAAGAACTCACTTAGGCTACAAGCAACTCTCCTTGTTTTTGGAGAGATTTAACAGGAGACAGGCCCAACAGGACTTTCATTTCATTTTGCTTCTTCATATCCCTGATCTTCTCATCGTCCAATATTTAGAAGACAACCACAGTCTGTTGGTAATGGGCCATCAAATTGGATCCAGGATAGCAAATGGATGCTTCTAGACAAAGAATTTTACACATAAGATACCTGCTGTCTGCATTGTGCCTCTGCCAGTCCTAGTGATGATTGTTGATAGTGAAAACAATCTAATAGGATCAACGTAAGTGGCACTGTAGGTTAAACCACTGAGCCTAGGGTGGTTCAAATCCCCGCGATGGGGTGAGCTCCTGTTGCTCGGTCCCAGCTCCTGCCAATCTAGCAGTTCGAAAGCACGTCAAGGTAAACAGCGTTTCCATGTGCTGCTCTGGTTAGCCAGAAGCGGCTTAGTCATGCTGGCCACATGACCTGGAAGCTGTACGCCAGCTCCCTCGGCCAATAACACGAGATGAGCGCCGCAACCCCAGAGTAGGTCACAACTGGACCTAATGGTCAGGGGTCCCTTTACCTTTACTGAAGAAGACATTGATATTACTGTTGGGTAGGAATGGGAAAGTAATTTGGTTCATTTCACATTTTAAGGAGAACCTACCTAATTCACACCGGCCCAAACAATATGTGAACTCAAACATCTCTGAATTTTGCAATGCAAAAAACAGGCACAAAAAAATATGTATATTAGGGGAAACACGCCTAAAAACACGTGTTAGTGAAAAATAACATACAAAAACGCATTATATTAGGGAATTTTTTCTTGCAAAATATGTATATTTCACCAAGGTGAATATAAAAATGTGTGCGTATTCCACATTAAAATGGTGGAATATTTTTGTGAGAGCTTTTAAAAAATAAAATGCAAATTGACATAGAAATGTAGCGAACTGAATGTAAGACTGGAAAACTGAGGGAAACAAAAATTAAGCAGAACCGTATGTCCTTGCTGTTGGGAAGTATATGTACTCAGGGGTGATTTTCTTTTCAGCCGGAACTCTCCGGAACTCAGTTCTGGCACCTCTCAGGTGGCCCCATTGCCATTGTAAGAGAACAAGGGAGACGTTCAGGGTGAGCACCTCTTTTTCTAGAAAAATAGCACCGTATATAATAGATTAATGACCATACACAAAAGCTTCCCTTGCAACAGGAAGGACCTGGCTTTTAGGCCTGTTCCTTGAGAGGACTTCTGAGTCCATTCATGTAAAAGGAAATACGTTTTCTTGCTGCTAAAAAAAAAAATGATACGAGTTCCTTTGACTAGAATTTGTTGTGTGCTTGAATTAGAGGCAAGGCGTATCACCTGGGAACATTATCTGAGGAGTGGACTGCTGAGGGAACAAAGAATCAAATGCTTAACTATTTAGAGAGCTGATCCTGTGTTGCTAGACCAAATTGCTTCAACCTAGTATTACTCAAAACTGTGTTAGGTATTGATCCAATGGAGGTAGCAGGAACAGCCAATAAAAATTTCTTTACATATTAAAACTTTATGGCAAACCAGAATCTAGATGTTCTGGTGTGCTTAAAAGCTGGCCCTGTCTAAAGTTCTTGGAACCTATAGCTCCTGATGGAGTTTATGCTTTGCTGTTAGGAATTTCTGTTCCTTTCAGTAACATAGTGAATATAATACAGTAGTTTGTTATGTTTATATTAAACTCTGGAACCGAACACACTTAGTATCAATTTGCATCATACAAACATTTCATTGGAGATAGGGTTTGTAAATAGTCACGTTCCCTGTTATGTCTGTGCTGCAACATAGTTGAGAAGTTGGCAAGGTATCAACGTCGACTCAGCACTTACATTTTTCCAGTGAATAGATAGCTAAATCACCTACCACAGAGTACATCAAGTTCCTGACCTTGTAAAGATTGCACCAGAAATGTTTAATTTAACATATGGTAGTAATACCGGTATGGACACATTATTTCAACCATTTTTCAGTCACCTATATCTTGACAGATTATTAATTATCCTGCACAACTGTTAATGCACTTAACGAACAACAAACAAAAAACACTATGATGTTAAACAAATGATTCACAGGCAAAGAATGCTTTATAGACACATAAAAAGAGCTGTTCAAATATTGCCTCCAAATTACCTTTGGCATACAGTCCACACAGTTCTCTTCCAGGTAGTTGCACTCAGCAGATGCTAGTGTTAATCTCTTTGGGTAGTTCTTCAGAAAATATATGTTTCAATTCTAAAAGTACCGAAGTGAAGCAGGAACAGTTCACAGAAATGTTCTGTCGACAGAGCAATCCTATGTCAACCACTGTTCCATTAAAGCTTACACAGGTGTAACTAGCAACATGCTATGCTCTCTCAGCAACATCAAAAGCACAACAGTAGCAGCCAAAAAGAGACTAGACACACTTCCACAGGATCCCTAGTGACACTGCCATCAATCACTAATCATTTAGATTCCAACAACACCCCACTCAACTAGCATGTTGAAAAAATGGGCTGTGTCGTTTGCCAAGGACAAGATGAATGGAAGGTGCTCTCTCACCTATCCTCCGGCAACTGCTAAAGGCACTTTCATCTGGAAAATGTTCTGGTTTGCTCCCTATCATCTGCAGAACTGTGGGATAAATTTATTTATTGTCCCCATAGACACATCTTTGCCCAGTCATCCATTACAAAAACACCAGTGCTGCAAAATTAGGAAGCCTGTGTCTGGATTCTGAAAGCAATATTTTGAGGAGACATGCACATGGTAAAGGGCGCATTAAAGTAATTCAAATATAGCAATGAAAGTCGCATGAGCCCCACATCTGGTAAAGAATAGATCTTAGAAACATGTGGCAAGCAAGTTGATGCAACTGTGCATATTTTATATCATTCTATATAAAAATCTGTAAAAAGTAGAGTTCAGTCCGACAGTACTGTATATATGAATCCCTTTCTCCATCCCCTTCCCCACATCTTAAATATGACAGATGGATATGGAGCCATGATTTAAGGGATGCACATGTACAAAGAAAACTCCTATCTCAAGCACACAGATTTTTTAAATCTTTTATTACTGAGTCTGTAGACCTTTCCAGGAAAGACAACTCAACCACCTTAAAAGACATAACTCCTGAAAGTAACCCTGTTGTGGGGAAATCAGTGTTTCCCAACATTTAAACCACTAACTACAAATGATGGAAAACAGCAGTTTGCAGCTCAGCAAGTGGTACAGTTTCACTACCACAACTGCATATCGATCCTGGAACAAAGCTATCCTCCTGCCACCTCCAGCAGCAAGATTATCCTCTAACCATATAATTACGCAAGAATGAGAATATTACTTGACCACCTCGAGCAAAATGGTAAGAGAAATTAATGTTTGGGATAGGGAGGGGTGATCGCTCAGTGGTACATCATCCACATTGCATGCAGAAGGTTCCAGATTCAATCCCTGGCATCTCCGGGTGGAGCTGAGAAATAATCCTGGAAAACCACTGCCAGTCATTGCATACAATATAGAGTGGTCAACAAGAGAGGTTTAAAGATGCTCTCAAGGCAAATCTAAAAAAAAAAGTAGTATAAACGCCAGCAACTGGGAAACAGTGGCATGCAAGCACTCCAATAGGAGAACAGCCTTTACTAAAGGTGTCATGGACTTTGAAGATGCTCAAACTCAGGACTAAAGAGAGAAATGTGCCAAGAAGGCGGCATGTTTAGCAAACCCTCACCATGATCAACTGCCACCTGGAAACCTATCTCCCCACTGTGGAAAGACGTGTGGCTCCAGAATTGGCCTCCACAGTCACCTACAGATTCACTGTTAAAACTGTGTTTATGTCTCAAATTTTACCCTGGGAAAAGAGGACATGTCCTGGAAAAAGATGACACCTATTTACACCTTCAATGTGCATGGAGGGAGTCCAGACCTTAACAGCACGGTCATTTCAAGAGGGGCTCAAAAACTCTTTTCCTGTCACCTCAAACACATATCTCATCACCTTTGCAACATCTCTGCCCAGGTCAGAAGATTCCTCTCAGACACCTTTTATCGTCTTAAAAGATTTGCTCTTTGCTAGGTCAGCCAAGCTGTTCTCGAAGCTACCAACATGAGTTTGACCAAACTGCAGAAGGCAGGGGAAGACA
The DNA here is from genome assembly GCF_963506605.1 of Zootoca vivipara. Taxonomy (NCBI): domain Eukaryota; kingdom Metazoa; phylum Chordata; class Lepidosauria; order Squamata; family Lacertidae; genus Zootoca; species Zootoca vivipara. Next base: position 13,744,470 of record NC_083286.1, on the reverse strand, counting down.
GGAGTGCCTAGCGTGTTCTGGTCCATGGGGTCACGAGGAGTCAGACACGACTAAACAACCACCGCTCAGCCAAGCTGGTTTTTATGAGCCAGCCCAGGGATTCCTCATCTGGCACAGTTCTGCAACTTGTACTTTCATCCATACCCCAATTAATAAAAATCCTACCAGTTGTTAATTTCAACCACGGTTGAAGAAATGTAAACTCTCCAGTCTTTCAATGTGTTTGCCTATTACATAGGCTCTTATGGATGTCTTTGTTGGCCCATAACTGTTTTTTACCCCTTCAGGAGAAGCCCACTTTGGTAGGTGTGCAGAACAACCTATGAATCCGTTAAAAAAATTCAGCATCTTACTCCAGTAGACTGATCCTCACAATGTCTGTATTTCGGGGACTGCTTGTGCTCTTGGAACATGGATGTCAGCATACCGCAGGGGTGTCCTAATTTTTTTCAAAGAGGGCCAGATTTGATGAAGTGAACATGTGTGAGGGCCGACCAAAGTTGTTGAGCTTTTTTTTTTTTTTTACAATTTTACCCCAAAGTTGTTGAACTTTTTATTGGATTGAAGTTGTTGAGCTTTTTTTAAACCGTCTGGCGGACCAGATTAAGCCCCCGAAACGGACTTTGGACATGTCTGGCATACACCAATGCAGAGGTACTCAGGAGCCATCGTGTCAGAGACTTTGGCTGTACTGCCCATGGTGCATTTACTGCACACGCAAGATCCAATACGGAAGTCTCTCATGTAGCCAATCCAGCAGGCTTGGGCTCTCCGGCTCATACTGCTGATGGGCGATAGGGCCAAGGCATGCTTTCACTTGCCAACCCAAAGCACAATCAGAACTGCACTTTAAGCCTCCCGATTCCGCATTGGTTGCTGCATCTCTGTGGGCAAGTGCTTGACATCACAGACGGCATTTTGTGCGGAGCAGGTGGGCGCGATTTGAAGAAAACAGCCTCACAAGCTAAATTTGAACCTCTTGTAGGCCAAGTTTAATCCACAATCCAGAGTTTCCTCATCTTTGCTATAGTAAAAGAGGCTGGAGTCAAACTTGCTATTGTCTTTAATGGCCTCATATGCTGCAGTGATGTGATAAAATAAATATTTCAACTTCTTTTTTTAAAAAAAGTTTTAACCTTTACAGTCATAAGGCAAAGCGTTAGAGCAGGACCCTAAGTGTAGAGGAGATGGAGGGGAAGAACTCAAATGTATTATTGTTTTAAAACACATGAGCTCTAATCATGACTTTTTGTACAGTTTATGTTGGCAGTATGGGTGGCATTCAGCAAAACCATATGCTCATGATTAAGGAATTTTAGTGTTTGAGGATTTAGTAGCTCAACCAAATATTAAAAAGAACACATTGACTTTTCTGAACATGGGCAGATACACAATGATATATTTTTTTTAAGCAAGCAGAGGAAAGAGATCTCCAGTTTTCAAGATTGTTGAAAATACCAAAAAGCTGATATGCCTATTGCTGAACTTTTAATATAAACATATTTTTAAAAATATTTATCAATTCTTATTTACAATGGAATTTTCAAAAGTCCACAGAGTAATCATTTGTGTCAGTGAAGACCTTAACTAAACGTAGGAAGACGCTAACTGGCTAGCGTTGGGTATACACTTGGGAAAAACCATTCTTGATAATATAAAATATTCTGTCTTTTGATACGCTAAATGGAACCATCTATACTTCATGCTAAAGAATGAAAAATATGCTCTTATCAAGAACAGATGCGGAAAATAGATCCTTGTTTTGCATAAGACATAGTATCAGAGGTGACAACAGTTACTTATGCTGGACTTGAAATGATTTTCCATTCTTTTAAACAGACACAAACAAAGCCTTTTTCTGTGTATATCAACACAATGCTATATTGATGCAGGAGAGACAAGACACAAGAATCACACATATCTTCAACTTCACTGTCATAAACTGAGAAAAACTCTTATGATGATGAATGAAAATAACACATGGAAAACAGCTGCTTTGACTGAGAACATTAATAACTATTCTTACACTGCAAAATCTGTTAACAGAGAACTGAAGAATTGACAAAACATGATAAAACTAGGTAGTATCTGCTTAGCTTTCCCCCCCTTTTTTTAAAGGAAAGAAATATAAATTCAAAGACTGATTCTAAAAATGATGAAATGTGGCGGTTAATTGTAGAGTACCATTTCCAGATGTCCAGGAAGCAGAATATCTCTTAAGACAATGCGGTCAACTCAACCAAAACATCTGCTTGAGCATTAGAGATAAAAACACCCACATAATTTAAAGGAACAGCATGTTGACTTGATGGGAAATAAATAATTTGCAAGTGTCTACATTAGTCATGTCTGAATGTGTAACTATTACAGAATCCCATGAATGGACAAACTTGTCAACAGCAAAATACTAGCCAAATGAGACATGCAATCAGTTCTGCACCGAAAGATGACATAAAAATATACAAATAAATCAATGGCTAAGTCCATGTCTGTTGGTAATATGGATGCATTAACCAACTTCAACACATTAACCAACTTCAACAGCTTAGCATTCGCTAAGCATTAAAGTATATTCACATGTGTTACCAAACCTACTTCTGCAAATGCTGATATTCCTCATCCAATAAGAAAAATATTATTTCCAGACAGAAGCTGGCGCAAAAGGTGGACTTTGCGATACAGCTCTGTTTCTTTGTACCCCAAACCAGTCATTTCCGAAAGGGCCGACTACACTGCCCTCTGCAGGTAAAGCAGGAGAAAGCACCTGTCGGCTCACATGAGCACACATTATCCATGAAAGCTTTGCTCAGGCTATTTTTCAATGGGTAATTATGTATGTCTTGCTATAAGATCTCTTTCCACCGAGTAACAGTCCTACTGAACAAGCAGGGTATTGTGAACTGGGAAAGCGCATTCATAACAAACTGCAAAGATCTTATCTGGCCTGTCGTTTCAGCCTCAGTCCTCCCATATACAATCCTTAATGCGGATTTTAAAATTGATCTGCATATTTTTAAATTAACCATTAGAAACGTTTATACAAGAGACATGCTGATAGACAAAAATATATATAAATGGGGAAAACATACTGCTACACCATAAGAAACCAAAAAGGTCTAGAGAGAGTATTTTGTCTACTTTTTAATCAAATTTGGGACGTTCTGACAATAGAGGTTCTATATAATCTTCATTATTAATAGGCACCGATAGACCTATCCTCCTTTTAATTAGCCTAATCCCCCTTTAAAGCCAACAAACTAGCTTTGCCACATAGAGTTTCCATGCACTACTGTGGTTCACCAGAAGCGGCTTAGTCATGCCGGCCACATGACGCGGAAAAACTGTCTGCAAACAAACACCGGTTCCCTCGGCCTACAGCGCGAGATGAGCGCGCAACTCGAGTCGTCTGCAAGTGGACCAAACGGTCAGGGGTACCTTTACCTTTTAGGGCAACTCAGCCCCGCAACTGTGGGTACCTGGGGCTGTGGGTGCCATGCAGCATGCACCTAAATTTGTGGGTGACTGGCCCCTCCATAGGGAGTTTTGTGGGTGCTCGGGCACCCGGGGGTCCAGGGAGTTGGCACCTATGTAGGAGGGTGAAATCACTTGTTTCAGGCATCACCGTGGGGCAAATACAAGAAGGCAAGAAGTGTTCTTACATCTTGAGTTCCATAAGAACACTTGTAATGCCTTGAACCAGCACTGCTACTGGACACCACCACATTTTGTGTGTTTTGTGAAAACCTGTTTTATTTTGTCTGCCCTGGATCTACTGATGGGACCAAGGGTACCTCTAGAACGCCCCCATTTTATGGGAGGGATTCAAGCACATACTGGCTCGCACAGTTAAAGTGGATTAAAAGCCTCTGCTGCCACAGTGAAACAAAATTGCTTTTAAAAAAAAGCATTGGACTTTTCTCAGCTTGGAATGTGAAGGGGAAATGGGTGAGATGAACAAATGACTAATGGGAAGCAGTATAAACATCCCTCAAGTAAATCAGGATGAATGCTGGATGAATGCTCATTGTCATTTAACCACCCCGTGGATACACAGGCTGGATCTACACTGACCTGTTTAACGTTATTAGAACGACATTAGCTATGTCATTCTAAAACACCACAGGACATACCGGTACTTGTTAAGTGTTTTTTACCTTGGGTTTTTTTCCAGTCAAAATGCTGTCTCCTTGCCGTTGGTTGCTGGCTGCTCTGCAGAGCCCTCTGGTTAATGCATTAATGCATTTATTATGAACGTTAAATGTAGGACGTCATGTGCCCATATATGTTATCAAAACCATTCCTTAACCCTTCCTTAACGTTAAAAACCATGAGTGTAAGTCCACCCACAATAAAGGCTGGACATAGTTTAACCACAATGCAACTTTTGCGCAAGCAAATCAGCATGAATGCTGAATAAATAGATTATCTGGAGGGGGCCCTGAAAAACCTTCCCCTCTCCATGCACAATTTTATGAATTTCTTTCATATCTTCTCCCCTACCCAGCTGCACACATTGGGAATGAGCTCCATTAAACATAGTAAGCCCTACTTCTGAGTAAGCCAATGTATAGGATTATATTGTAGGTGTCTTTAAAATATACATATTTTCAACTTAACCCATATTCCCTAACGTATGGCATTGTGGTAGACAGTATGATTTTTTTAATTTAAAAAATTGTCTCTCTTTTAAGGTTCTTACCTTAACCTCAGAAAACAAAATGTGTTCTTTATAAGAGAGACAATCAAATATATATTTAAAAAAACATGATTGTACAAGGAATGCAAAGATCTCCTTTGTTTTACTTCTTCCAATGGGGAGGAGAGATGTAAAATAAAGTTGCAGTGTAAGCAGATAATTCCAAGCCTTTTAACCACAAACAAATGTTAAGGTGTTTCTGTTGAAATCTGGATTGCACATTAGCCTAAATATTCTATCTCACAAAACGCCTCCCAGTGATCAAGCTCCACAGATAGTCTGGGAAGATGGTGAAAATTTACTCTTGGATAGGTTCTTACATTTTATCTAGGCTTGTGTGTCCTTGAATGCAAAAAAGACACATCATCCTGTAACATTAAATCAACCTTTCTCAAAGAGTTTGGATTTAACAAATCTACTGTGAATCATTTAGAATGGAAAAGATTAATACTGCTTTAATTTTTTCTGGCAAGCAGATGGAAACTTTAATCAGCACTTATCTGAGTTAAAGGTGCCAGCATAACTTATCAGAAAAGCAAAGTATAAAACATAAAGCAACATTAATTCAATGTCTGAAGGCAGTCCAAGGTTATGCTGCAAAAGTAATGAATTTTAAGTATTTCTTTGGAAGTCTGGCTTAGGCCTTCAAGAGAAATTTCATGAACAATTCTGGAAAAATAAGGCTACCAGTAGCTATCAGTCATGATGGTTATATAGCATATTCAGTGCTACTTTTCTAGAAAAAGAGGTGCCAGAACTCACCGTGAATGCCTTCCTCGTTCTCTTAGAATGGCCATGGTGCTGGAACTGAGTTCTGGCAAGGTCCTCCAGCTGGGGAAAAAACCTTGAGTATCTCCAGATTCAGATGCAGTGCAACTCTGAATACCAGTCATCAAGGAACAATAGCAGAAAATGTTTGCCCACCTCACTATGGAGTTCCCATAGGCATTTAATTGACTACTGGGAAGAACAGGATGCTTCTGCTTAAGAAGGCTGGAGCCAGCTGGTTCTCATCAGCACCTTCTCCTCTGTGTCCTTGAAGGTTGATCGGCTGCAGGTGGAGTCACTCCACCTTCTCCCCTTCAGGCTGCTGTTCAGCAGGTGAAGCTGACTCCTGGCCCATGACAATTGCACCCAGGGCTTATCACCGCAAGAGGAAACTAGCCTGGCTTAATTAACTGTTAACTGTTAATCTAGAAAGATACAGGGTAGTCGGGCACCCCATGGCTTGATCAAATTCTCACACTTGCTCAATCCAGGGCATAGGAGTCAACTCCTAGGGGCAGCGGGGGCTTTGGCCCCCACAATAAATTGTTTGAGGGGGCTGGGCCCCCACAAAATTGATGGGAATTCCCATTAAAATGGTTTGTGTGCACTGCATCATGTGATTAATTATAAGGGATGGGGCTTGCCTGGGCCCCCACAATATTTTATTCAAGTTGGCACCCTTGATCCAGGGATTTTAGGAGTCTGACACCCACAAACTCTTAACACTATAGTAGATGAGATGGCAACTTTTGCAAGCCTAAGGACCAGATGCAAAACCCTTTTCCTATCCTTCAGACCCCCTGGGAAACTCAACAAGCCATAAGAGCCCATGAAGAGTGTACTGTGAATATTGAAAAGTCTTAAAATATTGTGCATTTGTTGGCTCATTTGACTGAGGCTAGCAGACTCTGGAATTCCATGACTTTCAGTAAGCTTAAAGGTCCCTCAACCTATGCTTATAAACTCACTCAACCTACCTACTCCATTTAAAAACAATGAAAACAAACCACTATACTACTGTAGTCTATAAGCAAAAATACAGCTGGCAATCTTAGCAAGAATTCTAGGCCAAAACACATATTACAGAAATGCCATGTCCCACTGCTTCTTGCTTTGGGCTCTCGACTCGAGATTGCATGCAAGACATGTGGCTCTAGTGCAGATTTAACAAGCCCTAAAAAACCCAGAAAGAGAGAAAATAGATATGGGCCCCAAAGAGAAGGATCTGTTCACAGCTTACTCTGCAGCAGCCTGCCTTGGCAAGTGCGGCTGCAGTTTCATAGTGAAAGCAGAGAGTAAGTCACTTACAAAGAACCGAGCTGATGGTCTTTAGAGAATGATAGAAAGAAACCTTTGCGTGCACATGCAATCAGCAAAATTCCTGGACTCTCCTTCCTGGACTCTTTATTGTTGCAGCTGCAGAGCAAACTTGAACTATCTGACTGCCAAATGAGGGATGCAGGAGCAGTGCCAAAAGAATGCACCAGTTCCAATTACACGGCCTTGACACAGACCGTAACACTGAAGACTCAAGACTTCGCACTCGAAAGCCACAGACGAAATGGGACAGCCCTAGTTCTGAGAACCCTTGCCTGTCCAGCCACTTTCCTTGGTGAAAATAAAAGTGGCAGGTCCTTCCTGAAGGCCTCCTCTAAGGAGATGAACTTGTCATGCCCCATTATCAGGGTCATTAGGCTCATCTTCCCTAAATGACTGGGTCATTTACACCACAGCTGTCTGCTCTCAGCCCAGGTGGACTTGGGGAGGAAGCGAAGCAGTTGACGCATTTTGGATCACTGCCTGGAGGACTCCACTCTTCCTTTAGAAATGGGTTGACTTTTTCCTGGAGATTGTGGCTTCCTGCCCCCCTCCAAAGGTGTGTGTGTGTGTGTGTGTGTGTGTGTGTGTGTGAGAGAGAGAGAGAGAGAGAGAGAGAGAGAGAGAGAGAGAGAGAGAATGTGTGTTGTAAACCACTAACCACAGATTTTCTTTTATAAAATAAATACACAAAAATATTTGTAACTCCATTCTATTCCACTGCACGAAACTATCAAGTTCAAGGAGTGGGGAGGTAATGGAATAAACACCCCCATCTATGTGTTGTATGCAGATATTGTGCATTGGTTTGTGTAATAAACCCTGTTTAGGGATGTTTTTAATGTTTGATCTTTTATTGTGTTTTTAATAACCTGTTGGAAGCTGCCCAGAGTGGCTGGGGAGGCCCCGCCAGATGGGCAGGGTATAAGTAATAAATTATTATTACAGTGGTGCCTCGACTTACGAATTTAATCTGTTCCGAAAGCACCTTCATAGGTCGAAAAATTCACAAGTTGAAAAACGCCATTGGAAATGCGATTTCCCATAGGAATGCATTGCAAATGGAAAAATTCGTAAGTCGAAGCAACCCCATCTAAAAATCCGTAAGTCGAAAAATCCCTATCTAAAACCGTCGCGGTTTCCTTTCGAATGTCGAGACATTCATAAGCGCGCAGTCATTAGCCCCATTCGTAAGTCGAAAAATTCAGTTGTCAAGTCGTTCATAAGTCGTGGTATCACTGTATTATTACTACTACTACTACTACTACTACTACAGTGGTACCTCGGGTTACAGATGCTTCAGGTTACAATCGCTTCAGGTTACAGACTCCGCTAACCCAGAAATAGTCCCTCGGGTTAAAAACTTTGCTTCAGGATGAGAACAGAAATCACGCAACGGCAGCGCAGCGGCTGCAGGAGACCCCATTAGCTAAAGTGGTACCTCAGGTAAGACATTTCAGGTTAAGAACGGAGCTCCAGAACGAATTAAGTTCTTAACCCGAGGTACCACTGTATTATATAACTCTCTGCAGAGTAAATGTGACAGATAACTGGATTTTGGGTTTTTTTAATTTTTTAAAAAAAACCTATACAGTAATACAATTATACAAGAAAGCAAAAAATAATAATGAATTGTCCAGTAGCACCTTATAGACCAACTGTTATAAGCTTTCGGGTGCATGAAGCTTATACCAGAACAAACTTAGTTGACCTATAAGGTGCTATTGGACAATTTTTTATTTATTTTATTTTTATTTCGACTGCGTCAGACTAACAGGGCTACCTGCCTGAACTAGAAAGCAAGTAAAGGTGGAAGGGAAGCGACTTAAAACCAATTTTATCCTTTACAAGTCATCTTCTAGGTCAATGTCCTGTATAATTGTGACTGATATTCGGCAGACACCTAATATCAACATTTGCAACGTCCGCTAAAACCCTTTTTTTGTTTACGCAGGCCGAGCCAGACATAAAATTTTACCGACTGCATTTGTTTTTCAAAACCTGTTGATTTTATCTATATTTTGATAATTTTATGGTGTTTACTGTTTTTAAAGTCTGTGTTTAATGAAAGTTTTGTGTTGTTTATATAAACCGCTCAGAGATTATTATTATTTTTTAATCTGGCAGTATAAAGCTCTTGCTCGATAAATAAATAAAAATCTATTTGCCTGTTAGCAGAAAGCAACCTTTTCACCGGGTGCAGAAAGACACTACGTGATCAGTTGAAAGCAGCAGCAAGGAGGTGGGTTTCTCTTACTTCCGTTCACATCTTTTAGTTGGCTATAAAACAGGATTAGACAAATTCACAGAGGATAAGATGATCAGAATCCATTCGCTTTGATGTCTAGGTGAGATCTCCGGCAGGCATCCTTGTCTTCTTCCCTTGCTGGGGAAGAACCAATAGGAGAAGAGGACTCTTGCCTACATGTTCTGGTTGTCTCAGAGGTATCTGGTTGGACACTGAAGGAAACAGGGTGATGGGCTGGAGGGGCCTTTAGCCTGGTCCTTTCCTGAAAAGTTAATTACAAATGTGGTGGCAGTGTGGTGTAGTGGTTAGAGTGCTGGACTAGGAACTGGGAGACCAGGGTTTGAATTTTGACTCAGCCATGAAGCTCACTGCAACCTCTCAGCTTAGCCGACATCACAGGGCTGTTGTGAGGATAAAATGAGGGCAGGGAGAACATCTCTCACAGGAAATTTATAGGACTCCTTTTGCAGAAATAAAATTTATTAAATGTGTTAATACGAATGGAAGTGAATAACTCTGTAGCTGTTGATAAGGGATTAAGATCAGGACTGAATGCAACTGGGTTAATTAAGACTTTGGAAGCAGGAAGAAAGAAAAGCTTTGCACCATGGAGCCCAGCACACGGGAAGTCATACAAAATGTACAATTGGCTTTATAACTGATATATATCTGAATGTGAATTGTAATTTAACACTGATACAATGTGGATGCTATTGGATTTTAGTGATTGAAAATTAATTTTAAAAATTTACAAAAAAAAGAAAAGGTAGGATATAAATCTAATAAATAAATAAGAATTCACTGGGGCAGATGGCAGAGAAGAGTTTCAATTTGCTTCTGACCGATTTTCATGCATCTAAATTGAAAATGTTAAAAACATTACTGGGGGTAGTTATTCCGGGGTAGTTTCAACGATAGCACTTCTACCAATCTGAGGATATAAGGGGAATGTTTATATTTCTGCATGCTTTGGCTGCTGCTTAACTTATCTTCAGGAAGAAGTAGTAAAGTCATACTGCAATGTACAGCATCTGTCTTGTTTAATACATGGTGCATACGTCAACTACATCACAGGACATTTTTTACATTGTAAATTGTAAATTTGGTTCCAAAAAAGCTCAGTTCTAGCAAGTCCCTTTGCAGATTTCTTATTTTTAGATGATTTCTCAAAGGCGCTAACTTGCAGTTCCTCTTGCTGAGCAATTGTGAGTCTCAGATTATGAAAACTAAATGTGATTTTTGTTACATGCCGTAACACACACATGCTATAAATAACACCTCAATGCCATACAAAACATGGATGCCATAACTTTAAAAGCCATTGGGCTGTATCAGGTGAAGTTCAACTTAGAACAAATGTGCTGAAGTTAATGGGCATACGTTAGGGCGCAATCCTAGCCCTAGATTTTTATTTTTATTTTAAATCGAATTTTTAAAATAAAATGCTATTGGAGGAAAAATCTTTCTAAAGATAGTTTTATATTTAAGTTACCTAATTTGCTTGTTGTTCATGTGTGCTAAAACTCAGTCTAAGTTTTTAAAAAATACCATTTAACCATTTAACCACATCAGTTAACAAACATGGATACATATGCTATACTGTGGAACCTCGGTTTACGAACGCAATCCGTTCCACAAAGGCGTTAGAAAACAGAGGTATTCGCTCCCCGTAGGCACGCTTTTATGCATGCGCGAAGCGCCACTAGATCGCTTCTGCGCACGCGCAGATCGCTTCTGCGCACGCGCGAGCTGCACAGAAGCGATCTGCGCATCCAATGCCGTGGAACCCGGATGTAAACACTTCCAGGTCCGCGGGGTTCGTAAACAGAGGCATTCATAAACAGAGGTAGTTGTAAACCGAGGTTCCACTGTAATGTTATTCTTTTAGTTAAATAAATGGTTTCAATTGTTATTTTGAAGGAGCGTCTCCACCCCCATTGTTCTACCTGGACACTGAGGTCCAGCGCTGAGGGCCTTCTGGCGGCTCCCTCGCTATGAGAAGCCAAGTTACAGGGAACCAGGCAGAGGGCCTTCTCGGTAGTGGCACCCACCCTGTGGAACGCCCTCCCACCAGAGGTCAAAGAGAACAACAATTACCAGACTTTTAGAAGGCATCTTAAGGCAGCCCTGTTTAGGGAAGCTTTTAATGTTTGATGGATTTCTGTATTTTAATGTTTTGTTGGAAGCTGCCCAGATGGGCGGGGTATAAATAATAAATTATTATTATTATTATTATTATTATTATTATTAAGGAAAAGATTATTTTTCTCCTTCCAATAAAGTGCAGCAGAAAAGTTGTCCAAATATAAACAGTTAACTTATTAAACCTCAGAATAATTTCATAATTATCTGTCTATGTATTTCTAATAGTATAACCAAATCAGTAATTTTTGATATAACTGTAAAAACTACTCTGAAAATTGATTATTCCAAAAATGAAACTTTCATCTGGTTGTAAATATTAAGATTATACCAGCAAGAATGAGTCTTTCTGTAAAAAAAGAAAAAAAGATTTAAATGTCTTACTGACTAGTGATTTAAATCATGATTTAAGTCAATCTGATTTAAATCAAATCCCTGCCCTGGGATGACCAAGTTAGGCTGTGGCAGATCTCTAGTTCAGCTAACTGCTTCCCGGTCCAGCCAGGTTATGCCAGCATTAAGGCCCCAATCCTCGCTCAGCCAGAGGTACACTGCTCATAGCTGTCAAGTTTTCCCTTTTCTCGCGAGGAAGCCTATTCAGTGTAAGGGAATTTCCCTTAAAAAAGGGAGAACTTGACAGCTATGACACTGCTGTAACTCCTCCATCCTGGCTCAGCCAGCGCCCAAACAGGTGAGCTGAGCCTGACAAAATTCATGCTGGTGTAAACCCTGAAAAATTGGTGTTCCAGAGGAGAGGAGGGACCAGACAGTGGGGGATCTTACACTGGATCCTAACTCTGTTCAGCTCACTGCATAGATCCCAAGAGGATCTTATTCTGGTTAAAAAAAAAAGGCAGTGCCTGTCAAACTCTATTTTAAACACTTGTTTTCCTTCTGGCAAGGGAAAACAGCCAGCAGTTGCCCTGCTCCTAAATGGAATTTGGATAAGATCTACTGAACACCAGCCCCCATGGTCACATGCATTAATTACAATAGGTCTACTCTGAGTATGACTATCCCATTATCCCAAGTTCCATTTTTATTTAGCACGTGTTGTCATATTAATTGCAGCTGAAGCAAAAGGATCAAAGGGCCCGTTCTCCTCCTCATTTGCTGTCCTGTCTCATTCTTTAGTACCCACAACCGTATATATACGAGGCATTGCTGGTATCTGTCCAGAAACAGCATCTGGTTCTTTTTGGCGCAAGGCTTTGTTAGCTGCCGATGGCTGTACAATTGCTTCTCCATGCTGCATAGGCTGGCAAAAAATTAATCAGGCCTTCTCTTGCGAATTTGGCTTTGGGGAGCTGTTTCTATTCTAGTCACAGCTGGTTGTGAAAAGTTCGCTGTGGTGATTACAGCCATTCTCAAAGCAAATGGGGAAATAATTGATTTTACGCTTTATGTTGTCCAGCAAACGAGTCTATTTTCCCTGTGTACCAATACTGTTTTAAAAGCTATCCCACATGGGTTGCAGCAGTCATGGAATGAACGTTTCTCAAAGCAGGCGAGCATTGATGTGTTACATACAATTGAGTGACAGATTTAAAGGTGCACCAGATAAGCAGCTAATAAGAGTTAAATATTAGGTTGAAATCCTAGTCTTCATCTTAGTTTATGGCATGGCACTGGGCCGACCCAAGATATTTACTACCTGAGGCAAAAGGCAAGGGGGCACCTCACCCTCATTCCATGCTGATAGCGCTGATAGAAGCTGACTCTTACTTCAGCACTGACAACAGGATCGTGTCCCACTGCACACCTGAGAGAATAGGGCTAGTTGTGTGTGTGTGTGTGTGTGTGTGTGTGTGTGTGTGTGTGTGTGTGTGACAAGCCTGTGGCATACATAGCTCTGATCTCCAATGGAAGGGAATGGCTAGGGAGCTCAGGAGGGAGAAGCTGTAGCGATTGCTGCTGCTCCCCCAACCAACCCAACACCTTCAACCTGAAGCAATTGCCTCACTCTGTCTTATGGTAAGCCCAACCCTGAGAGGAAACTGCGATTTATAGGGTTTGTTTTGGATTGAATAAGTGGTGAATACGCTGGAATATGTGCAGGTGTCCCAACACAGTTTGGTATCTGGATGGATTTTGTTAATAATATCTCGTCAATGAAATACAATTGTATTTTTAGTCTTGCCCCCAAATATTTCATTCATTTTTTCCTTGGGTATTGGGAATGTGGAGAAAGGGTTTGCGTGAATGTGCCCTTTTCTCTGTTCCTCCTGCTCCTCTTTCTTTTTCTTTATTGCCTCTTTCGTCTGTTATCTGACAATCGAACCAACAGGGACAGTATATGCACTTCTGCTGTTGTCCAAATTTAAACTAAAAACGTAAAGGTACCCCTGACTGTTAGGTCCAGTCACGGATGACTCTGGGGTTGCGCGCTCATCTCACTCTATAGGCCGTGGGAGCTGGCGTTTGTCTGCAGACAGCTTCTGGGTCATGTGGCCAGCATGACCAAGCCACTTCTGGCGAACCAGAGCAGTGCACGGAAACGCCCTTTTACCATACCTATTTACCTACTTGCATTTTGAGGTGCTTTCGAACTGCTAGGTTGGCAGGAGCTGGGACCCAGCAACGGGAGCTCACCCCAATGCGGGGATTCGAACCGCCGACCTTCCAATCAGCAAGCCCTAGGCTCTGTGGTTTAGACCACAGTGGCACCCGCATCCCCCAAACTTTAACTAGACATTCTTTAATTGTAGGTAGAAGACTGTTCTTTCCAATTTGGGACCACTAACATATGAGCAGCAGCTATTAAGTTCCACATTTATCTTCATATTTAATTTGGTAATCGAAATAACCTACCAAAATTGTTGAACTCTCCAGAAGTAAAGGTAAAGGACCCCTGGACAGTTAAGTCCAGTCATAAGATGACTATGGGGTCATGGTACTCATCTCGCTTTCAGGATCATGTGGCCAGCATGACTAAACCACTTCTGGTGCAACAGAATAAATACTGTGATGGAAACCAGAGCTCACGGAAATGCCATTTACCTTACTGCCACAGCAGTACCTATTTATCTTTCGAACTGCTAGGTTGGCAGAAGCTGGGACAGTGCAACGGGAGCTCACCCCGTCACGCGGATTCAAACTGCTGACCTTCCAATCGGCAAGCCCAAGAGGCTCAGTGGTTTAGACCACAGGGCCACCTGCTCCAGAAGTGTAACATAATGGGTCATTAGTGTGATTAAACCACTCACTACTTCCCAGTGTATCATTATTAATGGATAAGACAACCAAATATTATTGGCATATACCTCCAGCATTCATCTCCATGCGCCTATAACTTCTGTGACTCATCCCTCAGACTCTCCAGACCATGCATTTACAGCCCTTCTGATCCTTTTTCTAAAAAACCAATTAGGTCCCAGTGATTTCTATGGAAATTAATTCCAGATAAGAATGCACAGGACTGGGACTTCAAGCTCCTTTGCTGTGCAGACGGTGTTGCGCTTTCCTCCAGCTCCCAAACTTACTGGGACCTACGCACACTGTAGCTGTTATTACATCTGTTAGAATGAAACTTTTAGACAGGAGAAGAAGCAATTGGAAGTGTGTGTTTGCACTGTTGGTGTGAGAATAGGAGGGAGTCCAAGAAGCCGGCATTTGAGTTTGAAATCCATTGTATCTTCATGGAAAGATTAAAGGGGAATATAAATTGGCTGCCTTGGCACAGAAAATGTTGCTGTCATGGGGGATCAGTATCTTATAATAAAGGCTTCAAAATACAGAAAATCTTCGGCTGATATTTCAGCTTGAAGTGCGTATGTTTCAAATAAAAAGCGCTGCATTGGCAAAAGGCCTCTTTTTTGTTCAAAGCGCTGGTATAACACAGATTCCTCTATGTGCAATGTAGTCCTGGATAAAAGAGGAAACACGGTTGATGGTATTTGTAAAGGTGCTCCCCAGCTGGCTACTAAAAGTAGCAAGCAGTAGTCTTGGCATGAGAAGCAAATTATTGTCATGGATCGGAGATTGGCTCTGGGACAGGAAACTCAGAAGAAGAATGAATTGCTTATCATTTTCCATCATAGTAAAAGGTTAACAACAGGGAGTCTAAGTTGTATTACAGACCTGGCATTGTTGAAATATATGTATTAATGATCTGGAAAATAGATGGGTGATGAGGTTACAAGAAAGGCATTTAAGTTTAGATAGGCTCAGAGACAAGAACAGGAAACAGGTAAGAAGGAGCTGAAAGTCCCACAAAGGGAACTCCATGTTACATGTTGTATTGTGATTTTCTTTATAAAAATGTTCTAAAAATGCACTGTAGAGGACATAGTTTGAAGTTATGAGGCTGAGGCTTCTCGACCCTTTCTCCTCTTCCTATTTTCCCACCATTTTCAGCTGGGGGTATAGGTTGGGGTAGTTTTTTTCTTTTTACAAGAAAATGACCTAAAAGGAAAAGTTTGAGAAGCCCTTCGCCTTTAACAGTAGCAGCAGCGGAAGTACATTTGATACATTTAATATTAAGTTGGAAGCCAGAAGCAATTAATCCATTTGAGCTTGTTTCTCATTTTATTCCCATCTGAAGTCCAGTCCTCCACATTTCCACATCACTTTGTGAATTCTTTTCTAAAAGTCCTCATGAAAATTCATTGGCATTTTGGAGTGAATTTTGTAATAAATTTTGTTTTGCAGTTTTGCCTAATATAATATAATATACACTTTTGCCTAATATAATATACACATATTTTCTCTAATATTTAATGCATTTTGGTATACTATTTTCACTAATATATGCATTTTTGCAGCCTTCATCTCATTTATATGCATTTTTGTACACATAGCTTGGCTGAAGAACTCCATTCCTAAATTTGGAGAAGTGCTAATTACTAAGGATTGCTGTGTTTTGGAATTAAGTGAGAAGAGAGTTGAATTTATCTCTCTAGTTAGCATGTATACACAAACACAAACACACACACACACCCCACTACTGAAAATTGATTTGTCAAGGCTGGGAATATAGAAGACATCAATAAGGATCTTGAAAGTTGAAAATATAACTGAGGGTGAAGTGAGATGTAAAATTGCAGTCAAGTACAACATTCCTAAAGTGGACATGTTAAGGGATATTTTCTCCACTTAGGAGAAGACTTCCTGTTTCCTCCTGAGCTGGGACAGACTTCCACAGATGTGACTTGAAGAGGGTGTGGTCTGTTGTACTAGCCAAGAGGAGCACATGGCCTCCATGTTCTGATCAGTGTGTGTGTTCTCCATTTTGGATGTTGCTGTGTGTTTGGAGAAAGCCACTTCCGCCCTGAAGAGGAGGTGGGGTTGCGGGCATGGCACGACCCAGCCATGCATGCAGAGGCTGGGTGCTCAGCCCCTAAGCGATCGGTGGTTTGCTGCCTGTGCTGCTTGCAGGCCGGCCTATCCGGCCTGGGGGCATAGCCTGCACTACTTAAGCAGGGCGTGGGTGGAAACTCCCCCTCCTTTTTCCCTGCTCACCAGCTGCATCTCTTAGTCACAGTCACTTGGGACTAACTTCTTTATGGAATAGTTCTAGTTGTTATGTAACCTAAGCCTGCCTTCAGGGATATGTCTGTGAACCTGAATGAATCTATAAGTAAACTACTTTTATATTAAGTTTAATCAGATTCTCGTGTCTATTCTTTTTAAGAGGGATTAGGAGGGATCTTACCTGGAATCTTAAGTAGTGAGGCTCAGAGAAGCCAGCAACAGGCTAACCGCTGTGTAATTTAAAAGGGGGATGTTTTGAACTCTGCTAGGATATGGAACTTGCTAGCACAAGTTAGGAAGGATATTAGTAAATAATATACCCTCTCCTGCCTCCCTAATCATCACCACAGGTAGTAGGGTTTTTTATGGTACCGGTAGTTGTGCTTTCATTAGAACTTCCTGGTTGTTAGATGGCTTAGGCACTTTGCACAGGATAATAAGATATCCTAAATATGTAAAAGGTGAAAGATTTATACAATCTGAGGAGGAAGGAGCCAGAGTATTCTAAACATGAATAGTATGAAAAACCTAATACCCTCAGTTATATTCTGCATATGATATTTACTGTACAAGCGAGTCAAGGAAGGATTTGAAGGAGGACAAAGAAGAGTGGAAAAGCCTATTCCAGGCCAGAATGACAGACTCACCAAGATGGAAATATTATTGTTGTTGTTAATATTAAAATTACTTCGGTAAGAAATGTGCAGCTTAATGCCAAAGTGGGCTTCTAAGTGGTTTGCAAGTATAAAAGCCATTGACGCAAACATCCATAATGCAAAGATGCAATAAAACAATTATGAATATATTGTGCCTAGCAAACTGAGACAGAACAGACATGTGCAAGCCATACATTGCACAAGTAAATGCTAACCTATGTATCTGGCTATATTAAGACATGTTTGGCCCCTAAGTTATTACCAAAAAATTCATGTTATTCTAATAGATTCCTATCTATTAGAATAACATGAATGGAAAAGGGCAATGGAAAATAGATATAACAAACTGTTACATCTGCAGTTTAACGAACCATGAATTAACAAGCGAACAAAAACATAATTATGTAAAACTTGAAGTATTGGGCTGTTGCTTTTGTATTTAGAGGTCTCTTATAACCTGTGGCCCTAAACTGCAGCTTACTTGGCTTGTGCTTAAATCTGGCATTGCCTGTGTAGATTCAGGATCCTCTTTGGCAGCATGGGAGCTACTGTAGTCTGAATCCTGCGAATCACTCAGTAACAACACTGGCCCATTCTTCTGTTTCTGGGAGGCATCCTACAGAACATCTCAATATTGCAGGAATATTGAAGGATAATTTGAGTCTAAACTCATTTCACTTTCACCCTTCGAAATCATGTATCAGTCTAGTGAGCCTTAACGCTAGTGAAATGATTCATATCTTCGCTATTTCCTTTGTGGGGTTTTTTTCTTAAAACAAAAATAAAATAAAGCTGTCATTGTAACAATCATCATAAACACAGTCTAACTAAATATATATACTGGCTTTAAGGCATATTATCCACATTCATTGTATGGATGTAACCCTGGACCTGAACCCTGACACAGTATATTCATAATCAGCTGTTGAAAAAACAGCCAACTGCTGAAAGGAACAAATGTGCAGAGGCCCTTTTGCATGCAAACTCCACCAAGCGAAAAAATGAGCAAAGTTTGTACAGACTCTGTAGGGCCACTTCACACAGGAACGTTTGCAAGAGGCGCCCATGAACTGTTTTGCTGTCAAACCTAAAAACGCAATGACAAATCTGTTTTCACCTGCATGATTCACACAGTTGCACATGCTAGGTTGGTGGGGTTCGCTGAAGCTTCCTATTGCATATTCACAAATAACTGCATACAATAGGTTTACGACTGCATAATATGCGAAGTGCCTAGGAATTCAGAGTGGGATGGAATTGCCACTGTATTCAAACAGCAGATGAAGGAATATGCAGTTGGATGCTGCTTTGTCAAAGCTACATTCTGAAACACTGGAAACCAGGTTTTTTAACAAACGAAACACAGTGCTAGAAATAGGTTGGTGACCCAAGTCTTTTCATATGGACGAATGCCAGCAACTGGCATGTAGCATGTATGGAATATTTGAGTATTCTAGTTTTTGTTTTTTACTGCAATATGTTATGAGTGAGAATAGTAATGTTTAAATTTCCAATGACCAAATGCAAAAAGCGTGCATTTTTGTGCTGCAGTGAAATCTTTGTTGTTGTTTAGTCGTGTCCGACTCTTCGTGACCCCATGGACCAGAGCACGCCAGGCACTCCTGTCTTGCACTGCCTCCCGCAGTTTGGTCAAACTCATGTTCGTAGCTTCGAGAACACTGTCCAACCATCTCGTCCTCTGTCGTCCCCTTCTCCTAGTGCCCTCAATCTTTCCCAACATCAGGGTCTTTTCCAGGGAGTCTTCTCTTCTCATGAGGTGGCCAAAGTATTGGAGCCTCAGCTTCAGGATCTGTCCTTCCAGTAAGCACTCAGGGCTGATTTCCTTCAGAATGGATAGGTTTGATCTTCTTACAGTCCATGGGACTCTCAAGAGTCTCCTCCAGCACCATAATTCAAAAGCATCAATTCTTCGGCGATCAGCCTTCTTTATGGTCCAGCTCTCACTTCCATACATCACTACTGGGAAACCCATAGCTTTAACTATACGGACCTTTGTCGGCAAGGTGATGTCTCTGCATTTTAAAATGCTGTCTAGGTTTGTCATTGCTTTTCTCCCAAGAAGCAGGCGTCTTTTAATTTATTGTCACCATCTGCAGTGATCAAGGAGCCCAAGAAAGTGAAATCTCTCACTGCCTCCATTTCTTCCCCTTCTATTTGCCAGGAGGTGATGGGACTAGTGGCCATGATCTTGGTTTTTTTGATGTTGAGCTTCAGACCATATTTTGCGCTCTCCTCTTTCACCCTCATTAAAAGGTTCTTTAATTCCTCCTCACTTTCTGCCATCAAGGTTGTGTCATCTGCATATCTGAGGTTGTTGATATTTCTTCCGGCAATCTTAAATCCGGCTTGGGATTCATCTAGTCCAGCCTTTCACATGATGAATTCTGCATATAAGTTAAATAAGCAGGGAGACAATATGCAACCTTGGCATACTCCTTTCCCAATTTTGAACCAATCAGTTATTCCATGTTCAGTTCTAGCTGTAGCTTCTTGTCCCACATATAGATTTCTCAGGAGACAGATGAGGTGATCAGGCACTCCCATTTCTTTAAGAACCTGTCATAGTTTGCTGTGGTCGACACAGTCAAAGGCTTTTGCATAATCAATGAAGCAGAAGTAGACGTTTTTCTGGAACTCTCTAGCTTTCTCCATAATCCAGCGCATGTTTGCTATTTGGTCTCTGGTTCCTCTGCCCCTTCGAAATCCAGCTTGCACTTCTGGGAGTTCTCGGTCCACATACTGCCTAAGCCTGCCTTGTAGAATTTTAAGCATAACCTTGCTAGCGTGTGAAATGAGGGCAATTGTGCGGTAGTTGGAGCATTCTTTGGCACTGCCCTTCTTTGGAATTGGGATGTAGACTGATCTTCTCCAATCCTCTGGCCATTGCTGAGTTTTCCAAACTTGCTGGTATATTGGGTGTAGCACCTTAACAGCATCATCTTTTAAAATTTTAAATAGTTCAGCTGGAATATCATCACTTCCACTGGCCTTGTTATTAGCAGTGCTTTCTAAGGCCCATTTGACTTCACTCTCCAAGATGTCTGGCTCAAGGTCAGCAACCACACTACCTGGCGTGTACGAGACCTCCATATCTTTCTGGTATAATTCCTCTGTGTATTCTTGCCACCTCTTCTTGATGTCTTCTGCTTCTGTTAGGTCCTTACCACTTTTGTCCTTTATTATGGTAATCTTTGTACGAAATGTTCCTTTCATATCTCCAATTTTCTTGAACAGATCTCTGGTTTCCCCCATTCTATTGTTTTCCTCTATTTCTTTGCATTGCTCGTTTAAGAAGGTCCTCTTGTCTCTCCTTGCTATTTTTTGGAAATCTGCATTCAGTTTCCTGTATCTTTCCCTATCTCCCTTGCATTTTGCTTGCCTCCTCTCCCCCGCTATTTGTAAGGCCTCGTTGGACAGCCATTTTGCTTTCTTGCATTTCCTTTTCCTTGGGATGGTTTTCGTTGCTGCTTCCTGTATAATGTTACGAGCCTCCATCCATAGTTCTTCAGGCACTCTGTCCACCAAATCTAAATCCTTAAACCTGTTCCTCACTTCCACTGCGTATTCATAAGGGATTTGATTTAGATTGTATCTTACTGGCCCAGTGGTTTTTCCTACTTTCTTCAGTTTAAGCTGGAATTTTGCTATAAGAAGCTGATGATCTGAGTTACAGTCAGCTCCAGGTCTTTTTTTTGCTGACTATATAGCACTTCTCCATCTTTGGCTGCAGAGAATATAATCAATCTGATTTTGATGCTGCCCATTTGGTGATATCCATGTGTAGAGTCGTCTCTTGTGTTGTTGGAAAAGAGTGTTTGTGATGACCAGCTTGTTCTCTTGACAGAACTCTATTAGCCTTTGCCCTGCTTCTGTGAAATCTACTCCAGTGTTAATATTTCAAACTGTTTTTAGCAGATGTACAACCAGATTCCCTGAAAGTGAAATTTGGTTTGCTTACAATCCTACCACCTGTTTTCCTTTCAACAATTTTTTAAAACCCAATTTCTTTTCTAAAACCTTCGGGGAAATGTCCACAGATTCTTCATGTATACGTGGTATTTACGTGGATTCCATCATGGAGGGAAAAGTGTATAAGTCAGGCTGTAATCCTTTGCACACTTACATGAGAGTAAACCCTTAGTACTTTTCTTTGTGTGTGTATGGAAATGGATTATCTGATAATATACATGCATACAATTCATATGTAAATGGATCATGAATAGAAAATAATAGAACTAGACATAACATTCAATTTACATCTTAAGCTTTTTTGCTAAAGCATCATTTTTGATTGCTGTTCGGGTCTTTACATTTGTGTTTGACATTTTTGCGTGAATCATGGGACACAGGACGGTTGGAGGTATTTATAGGGCATCTTGTATTTCTTACATTTGTCCTTTTGCTGCTAGAGCAATAAATACGCACAGACTATTTTATATCATTATCCTGAATTTCAACATGATTTAGTGGATGAGAAATGATTGTGCAACAGTTTGCTGCACTTTCCTCTGATAATAACCCTGAATTCTTGGCAAATATTGTCTGAGGCAAGAGGAGGTATACAAGTTTTGAAAGCCACCTAATTAAACACTGTTAACACCATCTGCCTACTGCCAGAACAAAAGTTCACTTTAGTACAAAGAACATGGTCTACTGTAAAACAGAGGACTTCTTAACTGAACACAGATGTTTTCTAGGATACCCGGCTCAACTTAAAAGTGCTATTTTGCTGTATCACTCTAATTTATTCTAGATCACTTTCAATTTGTGTATATAGAATGACATGCCCTTACACAGAAGTATGAAGAAGTTCAGGGAAACTTAAACATAAAATAATGTGGGAATAGAGTTAGAGAGAAACAGTAACGTTACTCTGTGCGTAGCCAACACATGTCTGAATTTTAAATCTTGGCATTTTGTTTGAACTCTTTAACTCCATCACTTTTTTTGCATGAATTAATGGAATAACGGTTTTGATGGCTCACTTGCAATTAACCTCATTGTTAAACTTTAGTGAAGTTATTAAATTGATTACAGCTGTCAGCGGATCAGGATCTGATTCCCTCATAATTTGCATTTGCAAACATACAGCACAACTTAAACAACTTCAGCTGCATTAAACAGTTAACAGCCGAATCATTGCCAGCTAACAGATACTGAATGCTATCCCTTTGTAAACCCTTCCTTCAGTGTATTACCAAAACGCAAATGCAGAAAAGTAAAAACCCTCACATGGACACATGATTTTCATTCAAATGCTATATGATTTGATTTGTGATGGGGGAGGGGAATCGTGGTTCACAAATATTCAGGGAGAGGAAGGGTCACAGGGGCACAAGCACTTGCCTCCAAGAAGCCAAAGTAGCAAATGATCAAGGCAACTGCCCCGTTCCATTAGATGTGTGAGCGACTCAAAGTATCAGTGGCACAACAGTTGCAACTTGTAAGTGTGAGCTACAGTCCACCAGGAGAGTATATGTCCAGTTAGAAAAATCCCAGGTAGAAGAGCTGGTAAAGATTTATGCTTTAGACTTTGGAAAGACTATACGATTTAGATGGATTATTTGTCTAACTTAGTATAAAGCAACTCTTTATATCTTTAGCAGAATTCAGATGCTGTCAGGGAGAATTCGGAGGCGGAAGTGACAGAAGAGGCTGAGCAGGGGGTCAGGGATGCTGTGGAGCCTTCCAACCGCCCAGAGGCAGAGGAAACGGAAGAGCGGGAGGAGATTAGCCACGAGGAGGAAGGGTTCAGGGATGTTGCAGAGCCCTTCTACCGCCCAGAGGCCCGGGAAGGGAGCTCAGACTCTGGAAGGGAGGGGGCTTTCAAGTCAGGACAGACAAGGAGGGAAATGAAACGTAAGGGTCAAAGACGTCTCACGCTATTCCCCCGCCTACTTTGTTGGTGCGGGAATCGAAGAAAGCCACTCCCCGAATCTGACTCAACGGTTCAGGCACATAATCCAGAACTGTAGTTTTTTCTTGTACATATGTAATAAAGACTGTAAATATCAAGCTGACTGTGCCGGGGTGTTAATGTGAAGGGGAGACAGCACCTTTACAGATGCTTTCAGACAATGAAAACAAACTGTTAAGTAGAATTTGTTTAATTCACACAGAAATGGAAAATGTCTGTGTATTCAGATTCCACTGAAGCTTAAGAAGAGCCCTCTGAGCTCTTGCTGAGTTGATAATTAATGCATTGTTGTTTTTTGCTAGCTAACATGTAAGTGTTGTAACATTAGAACAGGTGACAAAGGTATTGAACTGCAAATCGCCATTTTCTAGGGAGCTGCCTGTTAGTCTTTCTCTGGATGCCACAGAGAGCAAAAGGGTGTGAATGACTCTCCAGTGCAGGCTGGAATGGGGGAGAGGCACAGTTTGTATGTATCTTTTATTTCGAAAAAGATGTGCCTGTGCTGGACATTGCACAATATCTTATGAGTATTTTGGATGTATCATTTACTGTATTTCATTATGCTTTTGAAGAAAGTTCTGCAAGTAAACTTTGAATAATATTTTATAGGTCTGGACAATGTTTTTATTTCCAAAAGGAGTCACTTCTTTTGCATCCAGTCACTTAATGCTGTGCAATATTAATATCTGCAATGCAACCACACAACAACAGTTCTGTCTTTTGTGGAAGGATGATTTCTGAAGCAATTGAATGTGGCTATGACTAGTGGGTAACCAGAAAATGTCCACTTTATAATGGTAATGCATAGTTAGAATAGAGCAGTGCTATTTTTCTAGAAAAAGAGGTGCTAGAACTCACAATGAATTTCTCCCTTGTTCTCTTATAATGGCAATGGCGCCCACCTGAGAGGTGCTGGAACTGAGTTTCAGTGCGTTCCGGCTGGGGGAGAAAGCCCTGGAATAAAGTGATAATTATGGTATCCCAGCACCAAAGAGCAAAAGGGGGGGATTCACTAAAGGGCACAATCTCAGCGCTCACTTTTAGAAGAGCTAAAATCAATTGGCCTGGGGGAATGGCAGAAAATTGCAGTTGAAGTCCAGGAGTTACAATTCCTTGGTTACAATTTCAAAATAAAGTTCCTTTTGACGTCTTAAAAAATAAATGTACCTTCTCTCTAATTGAAGAGAAGAAACAAAATCTATGATATTTCACCTGCTGAAAGAAATAAGTAACAAGGGAACAGGAAAGAAAAGGCACCTACAGATATTATTTGCAGAAATCTGGCTCCCTAGTAGCTGTTATTGCTGGCACTGTGGCTTCGGCAGTATTCCTGTTTTCATTTTGTTCCTTGGTGTGCTCTGGCATGGACACCAGCACATGTGTGGCCATTCTTAGGGTGTGTTTGGCAAGCGTCAAAAGATGGATGCCAAAACTGGGAATGTATCCCCCTCCCCTCTTCTCACAATCTTGATATCAAGGACTGTAGCCTTCCTGCCCAGATTCCACTCTCTGCTTCTGGCTTTCTCCATGACTGGCTGCTCCAACAGCCTTAAGATTTTTGCCAGGAGGCCTAGTGTGAGGATTAGTATGGTTTAGCTGTCCCAAACCTCAAGATGCCATGATCCTCCAATTTCCCTTAAATTGAAAGGAATTCCCCCCCCCCTTTTCTTTTCGTCATCCTTCTAAGAACAAATGCCTAGAAACTCTTTCCCTTCAGATCCCTTTTCAAGGCACTTCTGTGGTGAAGGAAGAGGAAATGGTGTATTCACCCGAGTTGTTAAAAACACATAGAAGAAAACCAGTTCTGGTGTATATTTTACTGGCCCCATTCAGCTGAGTGCAGGCCACAAAATGGACCGGTCTTTTTACTCTTACTAGAAAGCAAATGGAATAACCGCAGAGTTCTAAAGAGAAGTAAAAATCCAGACAAGTTTTTGTAACAGATTTCCAAAATATTCTCCATGTTAAAACAAAGTAAAATAGCATGTGTGGTTCTGAACAGGCCAATATTCTCTCATTCTCATATATATATTTATATAATTATACAGAGAGAGGGGGGGGTTGTGGAGCTTGGATGTTCACAACAACCCTCTTAGGGGCTGCTTATGCAGAAACTTGCCCCAAAGCTATATACTGTAGGTACCTTCATGACTAGGGTTGCCATATGTTTGGGATTCCAATGACGGAATTAGCATCCGGGGGGAGGGGGGTATTTCGGGAAATCGGCAAAATGTCCAGGTTTTTGAGACTTTGGGCGATTTCCCATCAACAACTTTTTGTGTCCGGATTTTTTACTTCTTTAAATATGGCAACCCTATTCATGGCGGTATATGGATTTAATTCTGAATTTATTCAGCACAAGTTCGGTGGATGCCTGCTTGTGACAAAGTGCCTGAAAGGATAGGAAATTCAGTCTGTCCTGGCCTGAGGAGATTGCATGAGAGAATCCGTGAAGTGGGTGTGAAAACTCACAGGGTTACACACATCATATTTCATTTCCCAGTAATGCTGTTTCTTGTATTTTGGCTGTACACAGGAACTAGTATTGGGAGCAATAAGACCTTCTCCAATGCACGTATCTTGAGTGGAATGAACATACAAAATATGATCTTCCTACCATTTTTATTTTATTTTTTTATTGAAAAAGAAGCAGATTTTCAGTTCACACTGGACAAGAGTAGAAATAAATTCCTTAAATGAAATTTGCCTCCCCCCCAAAAAGAACTTTTAATAAAATGGCCCTTGATGGAGAGCATCCTTATTAGTTTAATTGGAAGTGGTATTTATGGCTCTGGAGGTCTGTAGGATGTGGCACTCACAATGTAACTGGCTCCGTAACAAGATGAGTGTAGCTGACTATATATATATATATATATATATATATATATATATATATATATATATATTCTAACGATCATTGAGAAAGTGCAAGGAGATTTCCTTGGACCAGCTTCAATAAAACACCCTCCGGCTTCCAAACCAAAAATATTGCCATATAGCCTTTCTCCAAATATGCGGTCTGGCTCAGTTTCCTAGACTGTATACAGCAGACTACAGTTTTTGAAAACTTAATTTGGTACTTTGAAACCTGAGTTTCTAAATTAGACTTTCAGGCAAACATGCATTTGCACAAGACCTGCTTTTCTGTCCGTGTGAGCCCACGCAGCTGTGCAATGTGCATGAACATCAGAACCAGGTGGAGGGGGGTTAAATACCTGAGCTGTTTCTGCCCTGCTGGGAGTGAGGACAGTAAGGACTGGAGCTGCCAATATAGTTATTCTTGCTTTCAGGGTTCACATACAATCATACACCACTGTCAGTGCCGGATTTACTAATAAGCTAACCAAGCTATAGCTTAGGGCCCCAATCTCTTGGGACCCCCCAAAAAAAATTAAAGGAAAAAAAAACTAGAGTGAAAACTATATACGCTATACCCCTGCTGGCCAGGGTGAGAACTTCAATACATAACAAAAATATAAGATAAAAAAACAAATAAAATGATTTCATGTAATGCATAATTTATTTATTTTGATCCCATTATAAAATTGCTTTAGAAAAATATTCCTCTTTATTATTTGGTAGGCCTATATTATTATTTACGAGTACACTGGTACCTCATGTTGTGAACGGGATCCGTTCCGGAGGTCCGTTTGCAACATGAAAAGGCAGCAACATGAAGCGCCGCATCTGCGCATGTGTGTGACGCAACGCAGTGCTTCTGCGCATGTGCAAAGTGCAATTTAGTAACCCGTTTCAGCGCGTCTGTAACCTGAAAAGACGCAACATGAAGCAGACGTATCAGGAGGTACCCCCACTTGCTACTATAATACTATATATAAATATGTTTCTTCTTAATTTCATTTCATTTCATTTTTTATTTGTACACCGCCTTTCCACAGTTAAAAAAACAATGCTCAAGGTGGCTTACAGCATGACAAGATTTACATAATTACAAAAGTCATAAACAATAAATAAACCACATTAAAAATACAGTTCTTATAGGCCTAAGCCAGGTGGTGAGTGGCAGGACTGGGGCCCTCAGTACAGTAATTGTATTTCAGTTCAAGGCAGAGGGCCTTCTCGGTAGTGGCACCCACCCTGTGGAACACCCTCCCACCAGATGTCAAAGAGAGAAACAACTACCAGACTTTTAGAAAACATCTGTAGGCAGCTCTGTTTAGGGAAGCTTTTAATGTTTAATAGATTATTGCACTTTAATGTTCTGTTGGAAGCCGCCCAGAGTGGCTGGGGAGGCTCAGCCAGATGGGTGGGGTATAAATAAATAAATTATTATTATTATTATTATTATTATTATTATTATTATTATTATTATTATTATATTCAACAAGTACTTTGTTACGTGTAAATGGCTTTAGATACATATTAGGTCCATAAATTACCATATAGCATACATTCAACACAAAAAAACAGTGAAAATTTGTTTTTGACAAAGGACAGCTGGATACCTAAAGGGCCCCATTACCTTCAGTAGCTTAGGACCACATCAAACCTAAATCCGGCCCTGACCACGGTGCTTTAGGGGAAGCCCGAGAACAACACATAGTGTTTGTTGTTAACTGCTCACTCACCCCCCCCCCAAAACTTTATACTGGAATGTTTCTCGGAATACTAAATTCTAATAAGACTTTTTTTGATCTTCTAAGAACTGGGAATACTGGTATATCAATCTCAAAACAGATGTGTTATAAAGCAGTGAATGAGTACCAGTGATACTCCTCCTGGTATGATAACTGGCTTGCACTGAACTTCTCACTGATATAAATTTATTTCCACATTGTGAAATGTATGCAATGGTAAACAATTCTTGTGAGACTCCCTTGCCTTATTATGTCTTTACGCTGCTGGATTTTATGCAGCCTGAAGTGTCACAGCAGGAATTACATGCCTGCTCTTCTCCACTGAACTGTAACCCAAATGGGATGCATTTTCTTTGGACATCTAGTTTCTACCTAATGGAAAATTTAGCCGTTTAACTTTTTCACAGGAGAGTAAATGTCTGATTTTTATACTTGGCTTCCACAGGGCATGTTTAAGTCCAAGTCATAAATCCCAGCACATAGCACTATAGCTGGCTACAAGCTGTACGGTTTATTTAACTTTCACTGCATTGATATTCTTTTGTTTTCCATTTATTTTCTGCTCCCTCAGTTACTTCGTTGTCCCGAATGTGAGAAGTTGTATCATAAATTGTGCCCTGTAAACAGTTGAGCTACAGAGCAAAATAAATATAACATTTGCAAAGCAAATGGCAGACCTCAATAGTATTTAGTTAACCTGTGTGTTCTCACTTTGTCATTTGCCTTTGCACCGTAGCCACAGCTTTCTCTTCCTAACTGGCCGGACCCCATAGTCCCAAGGTTTCACGGGGCTAATTTTGGAAAATGAGCGCTGAGGAAATGTGGAAACTAGTGCTGACTCCTTGCTTTCTCGTGCAAGTGTTTATGGTTTCCATCTCAAATACTGTTGCTGCTTGCGGTGCCTCGGGAACGGAGCAAGACATTTGGTTGCTCAAGGTAAAGGACAAGAGGGCATCTCTGCCCCAACCCATGTACAGAAGCCAACTGTCATGGCAGCTGAATCTTATTTCAACACTGACAGTGGGACAGCACCCTCCATTGCAACTGAAGACAGCAGACTGGGATGTGTGGCACACACAAATCTGTAAGTCAACAATTGACCACCACTCTCCATCTCCCAACATCTGGTGCCTGAGATGGCCATCTCACTCTATGCCAGGCTTCCTCAACCTCGGCCCTCCAGATGTTTTGAGACTACAATTCCCATCATCCCTGACCACTGGTCCTGCTAGCTAGGGATCATGGGAGTTGTAGGCCAAAAACATCTGGAGGGCCAAGGTTGAGGAAGCCTGCTCTATGTCTAATGTTAGGGGAAAGCCCAGCGCTCATACAGATGCACTGATCATTGCTGCAATACAATTGTACCTTGGAAGCCAAACGCCTTGTGAGTCAAACATTTTGGCTCTAGAATGCTGCAAACCCATAAGTGAGTGTTCTAGTTTGCGAACGTTCTTTGGAAGCCGAACATCCAACACGGCTTCCACGGTTTTCGATTGAGTGCAAGAAGCTCGTGCAGCCAATTGGAAGCCGCGCCTTGGTTGTTGAACGTTTCCAGAAGTCGAACGGACGTCCAGAATGGATTCCGTTCAACAACCAAGGTACGACTGTACGCCATAATAAAATGAGAGTGAAATTAAATCTTGAGAAATGTTGCCATTTGCAAAATTTTCAAATTCTCTGTGCTGAATACAACCCCATTTGTCCCTTTATAGCCTAGTGGTAACTTTTTTAAAATGTGGACTTTCAAAAAGTGGTCAAGGAGGGAATACATAGAAAAATATTTCTTCCCCCCCCCCTTTTCTTTATTGAAAAGGACTCCGAGATAGGAGAGTTTTGCAAAGGTGGCCACACAGACATAAACCTTTAGAATTAAAAATACAAGGAACAAGGAAGGCAAGACAATTGTGAGTTGGAAGCTATTACATGCAGGTCCAAATGGCCTGTACGAGACTTTATATGTTGTTGGTACAACTTTTGTGAGATGCCCCTTTCCCAAATAACTCCTCTCACTGGAAAAAAGTCATGCAGTCATTGCCCTCTAAATGTGAACTACTGTGGCTTGGAGAAATGGGTATATGTGTCAGGAGTATGGGCAGGAGTCAGGCTCTGGGGCCTGTGGTGCTTTGCAGGACTGGGGCCTGCCTCAGCTTGTGCTGGGGAAGCAAGGCGTGGCCACACAGGTGAAGACATCAGCTTGTGCTGGAGAGGCAAGGAGTAGTCACCCAGGTGAGGCCACTTGAGATTTCACTGCACCTGGTGGCAGGAGCTGGGAGGGATAAAAGCCCAGCATTTCCCTTCAGCTCTTTGCCACAGCAACGCTTTCCCTGCCTGGTTGCATCTGGCCTCCTGCTCCGTGGACCCTTGCCTTGCTGACGTCTTGATTCTTGCTCCGTGGACCCTTGCCTTGCCTTTGCCTTGCTCTTTGACCCTTGGACCTTCGCCTTGCTTCTTGTTCCTTGAACCTTCGCCTTGATCCTCGACCCTTGGACCTTCGCCTTGCTTCTTGTTCCTTGAACCTTCGCCTTGCTCCTTGACCCTTGGACCTTCACCTTGCTCCTTGACTCCCAGACCTTCGCCTCTGCCTTGCTCCTTGACCCTGCGACTGCCTGCTGCTGGACCCTCAGCCCTGCACCTGTTCCTGCTTCTACACCACCATCTTGCCTCTGGTCCTGACGCCCGCCGACCGGACCGTGGCAGTTTGCTGTGGCCAAACCTCGTCCCGGCCAGGGTGCAAGATGGACGGAGCCCGGCCTATGGACCTCACCGCTGTGCTGCAGAGCCTCCACACACAGGTAGCTACACTCCAGGGGGAGGTTCGAGCACTTCGAGCAGTTCCAGCCCGCTGGCCATGTTAGTGGCGCCCCGACATCAGGAACTATTAGTCTTTGACCTGATCCAGACGCCTAATTTCCCGGTGCTCCTGGGTAGTCCCTGGTTGATCCGGCAGGACCCCACCATTTCATGGGCGCAGCGGACACTGTCTTTTTCATCATCCTTCTGCCAGGATGTCTGCGCTCAACCCCCAGTGTTACCTCCATTGCCACCAGCGCCGGGGACGCCTCACCAGCTGGCCCTTAGTTCTTCCACCTTACAGGGGACTGCCCCTGACGGAATAGCATCTCCGGATGTCCGGTTAATCCCGGAGCCCTACCGGGACTTGGTGGACGTGTTTGAGAAGAAAGGGGCCGAGACTTTGCCCCCCCCATTGGACTTATGATTGCCCCATTGATCTGCAGCCGGGAGCAGATATACCCTTTGGCCGCATTTATGCCTTGTCGGCCCCTGAACTTGGGGCCCTCCGAGAGTACCACCCATGCAATCATCCCTGCACCCCCGCAGCTTCTCTCATGCCTTCTGCCAATGATCGGGTCTCCCACATCCAGGAGACACAAGCCGACCTGGTACAGCACCTAGAGAGGGCCAAAGCGGACTATAAGGCGCAAGCGGATCGACTGTGGTGGCAAGGGCCTGCGATCCAGGTTGGGGATAAGGTTCAGTTGTCCCTGGAACGATTTTGGGAACCAGCTGACTTTGTGCACGCGCCCGCCAAGGTTCGGGCCTTCCATCGGAGGTTTCCAGATAAGCCTGGGCCATGACCGGGGGTGGAACCCCGTTTCCCTATGGGGGGGAGTACTGTCAGGAGTATGGGCAGGAGTCAGGCTCTGGGGCCTGTGGTGCTTTGCAGGACAGGGGCCTGCCTCAGCTTGTGCTGGGGAAGCAAGGCGTGGCCACACAGGTGAAGACATCAGCTTGTGCTGGAGAGGCAAGGAGTAGTCACCCAGGTGAGGGCACTTGAGATTTCACTGCACCTGGTGGCAGGAGCTGGGAGGGATAAAAGCCCAGCATTTCCCTTCAGCTCTTTGCCACAGCAACGCTTTCCCTGCCTGGTTGCATCTAGCCTCCTGCTCCATGGACCCTTGCCTTGCCGACGCCTTGATCCTTGCTCTGTGGACCCTTGCCTTGCTGACGTCTTGATCCTTGCTCCTTGGACCCTTGCCTTGCCGACGCCTTGATTCTTGCTCCGTGGACCCTTGCCTTGCCGACGCCTTGCTCTTTGACCCTTGGACCTTCGCCTTGCTTCTTGTTCCTTGAACCTTCGCCTTGCTTCTTGTTCCTTGAACCTTCGCCTTGCTTCTTGTTCCTTGAACCTTCGCCTTGCTTCTTGTTCCTTGAACCTTCGCCTTGATCCTCGACCCTTGGACCTTCGCCTTGATCCTCGACCCTTGGACCTTCGCCTTGATCCTCGACCCTTGGACCTTCGCCTTGATCCTCGACCCTTGGACCTTCGCCTTGCTTCTTGTTCCTTGGACCTTCGCCTTGCTCCTTGACCCTTGGACCTTCGCCTTGCTCCTTGACCCTTGGACCTTCGCCTTGCTCCTTGACCCTTGGACCTTCGCCTTGCTCCTTGACCCTTGGACCTTCGCCTTGCTCCTTGACCCCTGGACCTTCGCCTCTGCCTTGCTCCTTGACCCTGCGACTGCCTGCTGCTGGACCCTCAGCCCTGCACCTGTTCCTGCTTCTACACCACCATCTTGCCTCTGGTCCTGACTCCCACCGACCGGACCGTGACAATATGTTGGTGCACATCAACACAGTTGCCAACATGGTCCTTGAATCTATGACTAGCATTGCTAGCCAAACTGAAAATTGTGGCCCTCAAGTTTTACCCCCTTTGAGGAAGTCTCCCTGCTAGCCTTTCCTGTGGGAAACACCAGTGTCCTTCAGCGTGCCAAAGAATTGCTGCGCAAGCCATCCCTCTAGGAGAGGTGGCCAAGGAACTTCCATGGTTTGGCTACACGGAGATGAAACACATTGGGTGACATCATTTAGGGAATGGGATGTTGCCATCCCTTGAACCTCTGGGAATAGTATGTTGCTGACCTGGTAACTCCAATTTGAGAGGTTTTTCCAGACTTCTCATGCAACTCCCCTCTCCACCAGCAGAGGCTAGCCAACAAGCACAACCAACCCTCCACCCCTGCCATCTACAAGTGGGTAGCAGGGATGTGGGGGTTTGCACTCTCGCCAGCTTATAAATAAATGATTAGATATCTGTGTGTCATTTGGGGTAAGCCGGGAAGGGGAGAAGAAAGGTTATTGAATAGCTTGTCAGGACAACTTTCCCACTCATTTCCTCCATCATTAACACATTCTTTTCCCTCTCACTCTCCATTTTCTCACTGTTTTTTGTTTTTCACATTGTTCTTCCCTCCTGGCTTTCTTAATCTTCCATGTCTGTTTGGCAAGGACTCGTGTGAGCAGAAAGAACCTTAGCAGGCAGCAAGTAGACCAAGAGAAAGAAGACTAATTTTGAGCCAGAGATGTGTGGTTTTAGAACTCTGATCAAAGTTTCATGGGTTGTGTACATGCCATATATTAAAAGCACATCGTTGCCCCCCCAAAAAAAAACCTATTCTTGGAAATGTAGTTACTCAGCGTGCTGGGCTTTGGCAACTCTGTTAGTGGTAAACTACAGCTCCCATTTTTCTTTTTGTGGGAAATAATGTGCTTTCAATGTATGGTGTGTACACCAACATTATATTTAGCTAAAGCAAAAGTGTAGCACTTGAAACAATGAGGACGCAGTTAACCTATCCTGACCTACCTTGACATATTTCTCTAACATTCCAAAGTTTTTGATGATGTGTTATAGCACTTCATTTTCATAAAAGTATTCCAAAAGCAAAAAGCGTTGGGTGAATTTCCCTCCTCTAATTTGTCACTTATTCACAGTTCCTTTTACTCTTGTTTTATTCTTTGTTCTGTTCCCTGTTGTATTTGCCCCCAAATAACTGGTAAGCAAAACCTTGTCAGTAAAGTTCAATATGATCTACTTAAAGAGATCAGTTTTCATTTAAAATACTTGAGCTTCTCTTCTAACGCTGGTGTGCCTGGGTGAAAGACAGAGGTTGTATAAATTATTCGATTGTTTAGGTAAGAAGGTGGATTTACCATCACATTTAATCTTCCTGTGTGTTTGGTTTCAACCTGTGAATAGATGCATTTTTCTTTAGAACATTTTTAATCCTCCAACCACCATTTTTTCCATGTTTGGGAACTTTTTCAATTTTACAGTGAAATCCTATGCGTCTACTCAGAAGTAAGTCCTTCCACATTCAATGAAACTTATGTACAGTCGTCCCTTGGAAATCGAACGGAATCCATTCCGGAAGTCCGTTCAACTTCCAAAATGTTCGGGAACCAAAGCCAATTGGAAGCCACAGAAGCCCCGCCAGACGTTCGGGTTCCAAAGAACGTTCGCAAACTGGAACACTCACTCCCAAGTTTGTGGCATTCGGGAAACCAAAACGTCCAAGTACCAAGGTGTTAGGGATCCAAGATATGACTGTACATGATTTTAGCCTTAACCTCTCCTACCTCTAGGGAACAATCTCCAACTCAGATCCTATAGCAGGTGTGGGGAAACTTTGGCCAAATGTTGTCGAACTACAACTCCCATAATCCCTGTCCATGGCAATGCTTGCTGGGGTTGATGGGAATTATATGTAGCTTGGCAACACCTGGAGGGCCACAGGTTTCCCCAGCTGTCCCATACCTTTGCCATGATGATGGACATTGGCTGTACCACTATTTCCTTTGCCAATTCCTTTGCAACTTTTCAAAACGACAAGAAGGCAATCCATTCGCTTCAGCTTCTTTTCAGAAGTGAAAGCTGACAGCCAAACTTTTGCCTGGCTATCATCAAACACCACACTGGTATCTCTGTCAGTAAGGACCTCCAGTCTGCCAGGATCCCTCTCCTGGAAGTTCATTGCCTTGATATTTTATGATATGGCGGTATAGACATACTTTTATAAATAAATACGCTGAAATCTGAAGTATTTTTAAAGTGGACTTTGAACCCATTAACTTTCCAACTGATTATCTCCAGGTGACTGCTATGAGCAAGAAATAACCAAATAATCTGCTGTGAGCATATTCATAATAAGGATATCCATAACTGTAAGAATTCTGGTGTTCTTCCTTTCTTCTTTCTCTGTTTCCCATGGCTGCAGGTATACATGTGCTTCTGATGCACATCTTAAGAAGTGAATGCAGATCCACAGCAAATGAGTTAGTCTTGAAGGTGCCACAAGTCTTTTGGTTGTTGTTGGCTACCCTTCAATAGAATTGATAATATTCTTCTTTTTCCCCCTACAACATGTCTTAAGAGCTATATCAAAGGTAGACATTCAGGTTTTAGCTGTGCCGTTTGTTTAACTGTCGTTTTTGTTGCCCAAGAGTGCTACAAGCCTGACAGGGATATGTAACTACTACTACTACTACTACTAATAATAATAATAATAATAATTTATTATTTATACCCCGCCCATCTGGCTGGGTTTCCCCAGCCACTCTGGGCAGCTTCAACAGAAAAAATGAAATAAAACAATCTATTAAACATTAAAAGCCTCCCTAAACAGGGCTGCCCTCAGATGTCTTCTAAAAATCTGGTAGCTGTTTTTCTCTTTGACATCTGATGGGAGGGAATTCCACAGGGCGGGCGCCACCACCGAGAAGGCCCTCTGCCTGGTTCCCTGCAACTTGTGTCAAAAGTCTGCATGGTTGGTCAACTTGATGCCATAGCATCAAGTGTTTATAGTCAGGTGCAGGAAGTGAATATGCCCACATCACATTCTTCTAGTGCAAAACATGATACCTCATCCATGGTTCTATCTCAATGATGGCAAATGATACTGTTGTTAATAATAAAATATTATTATTATTACCCCACCCATCTGACTAGGTTTCCCCAGCCACAACAGAATATTAAAAGCACAATAAAAGATCAAACATTAAAAACTTCCCTGAACAGGGTTGCTTTCAGATGTCTTAAGTAAGATACAGTAGTTGTTTATTTCCTTGACATCTGATGGGAAGGTGTTCCACAGGGCGGGCGCCATCACCGAGAAGACCCTCTGCCTGGTTCCCTGTAACCTCACTTCTTGCCGTGAGGGAACCACCAGAAGGCCCTCGGAGTCGGACCTCAGTGTTCGAGCTGAATGATGGAGGTGGAGACGCTCCTTCAGGTATACTGGGCTGAGGCCATTTAGGGCTTTAAAGGTCAGCACCAACACTTTGAATTGTGCTCAGAAATGTACTGGGAGCCAATGTAGGTCTTTCAGGAGGCAATGTAGGTGTTTAGGGTGCAGAGCTTCTATTAAGACAGAAGGAAGTCTTCCATTGCTACTGTTGCCCCAAAGTCTCAATTTTTGAGCACAGGACATTTCGGAGACTAATAGCATCCTTCACTTCAGCAGACTGCAGCTCTGAAGCAAATGGACTATAGACCGCAATCTGACAAAGAAACATTTCCTATCAGATTCCATACACTCAGACAGTGGGAAAGGATTTTAACAGGAGACATTGAGGCCAGGCTGAGATCCCCCCCTCTCCCAGGTGAAATAACATTGGGGAAAGAATGAATTAGAGGAGCTATTTTGTTCTTTTGCTCATTTCACCATTGTGCTTCAAAAGGTAATCGCCATTGTTGACCGAAAAAGAGAAGTGTCAGATGTTTGTCCCCAAAGATTTATGTGAAGAAAACTTTACAAGGAATGTTGACATTGTGGCATACAGGATGTTGTTCCAACTGGGGCCTAAGTGGTGAAAAGTCAACATCCACCACTTTTTCTTGGTAAAATATTTGCCAGAACGTGTAAATAAAGAATATAAAGTTTTTACTTCACATCCATGTGCTAAAACATCTGGGGTTTTGTTTACACTGGAATGTAAGGCAGACTTGTCTTTTTTTAAAAAAGAATCCAAATCAGAGAACCTCTGAAAAGTATAATGTTTTTCTAAGCAAGACAATTCTGTCTGCATTTGTTGATAATTCTTGACTATGTCGCTGGAAAATGGCAATTAGGAGAAAAATATTCAGCTAGAGGTTAAGACACCATACTGTGGACATGTGTGTATCATTGTTCAAAGCATGAATTTGTATTCCCCTCTCCTTTCTCCACTGCATTTGCAGGTCTTGTAGGACTGTGATTTTAAAAATCACTAAGCAAGTGCAGTTAAGCTTGGCCTGGAACATTAATATTTTGGATGTGGTTGCCCAAGCCTCTGCTCTGGTCCCCCCCCCCTGCTGCATTTCCACAATCAATGGCTAAGTCAATATGATTTCAGCACATGTACTGGGTTGCACTAACCTTTGCACCTGCTCAGGAATTAAAACAACCCATCATGTGGCCCTATGGACCTATATGGCGGCAGCTAAAGACCGTTTCTGTATGGGACACTTCTAAAAAATACGAATCTCCCTTTGTATCCAGAATTACATAAGGTAGTGATGTTATTTTCAAAGTGATGAATTTAAATTAGGCAGAGAACCATACAGCTATTTGATTTAGACTATGTCCCAGAAGGGACCCAGGTGGCGCTGTGGGTTAAACCACAGAGCCTAGGGCTTGCTGATCAGAAGGTCGGCGGTTCAAATCCCTGCAATGGGGTGAGCTCCCGTTGCCCGGTCCCAGCGCCTGCCCACCTAGAAGTTCGAAAGCACATCAAAGTGCAAGTAGATAAATAGGTAGCGCTCCGGCGGGAAGGTAAACAGTGTTTCCCTGCACTGCTCTGGTTCACCAGAAGCAGCTTTGTCATGCTGGCCACATGACCCGGAAGCTGTCTGCGGACAAACGCTGCTCCCTCGGCCTATAGAGCAAGATGAGCACCGCAACCCCAGAGTTGGACATGACTGGACCTGATGGTCAGGGGCCCCTTTACCTTTATCTCCCAGAAAGGGAAACCAAGCTACATCAGAATAATTTGAGGTTGGGGAAAGTGACCTTTATTCTGAATAAAAGCAAAAATGCAACAAAGACTGTCTTAAACTGGAGCAGTGCTGGGCTCTAATCAATGGAGCTGTGAATTGATTTGTTGCTCACTGTGATAAACTGTTGACTATATCAACAGCTTGCATAGTTGTATTTATGCTTTGTGATTTTTTTTCCTGAACTGCATATACAGTACAGTATAATGTTTTTCACTTATGTTTATGTTTTCAATTTGTTGCAGGTTGCTTGGAGACCTTTTGGGCAGCAAGCAACTAACAAGTTAAATAAGTGAATAAATAATATTGAGTGGAATCCAACTAACTTGTTCCATCAGCGCAAGGATTTCCGTTTGAGCAAAAGAAATCACCGCTCTCTTCCTCCCTTGCCCCCTAAATCTGTTCTGGGCTTTCCCTCCACCTCCAAAGCAGATTTGGGGAGGGTGTTGTGCATACACAGGGAGAGGAGACCGGGGTGGGGTGGGGGCGGGGGCGGTTCTGTTGTACAAAAAATACTATTGAGCTGATGGAACAAGTTAGAGACTGCCTATGATGATTATGATTTAAGAGCTAGTGAATGTTCTAGAAGTACAGGATACAGTGAAACTGATAAATAATAATGGGATTGAAACAAAACCAGACCTCAGAACATACTACCATCTATGTGGGCCAAATTTAGAAATTTGAATTGGATCATGCAATACTGAACAAATTAATACTGAGTTTTAAAGTGGAAAATGAAAGTACTTTGTGTGCTCATCAGAATATATTCTGTACCCAATGTGAAGCCTCATTCTTTTCAAGGGAGGTGCACACATCTTGTGGGGTGGGGTGGGGCTGCTGATAAAGTCACTTTTGTGCATGGGAACCTCTCCGCTGCATGTGGTCCCAGGGCATGGTCTGAGGACACATGATGCGCCCCCCTTAAGTAATCTAAGTGGATCTGGGTGAGTCAGTGAGTGGATGAGAAACCACCTGGGAAGCCTATGTATTCTGCCTTGAGTATCATGATAGACGAAAGGCAGAATATAAATTCAATGACGTGTGTGAGATTTCTCAATAAAAGAGAAAGAGAGAAACTGCAAGGTTTATAAGATGATCATTTGCAGTCATCATTAGCTTGTTTTACCTCGTATTTTCAAAAGGGTATTCATTATGCGTTGGCAGCCGCAGTCATATTTTCCATTTCTTTGCCCCCATCCCATCCCATTACAGAAATTATGTCATCCAACCGCATAGATCATTTGTCTTAAGGTAGGCCATTGGGAAAAATATTTATCATACATTCCAGGAGAGAATTACGCCACAAGAACCTGCTTTATGTACATCAGCCTCTGCATGTTTCTCTCCTCATCATCACACCCAGCAGAAATGCACAGAAAGGAAAATGTTAGATGGCAAAAGACTTAAAGCATTTTCGTTTATTTGCTTTTATAACTAGGCTTCATCAAGAAGACAACCCAGACAGAAAGGCTAGCTTTTCAACACAGAATCCAAACAAATTGGCAGGGTGGACAATTCCTGTGTCTCATAACTCTGGAGACTTCGAAAAGCCTAAAATCCTGGTGATTTTTCCCTTTTTTATTTTTTTAAAAAGTGTCTATCTGTTTTCATTTAAAACTATAATGTAACCTGCATATCTATAACAGGGGAAAACCTCAAAATATGATGATAGCATGCTCAAAAAGAGTCAGAATCAAAGCTGCTAGTTTTAAAAAATGCAGAGATGTATCCATTGCAACTTATTTTGGGTTTTTTTCCCCTTTTTGATGAGAAATTAACCAACACCTAGCCAAACTTGTCTCTCTATCACACACAAAGTCTCCTGCATCAGCACCTAGTAATCCCCAATATGTTTTGGGTTTTTTGAGTTATTGGCTCCCCTGCACCACAGCCTCATCACACTATGATGCCTTGTTGAGCTATGACATTGCTGCCAAATGATGCCAAGTTGCCAACACATACTGGCACTAAATGTTCTGGTTTCATTGTCCAAGTGTTGGGTGGCATCTTTGATACTGGGTGAACACCAACGTTTTCTGGAAACTTTATTTATTCCATATAGTTTATATAGTGTTTGATTGTTTACACACACACACACACACACACACACACAGCCCACCACTACCAACAACCCTAAGAACCATTGGCAAATACTGGTGCTCCTTTCAGAAAGGTCTAAGCAACATCTTGGTTCTTGGAAACATTAGATCAGTACACTTAGCAGAACAGTGCATTTTCTATTCATATTTGGCTGTGTGGAAAAGCTCTCCCACTGCTGACAAAAGTTGGGAGGGCTCAGATGAACATCCTATAATCATTGAAATAACAAGGGAGCACAGGTTAGTTCAGCTGCTGCCATGTGTTGTGTGTATATGAATGGGCTCTGTGTGTATGCTGAGGAATGTGAAAAGAGCTCCCCCATGCAAGAGAGGTCCCTGTCCCGATCAGAGCGTCGAAAGCAAGAATGGGACTGGCCTGCACAGCCTTGCAATCCCCTTGACACGTTATCTTCAGGTATGGGTTGGATCACTGCCTGCCCACAGCGGTGGAACTTCCAGGTTCATTGGCTCTATCTGCCTTCTAGCAGCATGGAGAACATTGCCCACAATGGTTCTTTGATTACTAAACTGCCCCAGAGGTAGCGTTGAATCAAAGTGGAACTACATCAAAGATGCAAGCTGCAACACAGCTATGTCCACTTTTGACAAAAGAGAACAGCAGATCCCTGATTGGTTTGAGACCGGTGTTAAGGTCATGGAGCCTGCTACTGCTGGGAGCAGCACAGAGAGAAGAAACGCCGTGGTGCACCTGTAGCAGCCAAACCGGACACCTTCCTTTTCCCCAGCTGCAATAAAACATGCCTGCCCCATATTAGTCTCTACAGCCAGGTGCTGTAACTCTCCAGTGGTTTGACTTCACTCCCAAAGGCGCACACTTCCATTGTCTCCCAAAAGAGTTGGATGGCCACAACTATTCCACGGAGTATTACTTGACCTCTCACTAAAAATGCTTTGAAATTTTTACAACAGATTGTTTTGCCTCTCGATTAGCATCTGCAATATTAACTTTAGGGCTCAGCCAGGTATTTGTGGGTTTTGATATTCACTTTAACATCTTATTGATTAAAAAAAATTGGCAAGTTAGGCAAAGGAGTTTGGCATTTTTGAAGCTGTTTTATGGGGGCCAATATTCCAGCCTCAAGCAAACCCCAAAGAGCCATGACAAAGATGCACCCCAGCCATGGTATGAAGGAAACTGAGCAGTGCCTGAATTAGCCAAAGGGGACGTGGTTGGAAATGTTATCCCGTCTGATTGTGCCAGTTTGATTGGGTTTCTGAGCAACATCCGCTCAACGTCCAGTGGAAAGCTTTCTTCCTGAAGTTCAGGGAACTACCCTTTGGGATTAGCTAAGCAACTTTTGAGGGGGTCACTCAGGGACTGCCTGATCCAGTGTGGCAATAAATGGCAGTAAGCATTACTAGAATGCATGCAAATTCTTGGAGAGGTATCCACATACATACTTGTTAGATTAAAAGCAGCTCAAAAAGAGATGTAGTGCAGAGGGGATTGATTTATATTTGACAGTGAACGCTACTGACCCATGATGGTGCAATGGACTTTATGAACCTTCACCAGACAGAACTCTCCGTCTGACAAAGTCTAGGAATGTATATGCTACAGTAAAATGAAGGGTCGTCATCACAATTCCCAAAGATTCTTTGTTGTTTATTTTATTATGCAATCCATACCCCTCCCCCCCCAAAATGGCTGCCAAAGCTTGCATTCCCTTGCATTTGTTAATCTGAGTTCTAGATGCAGAAATCTGCAGCACTTTTTCCTATCCATTATTACCATGCCTTTTTAAATTTTATTTTAACACATCAATGCCCTCTAGTGGCAAACCACTTTAGAAACACACTTGAACGATATTCTAGGATTCCAGCATTAAAACTGTGATAGCGCAGTGGTATCTGAGCGAATGTGCATCTGCATTAATAAATTGCAGACCTTTGAAGCCTGGATGAGTGCACAGAAAATAATTCTGAACTCAAATATAATCCAGCCTATTGGTGCAGTAATTACAACATAATACATGTGAAGCACTTTGAACACTTAAAAACCCTATCTGAAGTATTATTATTATTGCTGGACTTTGCCAATGTTGCATCAGGATTGGGAATGCAGATCTATATTTATCATCTCCTTGGGAGGAAAAGGCGACCTGATACCATAAACTTCCCCTCATCATCCCTGCATAGGTTGTGCTGTCAACACTGGCTTCAGCTATCTGTTGCGTAGCTCTGTATGCAACAATATTTGGATCAAGCAGCACAAGATTTAGGCCAGTACAGGTGATTCTTCTGCATAGGGTGCTGAGCTGGAGGAGTACAGGTATCTACTTAAAGATAGGCCCAGTCAGATGGATGACTGAGTTGCCACAACTAAGACATAGTGCATTTGAGAGCATGCACAGAATGGAAGGCAAGAGGGGAGAGTGCACAAAATAAATATGTAAGGCACCCAATTTTGTCCTCGTTCAGGGCACCATAATACCAAAGTCCACATCTCCTATTGTAAAAAATAAAGGTTAAAGGTCACTTGATCTGGTGCATAATGGCTGGGCTCACTGGCAATAAAGTGGGGAGAGCAAAGTTCATTACAAAGCTTAAAGCAACATATTTAATGAGGAATTCCTCATTAATGTTTCTCTATCGAGTAGTTAATACATTAGAATAATATTGGCATCAAAAGCAAAAGCTGCTTTGAGTAATATGCTTGAATCCAGCACAGGTTCGTGGTGATGGAAAGCTATTACCAGCCGGCCAGATGGAGAGCTGTTCAGCAGCCAGTGAAACACCTGGGTGGTCCCTCTCAGCATGGCCCTTATCACACAGCCCTGCCAGTGCAAGTGAGCTAATTGGCAAATATATTAGCAGACTCGGCACAGCAGTCAAGGAAATGGAGAAGGAAAGGCCCTGTGTTAACATATTCTAGATTTACACAGAGACATACAAGCCCATTTATGGTACGGTGTCACATATAGAAGCCAGGTTGGAGGGGAGGAATGGAATGCAGGTGTTCCTAATCTTCTCATTAGGGTGGCACAGCATCTACTTATAAATGGTCTCCTTTCCCACTGCGTTTATGGCTATGCAGAGCAACATAGTAGTGGGTATCCCTAAGCAACTAAAGCCAGAGCTTACATAGGAAAACAGAAGACCATTTGTTGGAATGGCTGGACAGAGGTGCATTCGGATTGTTAATAAACTAAGGATGGAAGCCGTTTTCAGGCCCGGGCTCACATTCCCTTATGGCAAACCATCTGGGGGGTCACATGCCAGGTCAGGTGCAAAAGTGGATGTGGCCAGAGGCAAAAAATGGCAGAAGAACAGATGTGATCCTTAGTTTTCAACAATTGGCTACATTTGAGCCATGGAGAAGTAATAGGTTTCTGGCCCGCCCGCCCCACTGATACCCTCAGTATCTTCCATGCAACCATGCACAAACTGAGGAAGCATTCCAGCCAGGCAAAAGCACTGAGAGGACACAGAACAGGGTCTGTGAGGATAGGTGTTGTTTGGTGATAGGACGTGTGAGCCCTGGGGAGCGGGGCATGCCCTGCAGGGGGCGTGTCTTGAGGGCCGCATCCAGTCCTTGGGTCTGAGGTTCCCTGCCTCAGCTTAAGAAGTAAACAGCATTTATCTTTATGAATATAATATTTAAGAGAATATTGGGACGGACTATTTCAATTAAAGATGGATACAAAAGGTAACTGGTGAAAGAACAGTTGCTAATACATTCGGAAACAGGCTTTTAAGTAGAAATGCAAAATTATAAAATGGCATCTTTGAAACTTTTGTAGGAGCAAAAGACCTGTGTGGTTGCAAGCAAGCTGGGCAAGTTTATAAAGGATCTGTTGTACTTTTTATTGTACTCAGGTGTAGATTCTTTGGGCCAAAAAATGTAGAATGTGCTGACATCACCAAGACAGAATCACTCCTAATTAGGAACTGCTCTGAAAGTTTGGAATAAATATGGCATACTGTGGAACTTGAAATGAAAGTTGTGTTAAGTTTTCCAACCACCACAGGGTGGCAGTATTTTAAAACTTCATTTTTATTTTGAAATTAGATATTTAAAGAAAGAGCCACTCTTGTTACAAAGTGAAACACGGGCTGTATAACTGAAAACTTGTTGTTGATCAAAGAGAAGGGAAGCTTTTGAGCTTCAGAGAACAGTTGCTCACTGTTAGGGTCGCCATATTTCAAAAAGTAAAAACCAGGACACTCCAAAAATGTTGAGCTTTTTTTTTAGACAAGCCCCAGAGTTGTTGAGCATTCCCCCCAAAAAACTTGTCTAAGTCCAGACTGTGTACACATTGCTGTTTACTGCTATTGTTTGAAGCCAAGTGCACATAACATTAGCTGCAATCCAGGTTCATCCTGTAGTGCTGCTGTTTTAGTATTCCAACCCATTTGAAAATGTAACCCACTGTTAAGCTGAGGTGTGTACATTTGAGACAGCCATTGCACATGTGCAGATGACAACTTCACTGAATTGGGGGTAATGCACACTGGGTGAAAACATTCCCTGATTCAAAACCCTAAAATGTATTTTATATAATTGAATTTTTATTTCTATTCTTTGTATATTGTATTGTTGTTTTATTGCTATGGCCGATGGCTGATGCAAATAAAGATTCATCCATCCATCCATTCATTCATTCCCTGTCTCTAGTGTACATACACACACACAATATTTAAAATGACCTTGCTGAGTTTTAAGCCCAAGTTACCCTAACTGGCTTTCCCAAATAATGAAAATACTTTTAGTCAGTGCTATTTTTCTACAAAAAGAGGTGCCAGAACTCATCCTAAATGCCTCCCTTGTTTTCTTATAATGGCAATGGCACCCACCTGACAGGTGCCAGAACTGAGCTGCGGAGTGAGTTCTGGCTGAAAAAAAGCCCTGCTCTTAGTATACTTTCTCAATGGCCTAGATAACTGTGAGCTTCTATGGAAATATTAGGCAATAGGCCAAGGGGTAAAAAATTAAGTGAAGAAACAAGGTTTTATTTTGATAGCCTATGACCCTGGAAAAATGGTTGACCACATTGG
Source organism: Zootoca vivipara (assembly GCF_963506605.1). Classification (NCBI taxonomy): domain Eukaryota; kingdom Metazoa; phylum Chordata; class Lepidosauria; order Squamata; family Lacertidae; genus Zootoca; species Zootoca vivipara. The sequence continues at coordinate 13,699,742 of NC_083286.1, read as the reverse complement.
CCATCAGTGATTAACTTTCACTCGAAAAAAATATTTATAAAATATCTTAAAAGATGTAATGCCCAGTTTGAGGCTATGAATCTCACACCTTTTGCCCAATTGGGACCCAAGAAGGCTAAAATGGAAAACTGAAAAAGATCCACAATGCCCCAGTTTAGCCCTCAAGGCCATCTTCTCCAAACCATGCCTACTAGCCCCACATCTAATGCCATATATGTGGGACAGAGAAGGGCATGGCTTCAAAGTGAGCTCCGAATTGTTCCTTTGCAAGTGGGGCTCGCTAGTGCACTCCCTAGTGCAGCCTAGGAGGTTCTGCCAGATGGATCCCAGGCTATATAACAACAATGACTATCAGTGGAAGGACTGCTTCTGTGGGTTGGCATTTTATGTCTCTGGCCAACACCTGCCCTCCTTCACTTTGAGGGAAGAGCCTTGAACCTTAGTTAGGAAACATGCAACCCTCCAGATGTTTCTGGAGTACAGCTCTCAACACCCCTCATCACTGGCCACAATAGCCAAAGTTTCCCTGCTCTGGGTAATATGCAATGTTCTCCAGACACAGAGTAGACTCATAGAAATTACCAGGCCTGAATCGATTGATTTCAGTAGCTCTGCTCTCAGTATGACCTAGTTTGATCACGCCGCTGCATTGTATCAACAGCCAGTGGTTGGAAGAGACACTCCCTTTCCCCCAAATTTAGCTTAATTCTATTGTACTATTGTATGCATCTTCAGGCACTGGGCCGGTATCCCTCTCAGCCCCCAATTGGGGACTGAGGCTGAGCAGAAGCAAGGCAGGAAATTTGGGGGACACTGCAAAATGGACTAGCCCCCCACTCCTCCAGTTCTGTGCCCCCCACTCCTCCAGTTCTCCAGCTAGCCCCCCCACTCCTCCAGTTTTGTGAGTTTGACCATACACCGAACACTCGTGGCCAGTGACTCCATGTAAAAACCCATCTAACGGGGCCCTGCTAACATCACCACATGAGGGGTGCATAATCACGCTCCACCTCCATTCTTTTGATGGACTAAAGAATACCGTCCAAGGCCTAAAACCGCCAAAGTTGTGACAATTGCTACGGGGAAGGCAAAACCTGCAAAGCAGGGAAATTCCTTCCTGGCTCTGGGAAACAGCAACCATCGTAGGGAAGCTGAAGTAGGAGTTCCTAGACGTAAAACACATTGTGAAATTAAAAAAAACTACAAAAAACAAATGCACTTTTTAGTACTTAAGGGTTTATGTCCATTTTTCAAAACTTTGGTTGTTTTACCCGAGATTTTTCACTTGACAGGAATCCAGCCTTAATTACTCTTCTCATAAAAGACACCGTGGACCATGATAAGTTACGAAGAATATAAACACAGTTGTTATACCAAATCCAAGTGAAATTCTTTGGCAAGAAAGATGCTTTGGAAAACAAAAGTGTAGCTATTTATTCATAATGTTATGCTGATCCCTCATAATTGCATACACTAGGCCTATTGTTTATGTTATCTTTGTTGCCTCTCACTCCCTTGTGATGAAGCGAGAATTAAAAGATATGAGCAGATAAAATTCTCATCCACCCAGATCCAGAAACTACAAAAATGTGTCAAACAAACAGAGCCTAAATGGAAGTTTAGCAAACCCACAGCTGTTTGTGAATTTCTCTGTCTGGCAAACAAGATGAGGAAACAACTAGGGTTTTCCTAAGCAATAGGGTACAGACGGTAGGAGGGATTCACCCCTGATCTGGTGTGAGTTGCCAATCCATGATCTGCTCTTTCTCATAAGATTAGAACTCCCAATGAGGTTGAATGTTGGAAGATTCAGCATGGATTAAAGTACTTTTTCATGCAATGCATAGATAACCGATGGAACTCACTCCCATAGGATGCAATCATAGCCACCAACTTTGTGGCAACGGTGTGATGGCAGTGGAGGCTGGGAACCCACAGCAAAAATTTTGTGGCTGCCCAGGCCCCCTGGAGTTGGCACCAGTGAGAACTAGATAAACCAAAGGGCTGACTCAGTATAAGGCAGTTTCCCGTGTTTCCAATGTGCCCAAAGAGCTCCTGGCTAACCCAAATGCACCCACAGTCTCTGTTTAATTATCTGCTTATCTGAGGTGTATTATTCAGCTCGGACAGGGGTATTCAGTGTGTCAGACTACAACTTCCATAAATACCACCTAGCATGGGCAATGGTCAGGGATGATAAGAGCTGGAGTTCAGCATAATCTGGGGGTTAGGTAAAGGTAAAGGGGCCCCTGACCATCAGGTCCAGTCGTGTCCGACTCTGGGGTTGCGACGCTCATCTCGCTCTATAGGCCGAGGGAGCCAGCGTTTGTCCGCAGACAGCTTCCGGGTCATGTGGCCAGCATGACAAAGCTGCTTCTGGTGAACCAGAGCAGCGCACGAAAACGCCGTTTACCTTCCCGCCAGAGCGGTCCCTATTTATCTATTTGCACTTTGATGTGCTTTCGAACTGCTAGGTGGGCAGGAGCTGGGACCGAGCAATGGGAGCTCACCCCGTTGCAGGGATTTGAACCGCCGACCTTCTGATCGGCAAGCCCTAGACTCTGTGGTTTAACCCACAGTGCCACCTGGGTATCTGAAGAAGTATCTGATACCAGATATCTGGTATCTGAAGAAGTGTGCATATACACGAAAGCTCATACCTATGACAAATTTAGTTGGTCTCTAAGGTGCTACTAGAAGGATTTTTTAAATTTTGTTTTGACTACGTCAGTCCAACACGGCTACCTACCTGTAACTAATCCTAAGCATGTACACTCAGAGGTAAAGTAGCTTAAGAAGTGTGCAGGCACATGAAAGCTCATGCCAATGACAAACTTAGCTGGTCACTAAGGTGCTACTGGAATGATTATTTTATTTTATTTTGTTTCGACTCAGAAGTTAAGTCCCACTGAGTTCAATGGAACTTTATCCTGAAAAAGTTTGGTTAGGATTGCAGCCTTGGGTTTAATAAAGTCAGAAAGTACATTTGAATCAATATGCCACTTCTAAAACTAATATGAACTGAATGGGGGGGGGGGAAATCTAAGATTTTCATAATTTGAACTTGCAAAAAATGCACATTTATGATTCTCCTAATTGGAATGTTTTCTAACACCCTCAGTTAAACCTGTGGTTGGATATTGGAACATTAGAAATACATTTGTTGCGATTTAACATTATTCACATTAAATTCATCACATTTTACCTTCTTGTTAATGTAACTTTCATTTTCAGATTTGAACTTATGCAAATCAAAAACGAAAAGTTAAAGCCATGATCTGATCCCCACCCCCATTTCAGATTTGTGTAAACTTTTGTTTCGATTCTGACCATTTTCCCCATAATACTTTTCCTGCACAGAGTTAATTTCTGTGTAGGAAAAATATATACACTTGCCTCTGTGAACAGTGATGTTGCGAGTGTTTATTTTATCATGAGTTCACGCACTGTACAATTGCTGAGGTGACATCCTGTTCAAGTTGCTGACTACATTTAAGTTATAGTGATGTGGGGAAAATGAAATTTCTCTCATTTGTGACCCTAAATGCTTTATTAGAAACTATGTGATGTTTTAAGAAATAATAGTAATAATTGTTGGATGATTATTTTCATCAGAACCTTCCTGGAGGTCATGAAAATTTCCCCCCTCCAGCTATTAACTGTAGGAAAAATTATCCCATTGGTACCAATTGATTTAATCTCTGCCCCATGGTTCATTGTGACCTATTATTAATTTTCTCTATACCTGTTATTAGCATTTTGAAACCAGATGTTTCTACCCTTAGTTAGTTCAGATCCAAACAAATTCTAGCTCTATAAACAGCAGTATCAACAGTACTGTTGCTACCTTCACAAACATCTAACATTTTAAACTATCTTATATATTCATTTAAGGCTTTGAATTACAGATAAAACTGCAATCTACAAAAAAGGTAATCCTTATCATTTATACTTCCTAAGTTCAAAGAACTGGGACACGACTACACAATGCAAGATGTGTCCTGAATGGACAAACAAAATCTGCATAATTATTTCTGAGCCCTCTTTCATCTGAAGCTTAAACAATAAGAAGAGGATAAAAGGATTTTTCAAGTGTGAGGCCCCTGACTGCTCAATAATCAGACGCCTCCTGCACACCTCAAAACTGGCAGCTGAAAAATAGTCTATGTTTGCAGCATCACTTGCATGAAATTGTATTATTTAAGGAGGGAAATAATATTTATATTCAACACTTGACCAAGATGAATTTTCATAATGTGTTGTCATCCCCCCGCCTAAAAAAACAAAGTGCTGTAAACCTTATAAAACAAAAGTAGAGGGCTCAGTCTGCGGAACTCTTGACCGGGAGAACGCGCGGTGGCGGCTTTGCATCCCTTCCTCTACTTTGCGTGCAGTGACTATGGGAGACATTGAGAAGGGCAAGAAGATCTTTGTTCAGAAGTGTTTGCAGTGCCACACAGTTGAGAAGGGAGGCAAGCACAAGACTGGCCCTAACCTGCATGGTCTTTTTGCCCGAAAGACTGGTCAGGCCGATGGTTTCTCTTACACAGAAGCCAACAAAAGCAAAAGTATCACCTGGGGAGAAGATACACTGATGGTTTACTTGGAAAACCCCAAGAAGTATATTCCAGGAACCAAGATGATATTTGCTGGCATTAAGAAGAAGGGGGAGAGGGCAGATTTAATAGCATACCTTAAGGGAGTCCACTTCTAACTAATGGCTTCTGCTGCCTTATTTATTTCACCATACAAATGGAAATGACTCTCTGATGAGATTAAACTTTCTATTTTTACATGCATTATATTGTAACAACTTCAAAAAGCCTTCTCGTCAACCAGAGAACTTTTGATCATGGATGGTTCTTAAGATGTGTACTTGTTCTTGTATTATAATTTATAGAATTGTGAAATCAGGCTCGAATGGGTGCAGTCAGGGTGACTGTAATGTTTCCTGATCATGTAATTAAAAATAAAATAAAAAAGTTGACAAACTGCGAACGATATACAAACCACCATGCCATTTAAAGCTATCTTCAAAAGGTAAGTGAACTTTTTAGAAAAACTGTAACAAGTTATTCTTGCAATAACTATCAGACCCGCTGATACAAAAATAATTGTCATGCGGATCTTAAACTAACTTACTAGTACAGAAGTGGAATGGAATTTAATTACAGTTGTTTTCAAGAAAATATGGTAATGCTGAAACACTGTCATATATGCTATCTATGAATGATCTAACTGCAAAACGTTACATTGGAAGCTGTCCAATACTCAACAGAAGGTCAGCCTGTTTTATCAGATAAATGGGTAATTTATCTGATGATAGTCAGATGGTATAATAAATATTCACAAAAAGTCACATGCATCATCACAACCAACCATATTAAACTGCAGTGTGTGGAAATGTAGCCAGCAAGTCCCAGACTTGTATATGTAAGAGGTTCCGTATGAATTAGCTGTTGTTTTTTCAAGTTCCACTCAACTACCCTGGGCTGCTCCCTTGTTATTCAATGAACTTACCCAAGCTCTTAATTTCATTACCCAATCCACTGCTTTTCATTTCTGCCTGGAGGGTGGAAAAATATGTAACTTATGGTCAATTCACACATTGTACTGGACTTCTTCAGGAAAAATGTAGCCTGAAAGCACCAACGCAGTGATCCTGCTCAAAGACAGACTGTAAATCGAAAACTTAAGAAATAATCTGTTCACAAGTGTTACCTTTGTGATGCCTAGGCAGGGGCATAGCTAGCTGTTCTGGTACCCAGAGTGCCGGGAGCGGAGCGAGCCGGCCACAGGGGCAGGGCAATCCGCCCAGGGGGGGGGGGGGCGCCATGGCAATCCACCCACGGAGTCTGCCTGGTGGATGCAAGCCCCATGCTGCCGTTTTGGGCAGCTCAGGGGCCTGAGCCACCGCTTCACTCCCAGGAGAGACGCGTGGCCCGGGCGCACTGCAGGCCAGTCCCATGGTAAGTGCCGCCCCCATGGTGTGCAATTTTGTCACCCCCTCAGGGATGACACATGGGACAGGATGCGCACACATGGGACAGGATGCGCCTATGCCCCTGTGCCTATGTTGATTTTTATCTTTTATTTCACGTTACAGTATATTATGGAATGGAACCACCACCACATTTGTAAAAGGAGCAAGGAAATTTCACAAGTTACACTAGAAACATATCTAGTAGTATATGAAGAAGTGTGCATGCACACGAAAGCTCATACCAATGACAAACTTAGTTGGCCTCTAAGGTGCTACTGGAAGGAAATTTTTAATTTTGTTTCGACTACAGTAGACCAACAAAGCTATCTAACTGTAACTAGAACTAGAAACATAGTTTAGCCTGGAATGTATTACTTGTTACTGTTGTTCATATGCCAGTGCAGTGTAGAGGTCAGACTAGGGTTCAAATCTCTACTCAGCCCTGAAGTTCAGTGGTCGACTTTGGACCAGTACCTCTGCCTCTCAACCAGGGGCACAAAGAGTGGAGGTGTCTTCAGTCCCCTCAATATTTTGTAGTGGGGTGCTCAGCCCCCCTCCCCCTATTGAGGGCCTAGCATAGAGCCTCCATCCGAAATGCCGCTTCCGAAGCATGCCAGGTCGCCAGTGGTGCCACAAGGACTGCCAGGCTGCTGGCTGGCCATTAGGCTGCTTGTTGTCAGCCTAGCAGGCCTGCCAGCAGCCTGCCAAGCTTCACAACACTGGCAGCGGCAAGGGCGTACCCACCATGCGGCAAGTTAGGGCAGCTGCCCTACTCTAGAAGCAGGGCTGGTGGGCAGAGGCGGAACACAGCCCGGCGGAGCGCGAGTTCGCCATTCCCGCCGCACCGCGCCGCACCCTCCCTCCAGCTCCCCGGCACGCCCTCAGGCAAGGCCAAGCGCGGCGGGGAACCAGGGAGCGCGGTGCGGTGGGCGGGAGGGAGGGGCACAGCCCGGCGGAGCGCGAATTCGCTGTTCCCGCCCACTTTGTGGCCCCTCCCCTTCCGTGCCTTGGCCCCTCCCCTTGCCCCCCCTAGTTTTGATCCTGGGTACGCCCATGGGCAGCGGCCTGGCAGGACTCATGGCAGCGGCCTGGCAGGCTGGGGGGGGGGGGGCTCACCACGGCAGGAGGTGGTGGCAGGAACGTCGGGCCTGCCAGGTGGAGAAAGAGCCCAGCCAGTGAAGGTCAGGGTGGTTCAGCCGCTGCGGTAGCTCTTCTTCCCTTACTTCCAGGCCGACCTGAAGTACTTGCTGAACGTGATGCGCCATGGCTCTACAGGCCACAGGGCAGGATTTACGCCACGCTGGAGGGGCTTTGTGAAGCTGGGGCAAAAGTGTCGGCAAAGGGCAGGTTCACACCTACCGGCTGGTGGACAGGAGGAGCGCCGGCTTCCAGAAGCACGTCGGTGTTGGCAGTCTAGCAAGCAGGCCAGCAGCGTGGCAGGCCTTGCGCAATGTGGCGGCCGTGGCTTGGCAGTCCTCGCGGCGGGAGGCGGCAGCAGCCTGCCAGGTCTCGCCGCAGCACTCCTCGGTGGCAGAGCGGGCAGAGAAAGATCTCAGCTGGTGAAGGCAAGGCAGAGCCACATGGTCTGGCAGATGCGGCAGGGAGGCAAGTGTCAGGGTTGTGTGGCAGTAGTGGACTGAGGTGGGTTGTGGTGGTGAGCAGTGGGGCCCCACAGGGCGGTGGTGGCAACAGTGGTCTGAGCAGATTGGGGGGGCATGGCGTGATGGAGGGGTGACAGTATGTGCATGTGATGTCACAGGCAGGGGTGCCAAAAGGAATAAAATATTGGGGGCCAGGTAAGCCCCGCCCCACATCATTGATCACGTGCACACCATTCGAATGGCAACGCCCATGAACTTTGGGGGAAGGCAGATACTTTATGGGGCGGGAACCTTGGCTCCTACGCAGGCGCGCAAACTGGCACCTCTGCTCCCGGCGTATCGTGAGGCGAGAGGAGGGCGGCGGTCCTCTCGCTTTTCGCGCCGCCGCCTCGGGCGAAGGGGCGGAGTCGACGCTGGCGGCCGCAGCTCATCGCCTTATGCAAGGACTGAGCGAGTGAGGGGGGACGACTACGAAGGAGGCGCGCGCAACAGCCTTTCCACGCCTTCGCCGGCGGCGCTTTCCTGGGACGGCCGGGAGAAGTCGCTGCCGCTCCCTCAAGTCCGCTGAGGGAACAAGGACCCTCCGCTTCCTAAGGGGCAGCAGCAGGTGCGGGGCCCGAAGCCCCTTCAAAAGGAGAGCCGCTGCGTCTTCATCTCCTTCGAGCGGCGTCCTGCCCGCTCTCTTCCCGCGCCCTCCCTCCGCTCCCGGCTCCTTTACGAGGCTTCCCGGGCGCCTCGGGGGATTGGCTCCTCCCCGCTCCCTTGGCAAGGCGGAGGCAGGCAGGCAGCGTGCGCTTGTTTGTCCGCCTGTTTGGTCTCCCGAAAAAAAGACTCTTCCAGTCCGCGCGTCGTCGTCGTTTTTTGTTTGTTGTTTTTTTGCCCCGGCCGCCGAGCTCATGTTTCCCTCTTGGGCGACGGCGGTGGCGGCCGGTCTCGTCTCCTTGCACTTCCTCCAGAAGCTCTTCTTCCCTTACTTCTGGGCGGACCTGAAGTACTTGCTGAAAGTGGCGCGCTATGGCTTGAGGGTCGAGGTCTACAGGCTGCGCGGCAGCGTTTCCACCGCGCTTGAGCGCTTCGGGAAGCTGGCCCGCCGGCAGCCCGACAAGCCGTTCCTCATCTACGAGGACCAGGTGCACACCTACCGGGAGGTGGACCGGAGGAGCAACCAGGTGGCGCGGCTTTTCCTCGAGGAAGGGGCGCTGGCGAGGGGCGACACCGTGGCTCTGCTCATGAGCAACGAGCCCGACTTCATCCACGCGTGGTTTGGGCTGGCCAAGCTGGGCTGCGTGGTGGCTTTCCTCAACTTCAACGTCCGCGCCAGGTCCCTCCTGCACTGCATCGCCAGCTGCGCGCCCAAGATGCTGGTGGTGGGAGCAGGTAAAGTACGCGCCTGGTCAGTGTTCGAAACTCCCCCTTTGTTTTTAGGCGCCTTTGGTGACAGGGAATTTCCTTAGCGAGAGCAGTTTCTGGAAGCAGTACTGCGCCTGAGATTTGGGCTTAAAAATGCAGAGTGGAAGGAGAGGAGGAGCTTTTTCTGCCTCCCCACTTTCAGCTGCTCTCTGAAGACTGGCGAAGTGACCCTCTGTTTGCAGGCTGTGAAGGAGTTGCTCACAAATTTATGGACAGCTGCATGAATCATTATAGCTAGGAAGTGGAAGGGGAAAGTAGAATATAAAATGGAAGGATTTATAAAGAGATGTGGAATATAGATAAATTAACATGTGCTATTAAGGTAAGACTGGGAATATTCAGGAGAAGTGATTTTGAGGAGATATGGAGGGTGTTTTGTAGAATTTGTACTGTTAAAATGGAAAGGGGTCAAACCATCGCAAGAGGTGTTGAAATTTGGGGAGGGTGGATAGTTACAATGGAATGGCCTTGGTGGTGGTGTGCACATTTTTATTCTTATTTATGATTATTACATTGTCAAAATAAAATTAAAAAATTAAAAACAAAAACAAGAGACCCTCTGAAGAATATTAGGAGGGTGGGATCAACCATGTGAAAAATGAACAAAATAGATTATCTGCGGTTCATTCATTTTCAGCTTTGTATTCTTGTTCTTAAAAAAGTGCGTCTAGACATTCCGTTGTTGCGCCCATAACCTAAGTTTAAGGCGCCATTTATCGTAGCTCCTAGCTTCCATATCTGTTTCTAACATTGCACCTGATAATTTGCATATTGCCCACCACTTTATCCTAGTGCATTTCATTCTCCCTCCTCAACATGCCCTATAGTTTATTCCTTCTCATGGGTGTAGCTAAAGGGGGCAGGGGCATAGCTGCCAAGTTTTCCCTTTTCTCGCGAGGAAGCCTATTCAGCATAAGGGAAAATCCCTTAAAAAAGGGGATAACTTGGCAGCTATGCAGGGGGCAGCTGCCCCTCTCCCCCGATCAAGTAAAACAAGAGAAATACTGTACTTAATTAACTGACCAATCACATCAGTTCTGCCACCCCTAACAAAAATTCTGGCTACACCCATGTTGATTCTGGAGAAGGGGGTGGGGTTTATGTCAACCAGGGATGCCCACTTGAATAAAATATGGGGGGCAGTTAGGCTCTGCCCCATATAATCACATGACATGCTGTATGCACGCCATATAAATGGCAATGTCTGTCAAATATGGGGGGGGGGGAACAAATGAATCTCAGCCTCTAGGAATTAGTTCCTATGATACCAACTCAGGTTGCATGCAGATCAGTGATTGCATATTTGAATACTTCTTAGAGTAGAAAGCTCTGTGAGCATAGAAAATTGTTTGATCGGGTAAAGCCTTCTCCTTGATAGTCTAGTTTTGCATATGTGTGGAGACTGTATGTTACATACACACATGCCCACATGAGAGCCTTGAAGCAGGTTTGGCACTATTCTGAATATATAAACTGATAGTGGCAGGTGAAGGTGTTCTAATTGTAATCACAAGGACAAGGTGCTTTAGCAACAAAGAGGTCCCATGTTTTGCTAGAAGTTGCATACAGCATGCACAGCAATTTTCTTCATATCTTAAGGGTTTGGGGCAGATTCTCAACATTACTTGGTCTCAGTTATGCTTTAGCAGCCAATTTAGAAGTCTTGAATGAGTGAGTGAATGAATCTTTATTTGCATCAGGCATCAGCCATAGCAACAAAACAGCAATGCAATATACAAAGAACAGAAATAAAAAGTTGATTATATAAAACACACTTTAGAGTCCTGAATCAGCAGTCAAATAGTGGACCTTATTCTGATTGCCCCAGCTAAAAACCTTGCAACCTTTGCTGTTGTCTGCTCCTCTTGATCTGCCAGGAGGACACTGTGGCAGTGGTTGGGCGACCCGGAATGGACAATAAGAGAGGGGTGATAATCTCATTCCTCAAGTCTTTATAAAGAGTGCAAGCCAGAAGGGCATGCGCCACTGATTCGGTACTGCCATCTCCACGGGGACATAAACGTTTTTCATGTGGAATCTGTAGGAATTGATTATTCTTATATGTCTTGTTTAATACCGGCATGAGCCAACAAGTGGTAGTTTATTCTATTTGTTATGGCTCCAATTTGGAAAGCTATATTCAGCTAACCTGGTGCGCTAGCAGGAGCCAGCCCAAGGATTCCTGCTAGTACAATGGGAATTGCACCCTCTCATGTTCCCTGCATCCCATCCCCAGATCTGCTCTAAAGAGTCTGGGGAAAAACCCAGAACAGATTTTAGGGGCATACAGAGGGAAGACAGAGGATATGCTTCCATCCCTCAAGGAAACTCCCTGCACAGTTGGAACCTTAGCACTACCTTGAATATAAGCCAGAGGCTTAACATAAAATACATGTTAAGTCAGCAAATGTATCTTTGGCAATTCCAAACCTGGGTTTGCTAATGTAATGCGGATGAAGAGGGGCATTTATAGAGGTGAAACTGCTGGGTAAAATAGTAGAATTGGGAGGCACTGTGGACATAGACTCATTTGTTTGTTTGTTTAGTCGTTTAGTCTTGTCCGACTCGTTGTGACCCCATGGACCAGAGCACGTCAGGCACTCCTGTCTTCCACTGCCTCCCGCAGTTTGATCAGACTCATGTTGGTGGCTTTGAACACTGTCCAACCATCTCGTCCTCTGTCGTCCCCTTCTCCTTGTGCCCTCAATCTTTCCCAACATCAGGGTCTTTTCCAGGGAGTCTTCTCTTCGCATGAGGTGGCCAAAGTTTTGGAGACTCAGCTTCACGATCTGTCCTTCCAGTGAGCACTCAGGGCTGATTTCCTTAAGAATGGATAGGTTTGATCTTCTTGCAGTCTATGGGACTCTCAAGAGTCTCCTCCAGCACCATAATTCAAAAGCATTAATTCTTCGGCGATCAGCCTTCTTTATGGTCAAGCTCTCACTTCCATACATCACTACTGGGAAAACCATAGCTTTAACTATATGGACCTTTGTCGGCAAAGTGATGTCTCTGCTTTTTAAGAGTCATAGAATCATAGAATTGTAGAGCTGAAAGAACCCAAAGGGTCTTCTAGTCCAACCCCCTGCAATGCAGAAATCTCTCTCTCTTTAATGTAATCGAACCTCCCCTGCTCAATGCTGTAAAAAGGTAAAGGTAAAGGACCCCGGATGGTTAAGTCCAGTCAAAGGCAACTATGGTTTGTGCCACTTATCTCGCTTCAGACCGAGGGAGCTGTCCACAGATAGCTTTCTAAACCCCAGCATAACTAAACCCCTTCTAGCACAATGGGACACTGTGATGAGTGCCAGAGTGCACAGAAACACTGTTTACCTTCCCGCTGCAACGGTACCTATTTATCTACTTGCACTGGTGTGCTTTTGAACTGCTAGGTTGGCAGAAGCTGGGACAGAGCTATGGGAGCTCACTACCGTCATGCAGAATTAAACTGCCGACCTTCCGAACAGCAAACCCATGAGGCTCAGTCGGTTGGATCTGCTTAAATACCTCTCATGAAGGAGAGAGAATACTTCCTGAGGCAGCCTGTTCTACTGATGAACAGCTCTTAGTGTTAGGAAGCTTCTCCTGATGTTTAGCTATAATCTGCTTTTATACAATTTCCACCCACTGAGTCTAGTCCTGTTCTCTGGAACAGCAGGGAACAAATTTGCTTCATCTTCCGTATGACCACCTTTAAGATACAGTCATACCTCAGGTTGCATACGCTGTGGGTTGCGTTCTTTCGGGATGCGTATTCCGCGGACCCGGAAGTGTTTACTTCTGGGTTCCGCCGCATGTACAGAAGCTTTCTGCGCGTTTCGCCCGTGCGCAGAAGCGCTTTATTGGCACTTTGTGCACGCGCTTTATCACCTCTCTGGATACATATTTTCAGGGTGCAAATGGCACCCCGGAACGGATCAGGTACATATCCACAGGTACCACTGTATTTGAAGACAGCAGTTACGCTCCCTATGCATGGTTGCATGGACAGCAGAATGCAGAGGATGGTGCCTTATAGTGTCAACTATCCCCACATGCATGCAACTGTTAACCCCTCTACATGGTGATTTTTACTTAATTTTATGATGCTCTTTGATTTGATTTGTTTATCAGTTATGATTTATAATGTTATCGTCTGCTACTCTGGAACTCTTGTGAGAAGGGCAGACTACAAATAAAGAATAAATAAACTCTTCCAAGGTGCTATAAAAGTTTGGGTGTCCTAATTATCTGCCATCACCCAACCTCTTAAAGAAAGTTTCCTAGAAGGTTTGCAGACTCCCAACATTCTTTCCTTCAAATATGAAAGCCTCTCCCTGATGCAGAATTACCAAGTGGGAAAGAATACAGTGATCAATAAGGATCTTGATTATTGAAAACAGTATGTGCTGATTTCCACTGACAGGCATAAGTATTTGAGAATTACTTATTATTATTCATTAAATTTGCATACCACACTTCATCGGAAGATCCTAGGGCGGTTCACAACAGAAAAAACAAACTAAGAATTCAAAATACAGAATAAAACAAAAACAAACCAATAAACCCCTCCCACGAATACATTTAAAAAGCCATAGAACAGGCATCCCCAAACTGCGGCCCTCCAGATGTTTTGGCCTACAACTCCCATGATCCCTAGCTAGCAGGGCCAGTGGTTGGGGAAGATGGGAATTGTAGTCCAAAACATCTGGAGGGCCAAAGTTTGGGGATGCCTGCCATAGAATGTTAATCAGCCAAATGCCTGGTTGAAGAAAAACTTTTTCACCTGTTGCCTAACGACTTGTAATGAAGGCACCAGGCGAGCCTCCTTGGGGAGAGCATTCCACAAACAGGGAGCTACCACAGAAAAGACCTGTTCTTGTGTTGCTGCCCTCCTGACCTCAGATGGAATGGAAGATGACAAAGGGCCTCAGATGATGATTGCAGGGTCCAGGTTGGTTCATATGAGAAGAGGTTGTCCTTGGGGCATTGTGGTCCTGAGCATGTATAACATGTTTTCCTGAAATAGCTGATATATATAGGCATATACATATGGATTATCACATACTGGTACAAGACACATGAATAACATAATTTTTAAATCCAACTTTAGTTGATGCTAAAGATTTCTGTAAAATGTCACTAGTAAAAACTCTGGAAGATTTATTGTATTTCAAGAATACTGATCATTGCCTCTTTGACCACTTAACACAAGACTAAAGATGGTCTTGCATGGTGGTTAATTCCTTGTGAACATTGTACAAATTCCATATGTCATTTGTTGCATATGGTAAATAGACTTGTGTCTTGTTTTGTCGTGCTCACATGGAGGATGACGCTCTGTTCTATGAGATAGTTTTTAAGAACAAGAGCCAAGTATGGAGACAATGTGTGCATTTTTAAAAATCACTAGATAATTCAATTTGTTTTGTAAGGAACAGTTCTGTAAATATTGTTGAATCTCCACAAAAATTACTGAATTGACTTTTATAGGATCACTGTGAGACTGTACTCTAAAAAATTATGCTGAAACTGAAGTAGAAATGAATGACATCTGGAGTTGTACTTGGATTGTTTATTCTTTTAGCATGTTTCAGTTTAATATTTTGCTTCAAAAGTCTTTCTTCTGAAAGTTCTATTAGCCTACATATTACCAGATGAATGCAGCTGTCTTCAATTAAAGATTGATGGGAGTAAGTTCTTGCATTGATGAAATTCATTCTGAAAAAAGTAAGGAGAAACTAATGTGTGTTTAGAATCGGGGGGAAATGGATTTTATTCAACAAAATTAACTTGCTTTGAAAAGTACTGTACTTTAGGAAGTGATGTAAGATGATATGGAAACATAATCACTAGGCATCATTGAAATGCTATTCTATCAAGAGAATGGGAGCAGCTGCAATCTGCCAATTCTTTATGAACTCTATGTACTTCCAGCAGGTTTTGATACTGTTGATCGTGGTATCCTCCTGGGCATAGCTGCCAAGTCCTCCCTTTTTTTAAGGGAAATTCCCTTATGCTGAATAGGCTTCCTCGTGAGAAAAGGGAAAACTTGGCAGCTATGCTCCTGGGATGTCACTGAGTCACAGGATGAGTGCCCCATTTTATGGTGGGTTCAGTTCTGCTTATAGGATTGATTCCAGAAAATGTTTTTGGGTGACTGTGCCTTGACCCTCTGTGGTGTGCCATAGGACATGCTTTTGTCCCCAGTACTATCTAATGTCCATATGAAGTCACTGGAGGTGTCATTAGGAGCTATGGGCCAAGATGTCACTGGTATACTGACGGTGGCAATCTCTATTTCTCTGTAACATCTGAATCTGGAGGGACAATATGTTCTTAATAAACTGTCACTTAATCCTGACAAGATAGTGGCCGTGTCTGGAAACCGAATTGTGTACCAGTTCTAGATCGGGTTGTATTCCATATGAAGGAGCAGGTGTGTGATTTGGGGCTTCTTCTAGTTTCATTGTTTTCATTAGAAGCCCAGGTGGCCTCAGTGGCTCAAAGCACCCATTACCAGCTTGGGTTGGTGTTCTATCTAAAACCAGTTTTATCCACTGAGAGCTTTGCACAGATGGCCCATACATTGGTAACCTCCCAACTAGACTACAGTAATGTGCTGTATATGGGGCTACCCTTGCATCTGGTTTGCAAGTTACAGCCAGTTGAAAATGCTAGAGTGCTTAGTGGAACACCCAGCTGTATAGGTACAGTACTGTGTCAGTTTTGAAAGATGTGGCACATCTTAATTGGACATTAAGGCAAGTTCAGGGTTTTGTTGTTAACATTTAAAGCCCAAACCAGTTGGGACAAGGATACCTAGCAAACCACCTCTCCCAGTACAAATCGAGCTTATACAGTCATACATAGCTGTCAAGTTTTCCCTTTTCTCGCGAGGAAGCCTATTCAGCATAAGGGAACTGGGCCATTCCGTGAAAAATGAGCCTGATTAAAAAAAAATTATTTCTAAAATATACTTATTTTACTTATAGTTTCATTAACTAAACATATTAAAGTTCAATATTCCAAAGGAAAAAAGAATTTGAAATTATTTTTTTCATGAGAAATTTGAGCTTGAAGTTTCAGTATCGCTTTTCTGATTGTGTAGCTTAATTTTGTTCATTTAGGTTGGCATTATTTTCTAAAGATAAACAAAAATTGTGGTTGTCATTGTTGGTATATTATTAAAATGAAGAACTTTGTCTACACATTGGACTTGAAAATTTTTAAATAGGTAAGTTATTTCTATTTTATTTTTATTATTGAATGGGATGCTGTTTCAGTGTCCCACCCGTGACAGCAAAAGGTACAAAAGTTTATTTTGTGATAAAACTAATTTATAGGTTATGTTTGTTTTATTGTGGGAGTATGTATTAGAGTATAACACACCTATCAATAATAAAAATGCAGTTAATTAATGTAAACACCATGAAATTTTAATAATTCTTTTTCTGTCCCACCCGTGACAGTTTTCAACTTGTTTTACTGTTGTAGCTTGAGTTAGTGATTTCAGCAAGTGATTTCAGCTCTCTGCAGACAGGAGACAGATTCCTCATGTAACAATTCTTTATTCTGGCAAACAAGACTGAGGGACTGAGGAGAGGGGAACTAGCTAGAAAGGGATACATTTTGGAGGGAACAATCTCAAGCAATCACAAAGCTGCCTTTTGGTGGAAACCAATAAGACTAAGGAGCCAAATGCAGCTGCTTGAATGAACCAATAGTAGCTGTTCCTTCTGGAACATAAAGGCAGTTACCGTTACTTTACCCTAATGCGAATACATACAGTAATACAGATAATATAACCTTTGAATCAATACACAAAATGGGAAAGACTACATCTGCAGAACGTATGAGAAAGCTGCGTGAAAAACTAAAACAAGATAAAAACAAATGTGAAAGCTTCAAAGAAAAGGAGAGGGTCAGAGATAAGAAGAGGCGAGAAAAGATGAAGTTGGTAAAGAATTTGTCTGCAAAATCACTTATGGAATACAGACGGAAAGAAACTGAGCGCAAAAGAAAGTACAGACAAAAGATAAAAGAAAAAGAATCTAGGCCAATTGGCGACACTACTATTCCAGAGATTGGGTCATTTAAATGCCCACAATTTCTTGGAAAGGCTGTTACCAAAGTTAAAAGAGTGTTGCCATTAAGTCCACGGAAAAGAATAGCCGTGTTACGAAAGCTTGTGTATGAGAGTTCACCTCAAGCGCCAAAAACACTATTTGATAAAAGCCCTAAACAGAACACCAAAAGTTCTATTATTTCACAAGATAATATCTCAAAGGTCCATGAGTTTTATAATTCAGATGATATTAGCAGGCAGGCACCAGGAATTAAGGATGTCAAATCTATTAAAGATCCAACAAGTGGAAAAAGAATCAAAATCCAAAAGCGGCATATGAATATGACAGTCCAAGAGGCCTATGCCTTATTTAAGATTGATAACCCAACAGTTGAAATCAGCAAATCAAAATTTTATGAACTGAGGCCTAAAAATATTGACTTAGCTTCTCAAATGCCACACAATGTTTGCGTTTGCAAATACCACGCTAATTTCAATTTCCTAATTGAAGCCATAAGTAGGAAAGACATTTTTTTCCCTTCCACACATTCTGATCTTTTGAGCCTTACTTGTTGTGATTTGGAAAATGAAAAATGCATGAATGGTGAATGCAAAAAGTGTGTACTTAATTTGCACACCCTAATTGATGAAGACTTAAACATGTCGTCTGAGATTTTCTGGAAGCAATGGAAAGATGACTGTTCTAGCCGGCCTAAGGTTTTTGAAGCAAAAGGAACCATAGAAGAAGCTGTCAATGAGCTACAAAATCAATTTAGTAAATTTAAGAAGCACTTCTTTGTAAAGCGATTACAAGCTAAAGCTTTCAAAAATATGAAGGACACAGTAGCTGATGATGAGGTGATTCTTCAAGTGGATTTTGCTGAAAACTATTTGGCAACATCGCAAGATGAAATCCAAAGTGCACACTGGACCCACAACCAAATCACAGTATTTACTGGTTGCGCTTGGACTCAAGGCAAAGTACGTTCTTTTGCCATGGTTTCGGATCACTTAACCCACGACAAATACTCAGTATATGCATGCCTAAAAGCCATAATTGAAGAACTTAAGAAAGAATTTAACAGACTGACAAAGGTCAAAATCTTTTCTGACGGGTGTGCTGGTCAGTTCAAAAATAAGTACACACTGTCCAATCTGTGTTTTATGCCTGAAGACTTTGGTGTTGATGGGGAATGGGTTTTTTTTGCTACATCCCACGGCAAGGGTGCCGTGGATGGGATTGGTGGATTAACTAAGCAAGCAGTTTGGAATGCAGTGAAACAAAGGAGAGTAGTAATCAATTCAGTCTCAGATTTTGTTAAATGTGCTGAAAAAGCAGTACCAAGAGTGAAGTTTGTCCTTTTAACACCTACTGATATCAGTGCAAATATGGCGATGCTAGATGAGCGCTGGACTTTGGTGAGGAAGATTCCAAACGTGCAGTCCAACCATTTTTTTAAAGCTAAAGGCAAAAGAAGTTTAGTTTATGGACCTTCTTTTCAAAAGTCCACCCACGTAGTCTTCACAGAACTGTTCAAGTTAAAAGTTTCTGATGTTTACAGAGATTCTGATAGTGACACAGAAAAACAAGATGGTGTAGCAAGTTGTACAAATGAAACAGATGTGCCGGTGGTTGGAGTGAAGCCGTTCGTTGATGGAGTGACTATTGGGACATATGTTTTAGTTGAATTTGAAACAACTACAAAAAGACAAAGAACCAGGCCTACTAAATATAGATATGCTGCAATATGCCAAAGTAATGTTGAAGATGATGGAGAAGTCAAGGTGATGTGTATGCGAGCAGTTAACAATTCTGGAAAGCTGTTTCAAGTTGATGAAAAAGACATATCATATGTGCAGTTTGAACATATTCTTAGTATCTTACCCCAACCTAATGTTAAACGAGTCAGAAGGAACATTTTTTATGAATTTACTGAAAATGTAGATGTGTTTGAAAGTGGTTGATTGGCCCAGAGATGGACTAGAAGAAAATATTTTTTAATAGATTTTAATTTTAGTAAATACAACATTATACTTTGTAGGCTATGGTAGATAGATAGTAAGTATAGTAATAGTTACAAAAGTAATAGTTACAAAAGTAATAGTTACAAAATAATAATTTTGTAATTATTCCATTTTTAACAACCTTAATTGTATGTTAAATCGAGTGTATGCCAGACGCGTCCCACCCGTGACATTTCATTGTCCCACCCGTGACAGCATTTTTCCCTTAATTTTGTATCATTAAATTTCTTAACCTAAATTTCTGATTGCATAGTTGTAACCAATAAACATTGATTTAAACAGATATGCTGAGTTTATAATTGATTCACCTCCCAACTCACAGAGTTTTTCCATAAATCAAACTTATCTCAAGCTCCATGTCCTTTTTTTGTCCCACCCGTGACAATACTTTAACATTTAATAAAATTGTCAAAAATATCCATAAAAATAATAAAAAATTAGTAAAATGTTCAGTATCTTATTAAGAACATAGTTCAAATTTTGGTTGTTAATTTTTATGTATATTTACATTCTTACACATGTGTGAATACCAAAAAACATGGTCCAAGTGTCCCACCCGTGACAATGGAATGACCCAACTTCCCTTTTAAAAAGGGAGAACTTGACAGCTATGCAGTCATACCTCTACTTACATATCCCTCTGGTTATGGAATTTTCGGGTTATGGCCACAGCAAACCCAGAGGTGTATACTTCTGGGTTTCGCCCCCACGCACATGCACGGAAGCACTCCATCGCGCTGTGTGCATGCGCAGAAGCGTACCTCTATTTACATTATTTTCAAGGTGTGAACGGACTCCTGGAATGAATTAAGTTTGTATCCGGAGGGTCCCCTGTATTTAAGATCTGCCAAGTAGAATCCTCTGATTGCCTCTTCACAGCCACATCAGAGGAGAAGCAGGGGTGTGTGTGTGTGTGCGTGCGTGCGTGTGCGCACACACACAAACACGTGCATGTGTGTTCATGTGCTTTCCCCCATAATGCTAAGCCAGGACTAGCTAATCCATGGCCCTGCTAAAGTTGTTGGATCCCATCGGCATGCTGTACATGGGGCTTCCCTTACATCTGGTTTGCAAGCTACAGCCTGTTGAAAATGCAGCTGCTAGAGTGCTTAGTGGGACACCCAGCTGTAGAGGTATTGATTCAGTTTTGAAAGATGTGCCCTGGCACATCTTAATTAGACAATAAGGCAAGTTCAGGGGTTTGTTAACATTTAAAGCCTAAACCACTTGGGACAATGATACTTGACAAAACCACCTCTCCCAGTACAAATCGAGCTTATATTTAAGATCTGCCAATGGGAATCCTCTGGCCTCTTCACAGCCACATCAGAGGAGAAGCAGGGATGTGTGTGTTCTGTCAGTGTTTGAAAAAAGCAAAAGGTTCTGACCTCCTTTGCCTGGTCCTCGGACCCCAGTTGGCACAAAGAGTCCTTGAAAAAAGAGTACTTTGCAGAATGCTGCTTTTATTACAAAAGCAAAAACTTCTCCAACCACGACCAACAACTTTACACATCAAACGCAACCAGCTTTCTACCCAACCAACCATCACAAACACCCAAACAGACCAGCCTATATTTTTTCGCTTCATAAGATGCACCCGACCATAAGACGCACTTAGTTTTTAGAGGAGGAAAACAAGAAAAAATATTCTGAATCATTTGTTGTACTAAACTATTTAATAAACAACCGGTCCTGCCGCCGCATCTCGCTGGGGCAGGCACAGGAGGAGCGGTTGAGAGAGGCGCTGCGCTGTGCCTCTCCCAACCGCAGCTCCTATGCCAGCTCTTGCGAGCGGCAGAGGGACAGGCGGCCCGAAAGGGCTGTCTTCAGGCTGCTCATTCCTTCCCCTGCCCCTTTGCCACTGTTGGCGGTTGCGGCGGAGGAAGGAGCAGCCCGAAAGGGCTGCTTTCGGGCTACTCGTTCCTCTGCTGCTGATGGGAGCCATGGTTCCAGTGGCAGAGGCATCCCTCCGCTCGCGACTGCAGCGGCAGCCAAGGGATCCCGCTGCCATCTAGTGCCTTTGCTCCCTAAGACGCACAGACATTTCCCCTTCCTTTTTCAGGAGGGGAAAAGTGTGTCTTATGGAGCGAAAAATACGGTATACACATGCATGAGTCAAGCAGGCTTTGCCAATTCATTGAAGGCCGCTGACTCATGCTGACTTAGTTCCTTTTTTGAATGAAAGAAAAAGTAGCTAATCTTTAAGCCGTGACATGTGCTATCCCATGGCCCTGATAAATTTGTGGGATCCCATTGGCTCCAGCCAGCATAGCTAATGGTCAAGTAGTCCGACAACATCTGGGGGAAGGCATAGCTTAGTTACCCTTTTGTCAAACTTTGGATTAGTGTTGCGTGAGGCTAAATATCATGTCTTTCTCATACCCTAGTGCAGTGAAGAAATGAAAAGCAGAATGATGCTTTTTAGATGATAGTATATTTTGTTCTCAGTGGCTCCTTTTGGGTTCTGTTGAAGATTGTAATCTGGGACACATACCTGACCTGCTTCCTGCCCCAGTCTCCAATCTTGACAGGCATTTCACTACTGATATATAGTTATTGAATCCAGTATTCTATTTAATATGCTGCAATATTATTTTTTAGATATGCTTGGAACCTTGGAGGAAATTCTTCCTAGCCTCCAAGAAAATATCAGGATTTGGGTGATGGCGAAAGAATCCACATTGCCACATGTTAATACCATTTTGGACAAGCTGGAAGTTGTCTCTGATGATCCTGTACCAGTTAATCTCTGTGTTGCTAATAACGTGAAGGATCCTCACCTCTACATTTTTACCTCTGGAACAACAGGTACAACATTCTATAAAGGTTTTTGATACACACTCAGAAGTGATTGTGCTTTTTCTGGTTTTCTGTTTGTTTAATGATTAACCTAGTGCAAACACACTACAAATCTACACTGATATGGGAGGGCCCAACCTGGAAAAGCTCTTGGCTTGCAAAACAGTTAAAACTTTTCTTTCTTTCTATTTAAAGGCCAGCTGCCTACTGTATTCTTCTGACCCCATAAACCTATATAGTAGTAAGCTTTTCAGTTTTTCCAGATGGCCAGGGCATTAAACTTACTCCTTAAAGAAATAACTACTTTTTGTTTTACCTTTTCATATTGCAAAACAACATCCACCACCTACTACCGTAATTCTACTTTGAACACTGGAACAAATGGCAGCATATTTTCTGATCATGTGACGTAGCTTTGGAATTTGGCTTTGTGAGCTTTATAATCTCCTTCCTTAGCATGTTGTTATACATCTGTTATGAAATGTTTCCTGTCCAAGCTTGCTGAGCTTACAGGTCATTGTGGAGAAAGAAAATAGGATTAAGTTACTAACTAGCCCTTTAGTTTTGAAGCAGATGGCCAGGTTTGTTGCCATTGGTACAGATGCTAAGAAGCTAAGATCTTTATGTGCTTGTTTTGAAACACTCCTTATCAGAGGACATGAAAAGCAACATTATATAGCTGATTAAAAACAAAATGTTTCACTCATAGTATTATTATTATTTGTTAAATTTTACAATTATTTTTGTATTAAATGTTATTTAAGAGGCCCTATTTGTCATCTTTTCATTTCATTTTGATTAACAGCAAAGGCTAATTTGTGTGTCTCTGTCATATACCAATATTATAGATACCTTTTCTTTTTCTTCTTTGATGCTTGCAGAACATGTCTTATCTCCATTACCCATAATATTTCCTGATCAATGATGTAGCACACCCACCCACCCCGGTTTTTAACTTGTGTTATTGAAACCAAGTGTCAAGTGCTTAAATCTTAATTTTTCATACATTTAAAGCCGCACTTGTGTGCATGGTCCCTCACATCTTCCAGGATCAGGTTGAAGCGCAAGTCAGTTTAATTCATGCTGCATATAGAATTTGCAAAAGCATCATTTGCCTAAAAATTTACAACTTTATAATTCAAGCAAAGAAGGTAGTGTGACCAGGTCCAGAAGTGAAGCTCTTCTCCAAGGAAATAATTTGACCCAACTATATGTGTGATAGAATATCAGAGATTGGATCACACACATTTTTTCTTTTATTCAAATGAATCTGAGGGGAAAGGGAGCTGGTTAACAGCTTGTTCCCCTCCCTCCACCAACCAAGCTATTTTCCTAATCTAATTCACACCTGTAACACCTTTGATGCCTATAGCTTCAAGATGCATAGCTGCCAAGTTTTCCCTTTTCTCTCGAGGAAGCCTATTCAGCATAATGGAATTTCCCTTTAAAAAAGGGATAACTTGGCAGCTATGTCAAGATGCGATGCCTGAATTTAAATCAGGAAAGTGCCATAGGTGAAAGAACATAAGGATGTCGAATCTGTAAAAAGTTTTAATAGTTTCCGGGGGGGGGGGATCATTGATGGAGCTTTTTGTTTTATATACCTGGGTAGCAGGGAGTATATAGCTTCCATAAACTGGCTAATTGTTTTGAAATAACAAGCTTTCTTTTAAAATATATATATTATTATTTCCTTTTTCTTCAAACAATAAAATATTTTTACGTCAAATTTCAATATCCCATTTTGAAATAATATGTTTTCTTAGTGCATTTACTTGCCTGTTATTTTAATATTTTCGCAGAATATATAGTGAATGGGCTTCAGCAGGAGCAACTGGTTTGTTTGTTTATTTTGGATGTTACTTAGTAATATCCCAGAACAATTTGTTTGTGCAAATTACATAAACTTTTTTAGCATATAGATGAAAATTTCACGCTGGAGTGCAAAAGGTAGCCATTGATTTTGTAATTAAGCAGTGTTTACTTCATTTGAAAGAAAAAAAAAAGTTTGTGTATATTTTATTTCTTTGTTTCAGGTTTACCAAAGGCGGCAATTATCAGTCACCTGCAAGTTCTAAAAGGAGCTGCTGGATTATGGGCATTTGGTGCTACTTCTGATGACATAATTTATATTACTCTCCCCCTTTACCACAGTGCAGCTTCTCTACTTGGCATTGGTGGATGCATTGAACTGGGTAAGGCAAGCAGCCAAGCAGTCTTTAGTCATGCTGATGGAAAGTGTGTACAGTATTGTTAAACTGCATAACAAGTGTTTCTAAAGGAGATGAATGATCAACTTCTACACTGAAATAGTTAGAATAAGCCAAGAAAAGACCCTCAACCAATAAACACATTAATGGGGTGTAGTTGTTTTAAGTCACATTTCGAATCTCATTCTGCCACTTTGCTGTGGTACCAATTTAGAGAAGCTCAGTAATTCCCTTGATGATTACAGAATTATAATTCATGTGTGGGCGGTGCATGCTGTCCTAGCCAGGGGACAGCTTCTAGTCCATGTTTTGGGTGCATGCTTGGCATATTGAAGGAATGCAAAGTTACAGGTTATGTTCCATCACAGGTTAGGTTCCATCAAGGCAAGGTCAGGCAAAGCGGAGGTCAAGTTCCAAAAGGCAAGCAATGCAGGTATCAGCTGGATAGATCCAAATGAAGCTTAGGCTGCAGGTCGGACAAAGCAGGCCTTAATATCCCTATGACAAGCAGGAACCCTACACTGAGCCTTAAATAGGACTGCTGCTTTCTCTGAACAGCTGAGCCCCATTGCTTATGAGTAGAGCTACTTTTAAGGGGCCCAGCCCTATAAGGATGGAGAGTCAGAGCCCTGGGTCACGGGAAAGGGCAGCTGTAAGAAGCTCTGGAGAATATCTCCTTCCACCTGATACATGATGCTCCCATAGGACTTGAGTTACAGGCCTCTGAGGATAGCTTTATGTTGTTGAGATGGTTCTGTACTGGCTGCAGATCATATGGTGATAAGCATAATTTGTTTTCCATGATTTGGGAGAAAGACAGAGATGAAAGCATCTTCTGTTTAAAAAAGGGGGGGGGGGTTACTGCAGTTTCACTTTTTCCTAATCAGCCAAATTACTCTGAAAAGCTGGGTCTTAGTTTTTGCTCTGCATAAAATGGATGAAAGTTCACACTAATACCATGTAACTTTCTGATACGCAGAGGACTCCTGCGTGCACAAAAAAGTGTCAGAGTGGGTGTGGTTGGATAAGCAGGGCATCCAAACTCTAAGGAGCAGCAAGCAAATTAAACATCCCTTCTCAGTTCATATAGCATTCTGCAAGTTTCTGTGTAAACAGGCATTTTCACCTCAAAGGAAATTTGCCAGTACTACCCAGAAGGGCGGCAGCCAATATGGCTGCATTATAAGAGTGTTGTGGTAGAATCAATGACCTCAAAGACACACCAAACATGTTGTTCAGGAGTGGTGATCAACCTGGTAGCTAGCACTGTCAGCTACTGGGATACAACCCACCAACCATAAAAGGCTTAAAATGCACACTCCAGTTCACCCTGCTCCCCTGATATCAAGGACTTGCCCTAGTCGTGGCCTGCCAGCAGTGTGAAAACGTCCAAGAGCCCCGCGGAAGGGTAGATTTATTGTTTATGCATCCAATTCAGTGTTTGAAGAAGCTTGTGCCGTAATAAATCTGTTGCTGCTTTTGCTATAACAGACTAACACACTTCTCCTCTGGCAACAGAGCAGAGTCACTGGGCCAAGTTCAGCCTTCATGCAAAGGCACAGTGTGTTTCAGGGGTGGGGAACATCTCAGCCTGAGGCCATATTCCCTTCTAAGCCATTTGAGGCCACATGCCAGTGGTAGGTGGGAAAAGAGGCGAAAGTGGGTGGGGCAACAAATGTAAACTTTACCTTTCTACAGGAGCCTAGTTTTTATGCAAAATCTTTCACCCCACTATCAGCCATCCAGACCATAGCTGTCAAGTTCTCCCCTTTTTAAAGGGAAATTCCCTTATGCTGAATAGGCTTCCTCGTGAGAAAAGGGAAAACTTGACAGCTATGATCCAGACAAGCAGGACACATGATCAGAGTTCAAAGACCCATTCCAGTCATTCAAAAATAGTGTGCAAGTTAGACACTAAGAGGTATGGCCTGAGGAGAGTCTAAGGGCCACACAGAGAGGTACGGGGATCTGCATTCAGCCCCCAAGACTTTGAGGTTCTCTGCGCCAATGTGTTGCAACATGTACATAGAGTTTTTAAACAATTAAACCAAGTGTGTATCAGTTAAATTCAAATCTGTTCTTAAGGATGTTAGAACTAAATAAGATTATCCAGTAGGTACTGTGCTTAGTGTCAACCAAATGTTAATCCTGAAACTGTGGTTTTGTCCCCCCCCCCCCCAAGGTGCGACATGTGTTTTAAGAAAGAAGTTTTCAGCTAGCCAGTTCTGGACTGATTGCAAAAAGTATAATATTACAGTTATTCAATATATTGGGGAACTGTGTCGTTACCTTTGCAAGCAGCCTGTGGTAAGTCCGATTAAAATAATATATTTATATGTTAGTTTTATCGATAGCCCACTCTTCATCTAATGAGACCCTAGAGCAGTTTACGAAAGACAATTTTAAACAATACAAAACATAATCAGATACCATCATAAAATTATTTAAACTATGCTTAAAACATGTGCGGCAGAAAACTCTGGCATCCATTAACAATTCTGAATGAG
The DNA here is from genome assembly GCF_963506605.1 of Zootoca vivipara. Lineage (NCBI taxonomy): Eukaryota > Metazoa > Chordata > Lepidosauria > Squamata > Lacertidae > Zootoca > Zootoca vivipara. The sequence goes on along the minus strand of NC_083286.1, from coordinate 13,673,160 downwards.
TTGGAACACTCCTGCTATCTCGGTTTCTAGCCTGGGTAAACAGTGTTGGATTTGTCCCCAAGATTGCAAGAATGTCAACATATTTTTAGTAAGAAAAAATGGGTGCTGCAAGAATTTCACTCATGCTAAGCATGCATAAATCTCTCCTGAGCCAAGGATCCCAGCCAAATATATATTGAGGCAGGGAACTCTTTGAAAGGATAGCCTGCCTCCTTTTATCTTATTGCTTCTAAAAGAAATCTACCTGCTTCTAAAGTACAGTATTTTCCCATGTATAAGACAACCTTTTAATGAAAATTTTAGTGATAAATTGGGGGTTTTCTTATATTTGGGTTAATACGGTAAGTAAACGAGGGCTGGAGTCTTGTTGGTAGCAAGGAACAGTTGGCAAGGAGGGGGGGGGGCTTTGAAAAACAGCTCAGCAAAATTATAAAAGAAGCTCAACAACTGCTTTTGCGATTTTCCCCAAAAAGCTCAACAACTTCCTTAATTTTAAAATTTCTTAATTTGGGGCTCCCAAAAATAGGGGTTGTCTTATACATGGAGTTGTGTTATACACGGAGAAAAAAACGGTACGCGTGAAAGCAGAGTTAGATGTAGTCTCCATGGCATGCGTGATACGCATTTGCACTTTGGTGCCAATATTTACGGTACGCACAGCAATTCAGACTTCTCATAGTTAGTTTCTGGCTCAGCAACTTCCCCACAAAACGGCAATTCCTCAGTTATTTATGGAAATGCCTATATTGGGACTGACAGCATTTACTGCCATGTCATGCACAAACATCCAGAAAAAATGTGTTCTCTTTCATCTTACATTGTGAACGGCCCTGAAATCTGTTAATGAAGAGGGGTTACAAATCTAACAAGTAAGTAAGTAAAAACTTAAGAAGATAAATCAAGAAAGAACAATAGGAAAGTTCAAAGCAAGAGAAATACAAATTGTTGGTTCTCACCACTGTCCTATAAAAATGTGTAATGGCACCTACAAATTCATATCTCAGATGCATTCCCTCCAACTCCCAGTAAGAAAAATCTGGGATCGGGAGCAGCGCGGCATCGGAAGTCGCTTCTACGCATGTCTGGACATGCGTAGAAGCAACTTCCGGTGCCGGCGCTGCCCGATTTCCAGTGCCCAGACATGGGCAGAGTGGCACCCAAAATCGGTTCTGTGCATGTCCAGACATGCACAGGAGGAGACTCCCTGGCAGGTAGAAAATCTGAGGGATTTATGGGATTTTTCTCCATTCGGGATAACAGCGAGAAACAGGTTTAAATACGGGGGTTTCCTGCGAAAAACAGGAGACTTGGCAGCTATGCAGATGAAGAATTACAAAAAAATATTTGAAGACACAGCCACTCCAGCCAGACAAATTCCTTATATACACCCAGTGCTAATTACCAACAATAGTTTCCCATTCTTTTTACTATGCTACTATATTCAGAAGGGTGTGGATCAGATTGGATTGTTGACACCCTAGTATGAGCCCTGCCTGATTTAGGTTGCATATTCTTTCAGTGTAGAACTGAGAATAGCAATTGACAGACTGAAGATGGGGTTTGTGCAGAAAATAAAACAAGGTCTCATTGGGAGTGCTAAAGCTTTGGTTCGAGGCCAGTTTTGTTTTTGTTTTGTTTTGTAATAGCTGCCTCCCTCTTATTAGGGCCAGCATAACTGCTGAAGGAGAAACAACAACAATATGTTGTGTTATTTACTTATTTACACAACACATCCCACACTTTCAACATAATGTATGTTGCTAAGGCAGCTAACAGAGTAGAAATAAACTAGTATAATTTAAAACAACGAAGGTAGATAGAATTCAGTGTCATGCTGTTACAAATGCTCTATCTATGCAAGGCTAATAGCTTGCCAGATGGAACAACACCCCCCTCCCTGTCCCCCACATGCTGGTCTGAGGGTTGTTCTCCCCCTGAGTCAGTTCCAGAGGGCACACAGGAGAAGGGGAAAGCCTCATTGCACAAGGGAAGTCCCAGTGCAGGGCTTCCCGCTCACGGTGTTCTTTAGATGAATCTCGCCCAAAGCATACAATTAGTCTAATATTGTATTTTAATTGTTGCAACCCACCATGGGATATTAGGGTAAAAGGCAGGTAAGTAACAACAACAAGCTACCCCGCGACAGGGTGAGCTCCTGTTGCAAGGTCCCAGCTCCTGCCAACCTAGCAGTTCAAAAGCATGTCAAAGTGCAAGTAGATAAATAGGTACCGCTCCAGTGGGAAGGTAAACATTTACGTGTGCTGCTCTGGTTCGCCAGAAGCAGCTTTGTCATGCTGGCCACATGACCTGGAAGCTGTACGCCGGCTCCCTCGGCCAATAACGCGAGATGAGCGCCGCAACCCCAGAGTCGGTAACAACTGGACCTAATGGTCAGGGGGCCCCTTTACCTTACTGCAGTAACAGTCCACTCACATAAACAGTAAAACCAAGCTGTTCTTTAAAAAAAGTTTCTAAAGTAAATTAATACGATATTCATGAAATTGCATGACTTGCTTAACTCTTGTCGTTTCGCCATCTCACCCAATCTTGCTCACTTAATAGCTCTCAGATTTGTGGAAGGTTTCCATGATGTCATCAGGGTATTTCCAGTGTTTGCAACTTTGCACTTGCGTCTATAGGTCTGTTTCCTTACTCTACATGCTCCTTACTCTACATGCTCAAATGCTGGCCCCTGGCTCTGGCTGTTGCCTCAGAAGTATTTTCTGCATTGAGATGTGTTGAATTGGTTTAGTTACTTTGCAGTACTTTGCAGGGACTTGTGATTTTGCAAATCATTAAAGTTGCAAACAATGCCATAGCAGCTTTGAATTAATATGTCTCCTTGTGTGGGATATCTACAATAAACAAAGCTTTATTTTGTTAATAAAAAGGACAAATGGAAACAAAGTTTACCTGCATGTCAAACTGGCTACTAGAGAGTTTCATTTTCTGTAGGGGTATGAATTGAGCGGGTTTCTCTACTGGTCTTTTTTCATCACTGAACAAAAGGTCACAATAAAAGTCTTTGTTGTTGTTTTTAGTCTGGTGTTACCAGGATTTGCATTTCAATAACAGAGAATTCAGTGACCTCAGCAAAGGGTAGCTGCAGTGGTGCAGATGACATGCCAATTTGAAATTAGCAAGGAATCAGATTCCTTTAAAGGTAGGTGCTTTTAAAAGTAGGTGCTTAAATCAAGTCTATTTTAGTTGATTGCCTGGAGGAAAATAAGCAGGATAAACAAAAAAGCAACATGATTTAAATGACTTTTCTGCACATTAGAAAAATGGTTGCCCTGATCCAGCTAAAGGGAGTTGTGGCTAGGAATGCAATTCTTTGTGCAGTCTGCATAAAAACAAATCTGATTGTGCTCAACAGGGCTTTCTGCCATATAAGTGGCATTCTGTCATGTAAGCGGGTTTAGAATTGCAGCATAAATCTTTATTGAAACCAATGAAACAACTAACTACAATCTCATTGCTCACAGCGGGACCTAGGGCATATGTACACTTCCTTTTTGCCCGGCTGTCTAAAGCTCAATCGGTGCAAAGGTCAATCCGCAGAAAACCCAAATTGACATTTGCTCTTATTCAGCTTCAAAGAGTGGGGTTTCGCAAGGAGAGCTCAGGCCAGAAAAGAAAAGAAAGCAAGAGCATTACTATGCCTGGAAAGAGTGCAGCAAAAGAGAAGTGTGGATAAGCCCTCATTTAAAGCTAACTAGCTAGGTTGCCTGGGGTGCTCTGGTCCATGGGGTTACGAAGGGTCAGACACGACTAAACAACAACAACAAGAAGAAGCTAGGTTGGGGTAGTGATGATTAAAAATGCAAATGCTGGTTGTCACTTATGGTAATTTGTCATAGCCAAATGCAGTGTAAATTTTGCAGATTGAAACGCATTAAAATGTTGATAAGTTGTCAAGTATATAAATGCATAGACTGTTCCTAAGAACTGATTGTGGTTCAAACAGAGGTTACATTGTTAGTGATGTATATATACTTCTTTTTGGTCTTGATATCTCTAATCCAAGAGGTTTTGCAGGTTCTCAAATGCTATAAAAACCTGAGAAACTAAAAGGGGGAATAAGTATACATACCATTGTGAATGGTTACAGGTAGGTAGCCGTGTTGGTCTGACGCAGTCAAAATAAAAAAAATCCTTCCAGTAGCACCTTAGAGACCAACTAAGTTTGTCATAGGTATGAGCTTTCATGTGCATGCACACTTCTTCAGATATCTGGTATCTGAAGAAGTGTGCATGCACACGAAAGCTCATACCTATGACAAACTTAGCTGGTCTCTAAGGTGCTACTGGAAGGATTTTTTATTTTCATTGTGAATGGTGTTTTCACCATTCTAACTTCAACACAAACACACACACAAACACTCTCTCTCTCTCTCTCTCTCTCTCTCTCTCTCTCTCTCTCTCTCTCTCACACACACACACACACACACACACACACACTCCTATTGTCTGCCTCTAGCCTTAGGTGTAGAGTGGTAGAATGGACTCCCTTAGAAGGTGGGAGACTCTCCTTCATTTGATGTTTTAAGCAGAGGTTGGATCATAGATGATTTAGGTGTGATTCCTGCATTGCGGGGGTTGGACTAGATGACCCTTGGGTCCCTTCCAACTCTACAAGGAGCCATCCCATACAAGGACTGCCCTCAGGAACCTCCGAGGAATTGGTTGTGATTTTATGATGGGTCACACTGCAGCTGGTTTCTGATCTATAGATGAACTCAAGACGGCTGTTGGATTGTAATGTTTTTTTTAAAAAAATGTGAGCTTGGAATATGCTGTAGGTTAAAATGTGATGGGTTCATCTTAAGGATGTCTGTGTGTGTTTTTAAAATGTCTTTCAGAAAGAGGGAGAAAGGAATCACAAAGTTCGCCTAGCAGTTGGGAACGGAGTAAGAACAGATATCTGGAAGGAGTTTTTACACCGATTTGGTGACATCAAGATATGTGAATTTTATGGTGCAACGGAAGGAAACATTTGCTTCATGAATCACACAGGCAAAATTGGATCTGTGGGTCGAACTAATTTCTTTTATAAGGTGACTATTTACATGTATATACTGTGTGAAGGAATGCCTGATTAACATGACTTTTATAGTGTGGTAGTCGGCAAGTTCAGAGTCTGTAGACAACTGGGATTCTGCTCATAAATCACTTTTCTCTGAAGTGCTTCTCAGGGCTTGCTGTCATTTAGCTTTAATAAAACGAAACCCTCCAGTAGTAGCATAACTCCTGTGGTAGATCAGTGTATAGAAAGCTCCCTTTGTGTGGAAGTATGAATACTAAGAACAAAGAGTTGTCAGTGCATGCATTAGCATAGCAAGCAGTAAACAAGCCCAATTTACAACAACTCATTGTGAAACTCTTTCAAATATATCCTACAAAAATCCACTTATTTTTGTGTGATCATGACTACCGGTAGCATAGCAATAATGTGGTTCTACTGTTCTAACAGCTACTATGCCAGGACTGATGCCAATGTACCATAGTTTTAATCCTCTGCACTCCCAGCAGTGAGGTAGAAAGCACAACAGTATCATAACAAAAAGCTAAGGTTGTAATACTAATGGGTGGGTGCTTCCACCACATATCATTCATAATAATAATAATAATTTATTATTTGTACCCCACCCATCTGGCTGAGTCTCCCCAGCTACTCTGGGCGGCTTCCAATCAAATATTAAAACAATACAGCATTAAATATTAAAAACTTCCCTAAACTGGGCGGCCTTCAGGTGTCTTTTAAAAATAGGATAGCTGCTTATTTCCTTAACATCTGTTGGAAGGGCGTTCCACAGGTGGGTGCCACTACCGAGAAGGCCCTCTGTCTGGTTCCCTGTAACCTCACTTCTTGCAATGAGGGAACCGCCAGAAGACCCTCGGCGCTGGATCTCAGTGTCTGGGCTGAATGATGGGGGTGGAGACACTCCTTCAGGTATACAGGACTGAGGCCGTTTAGGGCTTTAAAGGTCAACACCATCACTTTGAATTGTGCTCGGAAACGTACTAGGAGCCAATGTAGATCTCTCAGGACCGGTGTTATGTGGTCCCGGCGGCCACTCCCAGTCACCAGTCTAGGTGCCGCATTCTGGATTAATTGCAGTTTCTGGGTCACCCCACATAGAGCGCATTGCAGTAATCCAAGTGGGAGATAACCAGAGCATGCACCACTCTGGCGAGACAGTCTGCGCGCAGGTAGGGTCTCAGCCTGCATACCAGATGGAGCAGATAGACAGCCGCCTTGGACACAGAATTAACCTGTGCCTCCATAGACAGCTGTGAGTCCAAAATGACTCACAGCTGGTCCTTCAGGGGCACAGTTACCCTATTCAGGACCAGGGAGTCCCCAACACCCGCCCGCCCCCTGTTCCCCAAAAACAGTACTTCTGTCTTGCCAGGATTCAACCTCAATCTGTTAGCCGCCATCCATCCTCCAACCGCCTCCAGGCACTTAACACAGGACATTCACCGCATTCACTGGTTCTGATTTAAAAGAGAGGTAGAGCTGGGTGCCTCTCCCAGCGGCTTCATATAGATATTAAAAAGCATGGAGGAGAGAACGGAACCCTGAGGCATCCCACAAGTGAGTGCCTAGGGGTCTGAACACTCATCCCCTAACACCACTGGAGAAAGGAGCGGAACCACTGTATAACAGTGCCCCCAGCTCCCAGCCCCTCTAGACAGTCCAGAAGGATGTTATGGTCAATGGTGTCAAAGGCCGCTGAGAGATCCAGCAGAACTAGGAAACAGCTCTCACCTTTGTCCCTAGCTCGCTGGAGATCATCAACCAGCACGACCAAGGCAGTTTCAGTCCCATGGTGAGGCCTGAATCCCGATTAGAAGGGATCCAAATGGTCCGCATCCTCCAGGCGTGCCTGGAGTTGTTCAGATGGTAGCCAGTGAATGGCACCAGTCATTTTGCATCTCCAACCAAACGAGACATCACATGTTGAAGTCAATATTCCCTCCCTCACACAATATACTACCTTGCTTCTCCTTGAACTCTCAGCAACGTTTGATTCCATCACCTATGGTATTCTTCTGGAGAAGCTACCTAAGGTGGGTGACACAGCCTTGCAGTGGTTGCAGTCCTGCTGTGATGAGTTTAAATTAACTATGAAAAGCCTGAATCCATTAACAGAAGGCTCCTTGGTCCAGCAGATGTTTCTATGAAAATAGGGAGATGATTTCCTCCCATTTCCTGTTCAGTTCTCATTTCACCATACTGTTTTAGAGGGTCCCCCCAAACTCCGGAGCAGATTTGTAGGACTGCACAGGGTGGAGTTGCAAAGGGAAGCATGCATTGAAGTAAATTAGACCCCTGCTTCCATTCAAAGAAGGGAGCAACCATATAATCCAAGAGTTGTTCATTAAACACATTGATTTTTATATACCCTGCAAGGGGTTAATATTGGAATGACTTTAGTTGTGGATAAAGCATAAGGATTAAAGTTCCTGAGGCCTCTTTTACAAAGTGGCTCATTTGTGTGAAGCAAGAAAGACTGCACATTCAAAGGATGTTGGTCCAACAGAAGGCTCTTAGTACTTCTTGTGTGTGTCCCCTTCTCACAAAGGAATTGAAAAGAAGATACCAATTGAATCAGCAACATGGTCAGCATTCTGAGTGTCTTGACTTCCTGGAGTACTTCAAGTCTTTTGAACAGTTACTCATCTAGTTTTCATTTTGGATCTCTTCCCAGTTGATGGGTATTGTTGTGTAGTGAGTGACAAGCTGTTTAAGTCTAAAAGGGATAAGTAATTGCAGGGCTTGAGAAACATGGTCTAAGAGCTTGACAATGAAATTTGAGAAGTCTCTGCATTCTGGACAATCATGCTTGTTCAGTAATTTTTTACTTGTACTGAAAAGTCCTTTATGGGAAATACATTGAATTACAAGCTAAATAGTGAAATAGATATTTCTGAACTAAGGATTGTAGCAGCCAATTCATATCGTTGACAACTCATTCCCATTGAATCCAGTATGTGCAAGACCACTTCTAAAACGTCTGTATTTTTGTGCTATTTTTTTAAAAAAATCTTGTGAGTTTATAAGGCTGCCAGACTTTTGCTGCAATAAGAACTCATACATTATTCATAATATTTACATTCTCTACATTCTAAAAAAAGAAGCAGCAATCTCCCCCCCCTCACGTTAAATCAGCATACATATTGCCCTTTCTCTTGATATAAGTTAACCAGTTTAGTCTTAAGGGAGCTCATCTGTTCCAAAGCACAGAAATGGCCGTGGCTTTAAACTATAGTAGTCCCTGTGTGCTGTGAAAACACAAGTGAGATCTACAATGAAAAGTTGCAATGTGGAGTGCTGCTGTTCATGCTTCTAGCCACTCGGTTCCATTCTTTCACTCCGCTCTAGTTTTCCATTTGCCCTCTGCCCCAGTTAGCCGTCATTCCGTGGCCGCTGAGCATGCTCACTTTGCATTAGGCTGGTTTTGAGGCATACTCCCCTTCAGCTGCTATTCTGAATACACTAACCTGGGAGTGTGTTCCCATGATCTCAATTGGGGCCTTACTTCTGAGTAGGCACATACTTTCTAGATGTTTACCATGCTGCTTGTAACCCTCCTATTGTTTATTGATGGTGCAGTTTTGGTTATATGAGCACCAGAACACCAGATATTGAGAAAATTTGGACCCAAGAATAAGCATTTCTCTTTCCAGAGGCCATTGGATGGCACAACTATTCTATTTTTCTTCAAACCCAATATCTCGTAGCATAGATTAGTCATGGTACATTTCCTTTCCCCGTCAACTAAAGCCTGAAACAGAAATAATTGTTTCCTTAGTTTTTCAATTAGTGGGTTAGTCAGTTCCCATCTGGGAGTATTAATTTATGCCAGCTGAGGCTTTCTATGAATTAAAATATTAGTTATTTGACTTTGTTGTCTGTTGGACATTATTAGTAGCAGGGGGTATTTAAAAGATTCCAGTGACAGCTGTATCATTTGGGTCTTGGGCTTCTTGAGTTTCTAATAAGTATTATATTTCAACCAAATAAAATAATGCAGTTTTACCCCATCCTGAGGATATTGCAAGAAAGAGTTCTATTTCTATTTTATTTACATTATTTCAAAAATGTTAGTTTTTCTGCTTAAAGAAATGTTAAATTATTTTGTTAAGATGGGAGATCCTAAGGCAGAGCTTTCCAAACTTTTCATGTTGTTAACACACTTTTTGGACATGCATCATATTTTACGACACAGTAACTCAGTTTTCCTAGCAAACCGGAGGTTAAACTAACCCCTTTCCAGCCTGGGCTACCAAAATAATAATGGGTCTTAGAACCAAGCCTTATACAAAAGGGCTGCGGCTAGAAAAGAGGAGACCAAGAGGTGATATGATAGCCATCTTCAAATATCTAAAGGGTTGGCCGCTTGGACGATGGAGGCAAACCGTAAACTATAAACCTATAACAAGCTGTGCGTAACTAATGCAGAATTTATCCCTGTCCTCCTGCCCATCAACTGATATTACCAGTGATGTCAGCTAAAGGGCAAGTAGACGTGCTTTAGGGGAAATGGCCTTGTGGGCCAAATTGGAGCCCTGGCAGTCTGATCTTGGTTCATTGGGCAGAGGTTTCCCACCCCTACGCAAAGCCATGGTTTACCTTAGCACTGCATGCCAACCAGTCCAGCAACTCCCACTGCTGTGTTCAAAGATATCAACTGGGTCATTCTTCAATGCCTTGTTAATGGGAAAATCCAACAAGAGAATCCAGGTGTCTTTCCCCAGACGGTATATCAGCTTCAGGAGAGCCACAGTTGTTCAGCGCTCAAGCTGCCGTGTGCTGTTGCTTGGAAGATATAATTTCCTTGAAGATATAATTTCCAAACCTCTTCTTCCCTGTTCTGACACTGGTGAAAGAGGGTCTTGCTGTGGAGGAATTGACTTCAGCATCAGTGTTTTTTTAAAATGTGCTGCTAGCATCTGAAGGCCATGATGAGTTACAGTTGTTAAAGTGTTATTCAAGCTGTTCTCCATTTGATCCTACACACACACACACACACACACACACACACACACACACACACACAAACACTCACAGAAGAACCTCTTTTGATGGTGTTGGATAACAAGTACAAGCTGCAACTTGTACACAAGTTTATACACAATTTATACACAATTCACAAACATGGTTTGCTTTAAATAGTCATACTGAATGGATTGGACTCAAATAATGAATGGAAGGAAAATAAATGGTAGTGCTATTTAGGAATACCAGCACAAGAGCTTGCAGAAGATTTTACATGCTGCTAAGAGAGGGACACGGGTGGAGCTGTGGGTTAAACCACAGAGCCTAGGGCTTGCCGATCAGAAGGTCGGTGGTTCGAATCCCCGCGATCCCCCGCTCCTGTTGCTCAGTCCCAGCTCCTGCCAACCTAGCAGTTCAAAAGCACGTCAAAGTGCAAGTAGATAAATAGGTACCACTCCAGCGGGAAGGTAAACAGTGTTTCCGTGTGCTGCTCTGGTTCGCCAGAAGCAGCTTTGTCATGCTGGCCACATGACCTAGAAGCTGTACACCGGCTCCCTCGGCCAATAACGCGAGATGAGCACTGCAACCCCAGAGTCAGTCATGACTGGACCTAATGGTCAGGGGTCCCTTTACTTTTACCTTAGGAGAGGGAAGTTCTGTAGCAGTTGCTAGGATTCCATTTGTGAGGGGGGAAATTGCACATCCTCTTCTGCAAATGGAATAACATTTTTGGATTTAGCATGAGTTGTGAAACAGGACATTTTTCCGATATATTCTGCAAATTAACATGGATCCAAAGTTGCATGTTATATCTGAAACTTATTCATATATATCTTATTGTATGTCATTGATACTGTAAGGTGACTCCCTTTTCATACTGTGTGTAATTGTGTAGGTTGAAAGTGGCCTTCCTGTGGAGCTTTCTTATATTATGGAAATGAGGGAAGCAAGTCAACAGGTGGTCATTGAAGGAATACTTTGACTCATATTTTGAAGCGCCTCTTCATTTTGTTGTCTAGAAACACATGCAAATGTTACATGAGAATGCTGCTTTCTACAGTTAGTAGATCTATATTTTGACTGCCACAATTTCATCTATTCCTTTACTCCAGGGGTGACTAATCTTCAGCCCTCCAGATGTTGCTGAACTCTTTACCAGACTGAACCAGCATGTATAATGATAGAGGTTTGTAGTTCAGCAATGTTTGGAGGCTGACAGGTTTCCCACCCCTGATTTATCTTTTTGAATTTCACAACCTGACATTTGAGAAAGTTTTGAAATGCATTTTGTATAACTTGGTAAGCACATTAGAACTTTTGAACGTGGTATATGGAATTACTTCATTTTGCAGCATTGGTGCCCAAGGTTTTCAATATTCCCCATGCTTGTTTATTTACAAATATACTGACAATAACAAAAGTACTCTGAGTAGTGTACAATATGAATAGTACAATTAAAATGTATTTGTTGCATCTTTATAAAAGCTTACTTTTAGGTAAGTACAATTAAGTAGAGCACACAACTCATTTAATGTATATTATTGAAAGTTGCCACAAGATGTCACTGTCTAAACATTACTGATCCAGTTTTTCTTTCTACTTTAAGCTCTTTTTCCCTTTCGACTTAATCAAGTACGATTTGCAAAAAGGAGAGCCAATCAGAAACAAACATGGATGGTGTGAAAGAGTTAAGAAAGGTAAGGGTTTTATCCTGAATTTTGATGGCAATAAATACTCCAGAGGTATATTGGATGCCTAATTGAAATTGAAACACAAATTGCAATAGGACTGCAGTTTCTTAACAGGCATAGTCACTGTTCCTTAGTCATATGAGAGAAACCACCTTAGCCATTGTTGTACTGGGAATCCCTGGACTAAGCTGTATCATTCAGGATGCTGAGAATCTTAGCTTGAATTTTTAAGGATTGCTGAGAAAAACTTAAATATTCTAGGCTAGGGCAGTGTTTCTCAACCTTGGGTCCTCAGCTGTTGCTGGACTACAATTCCCATCATCCATAGCTAGCAAGACCAATAGTCAAGAGTGATGGGAGATGTAGGTCCAACAACAGCTGGGGACCCAAGGTTGAGAAACACTGTTCTAAGGCATATTTTGCTAAAGTTGTAGGGCTTGTTTGTACACAGAGATGCACATAGACATTACAACACCATTATATACCATATTTTTCCATGTATTACACGAGGTTTTTTGACTCAAAAATCATGTCAAAAAACGAGTTGTCCTATACACGGATAGTGGGATGGGGGGGGGGAGAAGCAGTGCGTACGCCAGCCGGTTGGTGGGAGCGCAACTTCCCCCTGATGCTGCTGCACACGGGAAATGATCTAGGAAGTGTTTCCTGCTCGCAGCTGCATGGGGGGAGAAGCTCAACAACTCTGGGCCATCTCCCCTCATTTTGTTAAAATTGAGTCCCCCCAAGTAGGGGGTGTCTTATACACGGGGGCGTCTTATAGATGGAAAAATAATGTAAGTGCTGCTCCGTGGTACAAGGAGACAGAAAATTAACATGTTTGAAATATCAGAAAAACACGATGGAGTTCTGGTAAAATGTTTTGGTCAAATTGCTTGTTGAACTTAAAAACTAGAAAAGCATTAGCGGAGTCCATGTGTAACTCAGTTATATTACAACCACTGTGTTACATGGGTTTATCATCATCTTAGGGACCCAGGTGGCGCTGTGGGTTAAACCGCAGAGTCTAGGGCTTGCCGATCAGAAGGTCGGCGGTTCGAATCCCTGCAACAGGGTGAGCTCCCGTTGCTCGGTCCCAGCTCCTGCCCACCTAGCAGTTCGAAAGCACATCAAAGTGCAAGTAGATAAATAGGGACCGCTCCGGCGGGAAGGTAAACAGCGTTTCCGTGCGCTGCTCTGGTTCGCCAGAAGCAGCTTTGTCATGCTGGCCACATGACCCAGAAGCTGTCTGCGGACAAACGCTGGCTCCCTCGGCCTATAGAGCGAGATGAGCGTCGCAACCCCAGAGTCGGACACGACTGGACCTGATGGTCAGGGGCCCCTTTACCTTTATCATCATCTTAAAACGAGAGGCTGCAATTTCCAGCCACGATGGCATCATGACAGAATGTGCTTATGAGACCCTACTTGGGCCTCATTAAATCCATTCAGAATAAATATTCTGACAGTCCATCCAGCATCCTTGCAATGAATACTAGATTCCAATGGTGTCATTTTATGCCTGGGTTTGTTTGTTTTTTGCAAGCAAAAGCAAGGAGATGCTTTTAGTTTTGCATTGTTTCTTTTATTCCAGCGTTGAGTACTTCTCCCAGCCTGTCACAGTTTCCATGCTGTCAGCGATGCAAATTCTTAACAATTGCTCTGATATAAAGCCTTACTCTTTATTCATACATAGCGAGGTTGTTATTTTATTTGCTAGAAAAGTCTCTAGAATTTTTAATGCATAGCTGCAGCTGCTAAGAATCAAATAACGCCAAGCCACTGCTGTCATCTGGTGGCCAGATTGTGAAACAATTTTGTTTCTTTTTATTTGTATGTTATTTACATATTTACAGCTATTTAATTCTAACAAGCTTATATCTCATTGTTTCAATTTATTTGGGATTCTTTGTTATTTCTTCTTTAACCCATATTTAAGGAAAATAATGAGACCACGGGAAAGCAATCCACTTGACGTTTTTGCTAGAAAAACTAGACTGGTTTTTTGGCTAGATTGGAATTTCCCTTTCGTATGTTGATTAATATACACAACCTGATCTTGGGAAATCTGTGTCTATAATTTCCACTCTGTCCTATTCCCCGCCCCCCCCCAAAAAACACTGCAAAGGGATACTCAGTTATGTGAAGACCAAGGTAGCATGCATAATGCACAGGCCCTGAAATTTGGGTGTTGAAATGTTGAGGTTCAAACTCCTGTATGTGGAAAGAGCCTTCAATCTTTCTAAATAGCCCAGAATATTTTCCCCCAAACCTAATGCGGCCTTAAAACCACATTGGCTTAGAGCTAAGCAGTCCCTCTTAAGTTCTGTTTCTCTTCGAATATCTCCCCCCCCCATTTTTGTGGCCCAAATGTATCAGAGACATAGTTTATTATCAAATTGCAGTACATCTGGATGTGAGAGTTCTGGCATGGCCCGCCCTACCAGTAGGCAGAATGAAGCACCTGCTTCAGTTGTTAAATGCCAGGTGACAGAACCGTTCTCCCAGAGTCCTCCAAAATTGCATTCTCTCCGCTCCCTAAGTTACTCTGCTGTACTCAGGTCTGGTATAGGATGTTATCCCATCACCAGTGTTAAAGTGAGATTTAACTCCTAGTCCAGTTGGATTCTGTACATGGAATGAGGTGCCACCATCTTCTCCTTCTCAAGAAGTCTTGAGATTGTATGTTGACTACAGTCTGCTTTTGATTTATCATGGCCATAGTATAATAATTTAGAGCAGAGCAGAGCCGCCGTTATATCTTTCTTAGGATCTTTTAGAGCGAATCAACATGCTTCTTGGTCAGCATTTTGTGATCACTTTGGGTTGACAAGAGAGGCAATGCAAGAGAAACTCGCATACACACAAACACTTTTTGCTACGATGCTTCAAGAGGCATTCTGTCCTTTTAATAGCTTTAGACAACTTGGTAAATAATTACAGATTGTGCTGAGCTAACTTGAATCTATCTTCTTCTCTACAATTTTACACGCAGGTGAGCCCGGCCTCTTAATATCCAAAGTACACTCAAAGAATCCATTCTTTGGCTATGCTGGAAATAAGAGAGACACAGAAAAGAAATTACTGTGTGGCGTGTTCAAGAAGGAAGATTTTTATTTCAATACAGGGGACCTGATATTTCAAGATCAAGAGAACTTTCTTTATTTTTGGGACAGGACAGGAGATACATTCAGGTACAGCTACTAATAAAACTTAAACCGTGTGTGTGTGTGTGTGTGTGAACTGATAGTGCTGCTTACACTTACTTTCATTCTATGCCCAATGCACCCTACATCTGACTATAAACATTTTCACCAAGCGGGGGGGAATATTTTATCCTTGGAAATAGCTAATCATAAGAAGCAGGGAATACATTTGCCAACAACACTACCTGTTTGCTCTAATAATATGCTTTGCTTTAAGTTTACAGGTTGATTTTTCTAACAATTAAATTCACAGCTAACCTTTGTAAGTTTAATTCCTCAAGATATTGAAGTCAAAAGGTGTACAGTGGTACCTCTGGTTATGAACTTAATTATTTCTGGAGGTTCGTTCTTAACCTGAAACCATTCTTAACCTGAAGCACCACTTTAGCTAATGGGGCCTCCCGTTGCCACTGTGCCGCTGGCGCGCAATTTCTGTTCTCATCCTGAGGTAAAGTTCTTAACCCGAGGTACTACTTCCGGGTTAGCGGATTCTGTAACTCAAATTGTTTGTAACCCGAGGTGTTTGTAACCTGAGGTACCACTGTATTGATAATGATGAATGGTGGTATTTATCCTGCTCAGTGTAGAACAATTAAAAAATAACTTGTCCTTTGATTTCAATGGGTTTACTTTGAGTAGGACTGACATTGGCTACAACTGTGGTTTTTCGTTATATTCGCAAAAGCCTGGGCAAGCCTTCATCCCACACACTCCTCCTCTCTCCTTCTCTGGAGCAGCAAATAGGAGATTGTAAGCTTTCACTTCCATTTTTAGCTAACTGCAGTTAAGCATTATAGAATCATAGAATCATAGAGTTGGAAGAGACCACAAGGGCCGTCCAGTCTAACCCCCTGCTGAGCAGGAAACACCATCAAAGCATTCTTGACAGATGGCTGTCAAGCCTCTGCTTAAAGACCTCCAAAGAAGGAGACTCCACCACACTCCTTGATAGCACATTCCACTGCCGAACAGCTCTTACTGTCAGGAATTTCTTCCTAATGTTTAGGTGGAATCTTCTTTCTTGTAATTTGAATCCATTGTTCCGTGTCCGCTTCTCTGGAGCAGCAGAAAACAACCTTTCTCCCTCCTCTATATGACATCCTTTTATATATTTGAACATGGCTATCATATCACCCCTTAACCTTCTCTTCTCCAGGCTAAACATACCCAGCTCCCTAAGCCGTTCCTCATAAGGCATCATTTCCAGGCCTTTGACCATTTTGGTTGCCCTCTTCTGGACACGTTCCAGCTTGTCAGTATCCTTCTTGAACTGTGGTGCCCAGAACTGGACACAGTACTCCAGGTGAGGTCTGACCAGAGCAGAATACAGTGGTACTATTACTTCCCTTGATCTAGATGCTATACTATTGATGCAGCCCAGAATTGCATTGGCTTTTTTAGCTGCTGCATCACACTGCTGACTCATGTCAAGTTTGTGGTCTACCAAGACTCCTAGATCCTTTTCACATGTACTGCTCTCAAGTCAGGTGTCACCCATCCTGTATTTGTGCCTTTCATTTTTTTTTGCCCAAGTGTATTACTTTACATTTCTCCTTGTTAAAATTCATCTTGTTTGCTTTGGGCCAGTTGTCTAATCTGTTAAGGTCATTTTGAAGTGTGACCCTGTCCTCTGGGGTATTAGCCACCCTTCCCAAATTGGTGTCATCTGCAAACTTGCTCAGGATGCCCTCAAGCCCGTCATCCAAGTCATTGATGAAGATGTTGAATAAGACTGGGCCCAAGACAGAACCCTGTGGCACCCCACTCTCCAGGATGAAGAGGAGCCATTGATGAGCACCCTTTGGCTTCGGTCAGTCAGCCAGTAAAAAATCCACTGAATGGTAGCATTGTCTAGCCCAGGGGTTCCCAACAAAATTTTCTCGAGGACCCCTCATCGAGCTGCTATTGTGACAAGGACCCCCATTAATTCCTAATCCTAAAATTAAAAAGTGAGAGCCAAATTAAGAGTCTTTTTATATTTTATATTTATACGTTTTTTTACAGTTACAACAGAGTACTCTATCAGTATACAGTTAGTTTTAATTTTCAGTTCTTAATGAGATAAGTTAAGTCTGTCCTTTGAGTCCATTATTTCTTAAATATTAGGTTCCAAACTTGAAACTTTCACTCTGAAATCCGACCGCATGTCGAGCCGATTCCTATATTTGTTTTTCATGAAACACATGGAAGAAAATGCTTGCTTTGTTTACAAACACTACTGTTTTGCAAAAAGGCAGCGCGCGCCAGGGAGGAGGGAGGGGAATGGAGAAGACAGGGTACCTGCGCAGTAGTGCACAAATGAAGCCAACACGCGCAAAGCATCTTGGGGAGGTGAGCGTTAGTAGAATGCGCGCGCTGCCTCTTTGCAAAACAGTAGTGTTTGTAAAGCGCCACCTAACGGCATACAGCAGAACTACTGCCTCTATCTAATTCTAGTTTTGCGCTAGACTCTGCTCGTGCAGGAAGCGGCCAAAACAAAAAACTGTTATCATACGAAATATATTTAATATATTTTTTATTCAAATAGCATCTTGTGGACCCCTCTGGCATAGCTCGCGGACCCCTGGGGGTCCCCGGACCACCTGTTGGGAACCACTGGTCTAGCCCACATTTTACCAGCTTCTTTACAAGAATATCATGGGGCACCTTGTCAAAGGCCTTGCTGAAATCAAGATAGGCTACATCCACAGCGTTCCCTTCATCTACCAGGCTTGTAATTCTGTCAAAAAAATGAGATCAGATTAGTCTGACATGACTTATTTTTCAGAAACCCATGCTGACTTTTAGTGACCACAGCGTTTCTTTCTAGGTGCTCACAGACCGTTTGCTTAATGATTTGCTCTAGAATCTTTCCTGGTATTGATGTCAGGCTGACTGGGCAGTAATTGTTTGGGTCCTCTCTTTTCCCCTTTTTGAAAATAGGCTCAACATTTGCCCTCCTCCAGTCTGCTGGAACTTCACCTGTTCTCCAGGAATTTTCAAATATTATTGCCAGTGGTTCTGAAATCACCTCTGCCAGTTTTTTTTAATACTCTTGGATGTAGTTCATCTGGCCCTGGAGACTTGAATACATCTAAACTAGCCAAGTATTCTTGTACTACCTCCTTACTTATTCTGGACTGTGTTTCCCCTGCTGAATGATCGGCTCCATATTCTTCAGGTCGGGCATTGTTTTCTTTTTTTGAGAATACTGAGGCAAAGAAGGCGTTGAGGAGTTCTGATCTTTCTCTATCCCCTGTTCGCATTTCACCATCTTCTCCTCTAAGTGACCCCACTGTTTCCTTGTTCTTCCTTTTGCTACGGACATACCCATAAAAGCCCTTTTTGTTGCTTTTAACCTCTCTAGCAAGCCTGAGTTCATTCTGTGCTTTAGCTTTTCTGACTTTGTCTCTACACGTCTGGACCAGATCAATTGTGGTCCAGTAAACTATGGTTTACTGAAACAAGCCAACTTAAAAAAAAATTAAGCAAAGTTTATTTCGATAAACCATAGTTATTAACCACAGTTTAGAGTTTGAACATGAATGCTCAGTTCTTGATTCCCCCCCCATCTATTTCCAATTAGCCAATCTTCACATGACCGTGAAGGAAGAGGGGAGTGCATATGCCTGAAAGCTCATCACGCCTGGAAGTGATGATAAATCATAGTTTTATCAATAACTGGCTGGCCCAGCCACACATTGCTGTGGCTCAGTCTGTTAAA
Organism: Zootoca vivipara; assembly: GCF_963506605.1. Lineage (NCBI taxonomy): Eukaryota > Metazoa > Chordata > Lepidosauria > Squamata > Lacertidae > Zootoca > Zootoca vivipara. Next base: position 13,654,554 of record NC_083286.1, on the reverse strand, counting down.
TGGACCTTCAGAGGCCCCCTTCAGAGTCCCCTCACCTTCAGAGTTCCCGTGTGTGGCGTCATCTTCCTTCCACATGACAGCACCCATCACCCCAATGGCTCTATCTGCCCCCCTTGCAAACCCCTGCGACCTGGCTGGTTCCCCCGCATTGGTGTTGTTTTCTGTTAAAGGCCCATATTCAGTTGGTTGGAATGTTCTGTTGTGATGTCACCGCTAGTATGCAGCCAATGGCAGCAGGTGAGGTGTATGTTCCTTTGATGTCCACTGGAGGGCGCTATGTTTTTATCCCCCCAAAATCATGTTTTTACCTGTGATAGGTGTCTCATTTATGTAATATAAGTGTATGCAAACACGCCCACATTGGTCTGGAACGTTGTGTCAAAATTTCAACCCAATTGGTCAAGCGGTTTGGGAGAAAGGTGGATGCCCACCAACATTTACCTTTTACATTTTTATATATATAGATGAGCAGATACTGTCAAAATCCCAAATGAAGCGCAATATTCCAATTTTGCAGAGAACAGTCCTTAAAAGAAATGCAAGCTTGGTATTTTTTAATTAAAATTTAAAAAGCAGAATTGCAAGCTGTCATGAGGTTCCATGCATATTTAGCTGCATACATTTCATTTTAGATGGAAAGGGGAAAACGTTGCCACTACCGAAATTTCTGATGTCATCGGTATGTTGGAATTCATACAGGAAGCCAACGTGTATGGGGTTTCTGTACAAGGTAAGGAAAGTATTTCGCATTTTACTTTGTAAATAGTGTCAATGCAAATGGCATCTGCTAATATCAAAGGGATATTCTTTAGGAAGGAAGCTTTTTTTAAAAAAATGAAGACAATGATGAAATTTTAAAGTCTGTACATCAGTGTAACAATCAAGCTTATGATATGATCCAGAGAAGTGACACTTTTCTAAATTCCCAGTCAGCTCTGCTGGAGGGTTTTTTGATGAGGTGCACACATTCCTCAACCGAACCCACCTAGATCTGCCAGAGGGGTTTTGCTGACAGTGAGGCTGACCCATCAATAAGGAACGCCCCAAAATGGAACACCCCAAAATGGAAACTGGGCATTTGGGGATGTAGCTGCATCCCTCCTGTCATTCATGTAGCAGCAACAGGCCTGATAAAGCTCTTGTCAAAGCACCAGCCTAGGAACTAGCACAGCAAAACAACATTTTTCCTGCCATCCCATCCCACCTTCCACCCTGACCTGACCCTGGCCAACATCAGTAATGAGCCTGTATATGATGTGATGGTGGCTATGCTCCAATAAGGTTTGTATTGCCCCCTAAGCGTGCCAGAGTCCCATACCGAGGCTTTGTTCTTATTTTCCAAAGAGAAAATTTCCTATGCCAGGAAACGAGTTTTTTTATCAATGCAATCCTATATGCCTGTTTACTCAGAAGTGAGCCACATTAAATGTGTACATAGTATTTTAGCCTTAAGTAGTTTGTGATTTGGCCTTATTTTGGGATGGGGGAGGGAAGAAAACGTTCACACATGCATTGAACGTCGCATGCGTAAAACTAAACAAAAAACTAAACAACACAGAGAGCTTGCTAAAATGTAAATAACTTAATTTGCAGGTTTTTAATTCTGTTAATCAGCAGGGCAAATATTTGCTTAGAAAACTTACAGTGAGCAAAGCTTACAATAAACGTATTTGGGGTCGTTATGACAGTTTTGCAAAGGGGGGGAGTTGCATTTGAAATCAGCAGTGTTTTTATACTAAGCATTTAACAGAGCACCACAGAATGAAAGAGAAGTACAGTTTCTTAACTGCTGCCTTTGCTACAGGACTGACCTTCCCATAGCTCTAACCTGTGAAGTCACAATCAAGTCTTTTGCTCCTTCGCTTTAATGCCATCCCTGCTGCTTCATTGCCACATAGGCTATCGAAAATACCGTAGAGAAACCCCAGTTGTTTCCCATGGGTAGGAGTCACTGTGTCAACTGCTGAAGCCTGAATGCTCCCAACTTTACTATTCCTATAGGAGCACTCACATAGCTATTTAAAATGTTTGGAAACAGATTCCATGCGCCAGCAAGAATACCATCTCCCTGCAGTATTACTAAAACAATTCTTGTTCATTTTTCCCCCCTTTTTCTTTCTTCCTCAAGCTCAGGAGCATCCATTTAATGTAAAATGCATTTTTAGCTCCCAATACTGAAAACTAGAATAGGCATTTAGAAGGTCTCTTATGGAAGAAGAAACAACAGACTGTACACTCTTATTAACGCGAGTCTGTCCTTGTGTTCCTAGCTTGGAATCTGAACCAGATATGCTTCACTGTAGCAAGCACAGATTTAAGTGACCCATACAGCTTTCTGGTTTAAAGAGTTAGGGAAAGAAGCTCAGACAAATGGGGTGGTGATGTGCAACCAGGACCATGAATTATTATGGTGTTTTCTTTCATTTATCCAAAAGCAATACTATGGCATAGTATGAGAAGCACTGACTATATCATTTGATAGCTGGACATTTTTGAATTTTAATGGATATAACATTAATAATCCCCTACAGGTTATGAAGGAAAAGCAGGAATGTCCTCTGTCATCTTAAAGCCTAATACGTCTTTAGATCTGGAACAACTTTATCAACATGTGGTGATGTATCTGCCCAGCTATGCCTGTCCACTCTTTTTAAGACTCCAGGTAATAATACACCAAGCACCATAGGCATGTCTCCAAGCCTCTTAGTCATTAGCAGAAAATCAGATCAGTGATCTACTAAGCCACAATACTGAACACTAAGTGATGACTTCAGAGAAAGCTACCTAATGGGTATTTCAGAAATCAGTTGTGCATTTAGTCCGCTTTACCATTTCCATTAACAAGTTGGAATTAGATAGCACACTAATGAAAACTACAGATTATGCTAAATTGGAAAGAGTTGTGTACCCCAGGAAAGATAATATAAAGGGATTAGTGGGATTAGAAACATGAATCAGGAATAACAAAATGAAATTTGGACTGGCAAAAGAAATAATGTTGGAATGTAGAGATTCTGCATCTAGAACATATAGCGTATTAGAAATTACATAATAGCAGACTCCCCCCCCCCAGCTGGTGCCCACCAGATCCTTTGACCTAAAATACCCAGCAGCCTCAGCCAGCATTGCCGATGGTCAGTAATTCCAGCAACATTGGAGGGGGCACCAGGTTGCTATTGACTTTGAAAAGTGAAGTCAGTGAGACAGTTGTTTGTAATGGTGGCTTCTGAATCAAGAGTTGGGTCAAGGCTGGCCAACATGGTGCTCTCTGGATGTTGTTGTTGGACTCCAACTCCCATCAATCCCAGCCAGCATGGCAAATGTGCAGGAGTGATGGGAATTGTCACCGACAACAAATGAAATGCACTGTGTTGGCTATCCATAAAATAAATACAGTCTCAGCTTAAATCTGTTGGCCACCACATTTCATAACTGGATTTTGTAAATGGGAAGGAATATTGTGAGCCAGGGGAACTGGGGGGTCCTTGCCTGCATCAATACCTGGTAGGGAGAGGTACTGGGAGGTAATAAAGGCTGCTCTTGGGTGAGACTGAAAGATACACACAGTGGTACCTTCAGATAAGAACTTAATTTGTTCTAGTGGTCCGATCTTAACCTGAAACTGTTCTTAACCTAAGGTACCACTTTAGCTAATGGAGCCTCCTGCTGCCGCCGCACCACCACCTTGCAATTTCTGTTCTCATCCTGAAGCAAAGTTCTTAACCCAAGGTACTATTTCTGGGTTAGCGGAGTCTGTAACATGAAGTGTCCGTAACCCGAGGTACCACTGTACTAAGAATTGAATCCTGCAAGACTTTAGCTTTGCTCTGCTTCTAATAGGAAGACAGTTAATAATTGCTTTTGAATTGAGCAAATGCATCTCTGTGTATTTCCTCACGCAGTACAATAGGAAAAAGAGAAAGCAGAAAAATAAGATCGGTGGAATTATATATGACCACATGCCTTGGTGGATATACCTAGTTGTCCTTACTGGCTTTTGCAGAACACCTTTTGGTTGGGCAAAGGATTAAAAAAAAACCCTGAATTTATAAACCATGTGTTCAGTATAGAGATGAGCCTCACTGCCTTTTCCATCTTTGATTTCTGTGACAGTTATATCAGTCAGAGGAAATACATGTGGGCAGCTAAAACCTTTTGTATCAATCTTTGTAACAAAAATTATCTCTTAAAAATTTGTAATATAATCTTTATTATACAGTTTCCAAACAAATTTATAGATTTAAAAGTTCAGCAAATTATAGCATATGGTTATATTATAAAGCTACTTTTCTAAATTCCATACACAATCTTCAGAACTCCATGCTTGATGTTAAGTTGGTTCACACAACACAGTGAGCCAAACTATAGCTTACCGAGATAGTTCAAATGTGCAGTCTCCCAGGATTTATTTCCTCACTAATCACAAGCTGCGGTCAAGGTTTGTTATTGACTACAACTTATAGCTCAGACTTTCACATGGTCTCAGTAAGCCATAGTTTGGATTACCTTCTTGTGTGAACCAAGTTAATGAAGCTGCATTTTGCATTCCATGTTAAGCCATGGTTTATTGTGTTGTACATGAGCAAGAACAAACCTGGCGATCATGTGCCCTCTTTTCCAGCATTGTGTCTGAGGAGTTAAGAAGCATTTAGTTTTGCTTCTGGTTTTTAATGTCATGGGACATTAAAAACAATGTCATTAATGTTAACTGTTAATTTCAAACATGTCAAATTCAAACCAAGGGTTATGGAACTAGTTTGTTGAAACTGACTACAGTTGGTGTTAATCAGAATTCCAGGTTTGGAGGATATGGCAAATTGTGGTTAACTAAAAGGAGAGGCAAAACCTCCCAGATTCTTGGCCTTATAAGCAACACAAGGTCATTGTGATTCATTCACATCGTGCTACACCATGGTTTCATGAGTTGTCCAAAGATAGCCCCAGACTCTGAAGATATTCATCTCCCCCCAAATGAAGATGAAACACATCTCTTGATGAGCCTGTTTTGTTTACAATAAACAAACTAAAATTCTTCTCTTTTGCCTGTAGGAAGTAATGGAAGTTACAGGAACTTTCAAGCAACAAAAATTTCAGTTGGTCCAGGAAGGATTTAATCCATCTGAAATCAATGACCCACTATATTTTTTGGACAGTTGTAAGAAGTCTTACGTTTTATTAACTAAAGAACTGCATGATAGAATCTTATCTGGACAAGTGAAACTTTAGTGTTTATTAATAAGGATTTTACAAGCTACTGCACAAGACAAAACAAAACTTTAAACATGTTTGTCAGCTATATTCTGTATGGTCTCCTGGTTAAGAGATGTACACTGTTGAATTTTACAGTAAATATTAGGGATGGATTATGCTTTATTAATCTTCCTCTGTTTTGACCACCAGTGCATACTAATCTACCTCTTATAGTGCAATCCTAGGCCTGTCTACTCAGAAGTAAGTCCTATTGAATTCAGTAAGATTTACTCCACAGCTAGCCTTAGACTATCATTGGTTCAGTATTTTATAGTTCTCATATACTGTAACTATCTCCAAATTAAATGTTGTTTATGATCAACATAAACAAATGACATTGAGAGAATAGCAAGGCTACAGTAAAAAATTCTCTTTCGCTGTCTTACGCTGCATATTTTATAGTATAATCTCCCACTGCTGGACAAAAACTGGTCACCATTAGCAGTAGATGGCAGTCGTTCCTAATGGTCACCTCCTAACTACACAGGCATACCTCTTTTTATTTCACAGTGCTTTATTGTGCTTTACAGAAATTTCTCATTGTGAGGATGTCTGTGCAGCTGCAGGAAGCACAGCCAGGGAAAGGAGGTCTCCTCACCATTGCCCCTCTTCTTGAGAATGGACTGGAGCCAGGTTTTTCCCCTCCCACCCCTGCAGCCAGGGGGTCTTTGCTTAATAGACTAAAGTATAGAATAAACATAACACTCATAAGCACTGAGAAACAAACAAACAAACAAAAAAGTGTGACTCACTTTTTGCAATATTCGCTTTGTTGCAGTGGAGTGGAACGGAACTTGCCATATATCCAAGTTATGCCTGTAAACATTTTTTAAAACAGTTTAAAGGAGAGAATCATGTCACAATTTTGATTTGTTAACTCTGCAAAAATCATACATCTGTGATAATTTATGCCACAATTTTGTACACCTGGGACCAAGCCACTACTGAATACGGTGGAACTTGCTTCTGAGTAGACATATTCAGTATAGTGCTATTACTTCTGACACGCAGGACTGCAACATTATTTATTTTACTGAAACAGAAATTATTCACATCCTCCTTATTTTAATGTTTTCTAATTTTAATGGCCTCTGAACCACAATAGTATTCTTTGTTTTAAAATTTAGTACCAGCTTGTAGTCCCTCTCTGCACAAAACTCTTCTGAATGCTTTTATTTCTAAAACTGAATAAATTAAATTGCAGTCCTGTATGTACTTACCTCAGACTAGACACACATAGGATTGTGCTGTTAGTGTTCTGTTTTTGAGCATGAAACAAAGATAATACACGTTGATTTTTTTTCCTATGCAAATACAGCGCTACCTCTAGTTACGAACTTAATTCGTTCTGGAGGTCCGTTCTTAACCTGAAACTGTTCTGAACTAGAGGCATGCTTTCGCTAATGGGGCCTCTTGCTGCCGCTGCGCCGCTGGCACATTATTTCCATTCTCATCCTGGGGAAAAGTTCTCAACTCAAGGTAACTCTTCCGGGTTAGCGGAGTTTGTAACCTGAAGCGTTTGTAACCTGAGGCATTTGTAACTCGAGGTACCACTGTATACAGGTATACAGGATAAATACCTTTGTCTACAATAATACGAGAAGGTTGTGCATATGTCTTTTGCACACTGGATACCTGTATCTTGCACATTAGGAATTTCCTATCATATACAAGTAGTAAAACAAGAACTTTTTTTACATGTACACAACAGGTGTTTTTGTTTGTTCATTAAAGAAAACGAAACCCTTCCCCCTAAGATAATTGCCATTTGTAAAGCAGCCCTCGCTTGAAGGTGTTCCTAGCTGTAAAGCAATATTAATACATTTTAAAGTCCTATTTTTCTGTGTCGGACTCATGGCAGCCACAATGAATGAATGAAAAAATTCCCTCCTATGCATCATCACACCCCGCTTGGCACACAATCTCATTCTTGTAGAAACTAGCTATCTGATCCACTTTCTGTACCTTTAAATTTCTATTGCCCTAGAAACTAGGGCATGGATCCAAAGGATTTCTTTGTGAGTAAAGAGGCTCTTCTGCCCATGCAGCCTCCCTTTCCTGCCCTTAGCCATCCCCGCCTGCCATATGCCATTCTGTTTTGGCTGTTTCCCCCTCAGGAGCAGAGATTCAGAGGATTGAGAGGGTTTCAGAGGAAAGGAGCTGCTGGGAACATCTACTGTAGCTTCATTCACAGAATGAAAGTTAGGATCCAGGCCAAAATCCCTGAGTGCAGCATAGAACTAGCAATCGCAGACAGTAAGAAGACACCCGTATACAAACTTCAGCACCTTTTAAAAAAGAAGTATACTGCATTTCCCTTCCTACCGTTCTACAATGATTGCTTTGTAAGCTCTTCAGAGCATGAGAGGCCAGTGCTGTTGAGTCAGAAGTGCCCATTAACTCCTTGTAAGTGATGAACAATGGACCTCGGAGATCTTAAACTAAAATACCGATTCTGTAAATGCTGTTTTTCTTGGCTTTATTACAAGCAACTTCCTTTTCACACACATTAACTGGTCTTTTTTTTAAAAAAAAAAAACCAACAACATTAAAGGTAGAACATACAGGAGTGGGAGCATAGCTCATTTGTAGAGTACATGTTTTTCAGGCAGGAGGCCTGATGTTTAATCCCTGGCATCTCTGGTTAAAAGGATGAGGTTTCCTGCTCTCTGCTTGAGAAAGGATGCTGTTGGTCAGAGTAGGTGGTACGGGATGAAGATGGACAAATGATCCAACTTGGTATGAGGCTTCCTGTGCTCCTGTGATTTTTTTTATACAAAATGTATTAATAAGCTGCTTTAATAAATAATAAAGGACCAGAATTTCAAAAATGTAATGTATTTTTGTTTCAGTTTTAATCATGCACTTATGGTACATTTGCAATTTTGTGGCTCAGGAATAGATGGGAAATTCCCACCAAATTCTGAGTAGAGAAACTTCCAGATTAGTTATGAGGAAAATATTCCCCTCTTTAATGATGTACAAACTTTCCTTGACCTGTTGGTTGGGAGAACTTTGGACTTTCAGTCGATAAATTGAGACTCAAGTTATTATTGAATAATGACCGAGTCAAATAAAAATACATTTCTACAAATATTTTCTTAATGGTAATCAGGCATACCAGCATACCAGTTTATATCTCCATGATGTGTTGTTTTATTCCCAAGGTACGAAGAAAATACTTGTGGCACTATCTAACCAAAGTTAAGAGTCGTGTTGACTCTAGTGGAAGAGAGTTAAGCATGGGACTTAAAAGTGCTTATGTTTGACTGGATCATGCCTACACTGTTTTATTTAAACAGTTACATCCTGCTGTCCACCTGCAGGCTGTTCAGTGGTTCATTTATAATGGATTTCCCCCATTCATTTCATTATGGCTATAAGGAAAAGCTAGAAGATAATCTGATTTCCATTTAGTACAAGAAAGAATTGTACAAATACAATGTGATCATCAGATATAAAGCACATTTGTAACAATCCCTTCTGCTAATGCTTCATTTTCATTTCCCCCCCAGTTCCAATCTATTTATATAAATGTGTTTTTGTTAGGATTTCCATAATTTACAAAAATGGCAATGGGTCTGAATTAACTGTGTTGCTTTTTCAGTTTTAAGCAGTATGAAAGGTAAGTCTCTTAACTGAATACAAGCTTAGCTCTCACATTCTAATCTTTCCCTCTGTTACTATACTACAATCCCCTCCCAAAAATTAAATGCTTAAACTCCTTTAGATCAATTCAAATGATAAGAAATGCAAAGTAGTTGAAGATGAATGAATGGAAACCCAAATAGCTGCAGAAACAATCAACATAGTGGATCTTTATGTCTAACACTAAATAGGCAAGCTGTTTCAGAAATACACCAATTGCATGCATGAGAGTTTTTCTTTTTGCTAATGTGTTAGGCAGGAATATGTATCAAAAAGTAATTCAAGTTCAGGAGTCTGATATGAGCCAGCAACTCAGCTTTCTACCCAAATCCCTAAAGCAATTACCCTACTGCTCCCAATTATAATATATTTCTAGAGGCAAGAAGCCTGCTGTAAAATTAAGAACTGTGCTTCCCTTTTCTATCTCCATGTTCAAAAAATGATAGATTTTGCTTTTTGCCTAAAGTGATGCACAAAATTTAAAGATAAGCCAGATTTAACAAAACCCATTATTTCAGGAACAATTTTGATTTCTGTACAGCTTCAGTCAAATTAGAAAATATAACGAGGTTGTGCATATTCCCTTGGTCAAGGCTGCTCTCCAACTGAAGCGCTCGCAGGCCAGTCGGTATTTATACTACATTTTTAAAGAATCGCATGGAGAGAGTATTTAAACCTCTTTTGTTGACCACCAGCGTTATGCTTTAAAATTTTTCGTTTTTAAGTTCAGAATAGAGTAGTTGCTTTGGAAGACGATCATCAGACATCCGCACAACATGACCAGTCCAACGAAGTTGATGTTGAAGAATCGTTGCTTCGACACTGGTGATCTTTGCTTCTTCCAGTACACTGGCATTAGTTCGCCTGTCTTCCCAAGTGATGTGCAAAAAATTTCAGAGACACCGTTGATGGAATCTTTTGAGGCGCTGGAGATGGCGTTAGTTGTCCACGTTTCACAAGCATACAGTAAGGTTGGTAATGCAATAGCTTTGTAAACAAGCAGTTTGGTTTCCCTGTGAATGTCGCAGTCCCCAAACACTTTGCACTTCGGTCACAGAGCTCAGCCGATGCTGGATTTCAGCATCACTGTTGGCCCTTGTGGGCCAGAAGCCAAGGAAGGGCTGAATGAGGTTAAAGTTAGTTCAGCCTTCTGTTCCCACAGTGTCCAACCACATGCATATAGGGCTTTTTTCACTTGTGATTCCCAGCAAAGTAGTACAGCCACACCTTGGAAGTTGAACAGAATCTGTTTTGGAAGTCCATTCGACTTCCAAAACGTTCAGAAACCAAAGTGCGGCTTCAGATTGCCTGCAGGAAGCTCCTGCAGGCAATCAGAAGCCAAGGAAGCCCCGTCGGATATTCGGCTTCCAAAAATAGTTTGCAAACCGGAACAGTCACTTCTGGGTTTGCGGCATTTGGGAGCCAAAACGTTCAAGAACTAAGCTGTTCGAAAACCAAGGTACGACTGTATTCAGAAGCATTCTGCCAACAGTAGATGAGGGAATGAAGGGGTATTGGACTCAACAGATGTCAACATGTTTTGTTTCGGGGCCTGCTGCTAGTAGAAACCACCGGTGGTAGATCTACACCCACTAAGCTTTCCATGGGTGTGCTGAGATCTGCCACAGATGTGCCTTCCCAGCAGCACTTTTCTCTGCTAGCAAAGGAACACTTCCACACCATCAAAATCCCCTCCAGCCAGTGGATCTGCAAGTTCAGATTGAACTCCCAAGGTGGTATACAATTCAAAGTAATGAATGTGGCAATCAATTAAAATGTATAGAATCTACCAAGGCCCAGCTGCCACACCTTGGGCCACAGAATGCAATGTTAATTTTAAGAACCTAATGGTGCTCCCATCACAATAATGTACCTACCTGGATGGAGAGGATAATACAGCTGTGGTCTCATAATAAAAGCTGGTAATACAGTGGCTGGAATTAAAGAGGAAAAGTGTGCAGAAGTATCATTCAGTGGAAAGTATGTACAACAAGTTGACAAGTTCACATGGTTTAAAAAGTTCAGTGAAGCTAGCAGGGCAAATGTTAAGTAATTTACAGGCTTGAAAGGTTATACTGTCACTATACAATAAATGCAATAAACTCGACAGCAGTCACTGCTTTATATAATTCTATAATTCAAAATTCAGGACACTGGGTGGAAGAGAATCTTGTTGAGCAGATCTTAGCTTGTTGAGGAAGCTCTTGACAGGTCTCCAGAGACTATAGACAAAATGAGGATATCAATTCAGACCTTGGCTGACATTGAATGATGGACGGAAGAAGAGTAGGTCACAGTGGTTCAGCAGTACTAAAGCAGAAAATAGCAAATAACTCTGAATCTAGACATGAATGTGTGGAAGGAAGGATAAAAGGAGGCAAGACTGTTTTTTTGGGGGAAAATACCTCAGCAAGCTTGCATAAGTTTTTCTTGGACAAAGGAGCAAAATTTATTGTCAGGGTTGTTTGTCACAAGACAGCTAAGGGAAAACACATGTCCTGTGTGGACGCCCTCCTTGATTATTAGCTCCAGGTAAGTTGATCCTGAGTTAAACATCCCTTGTGAAAATAGCATTGCACAAGTGCAAAGGGCGTCCTGGGCTGGTTGGCATGGATTGCATCATACTTCATATTGCCACAGCCTTAGACTGCCTCTGCAGTACATTATGTTTAACCAAGCCCTTCTTGAGTCATTCCAGACTTCTTGTTGCACTGATACAATACATTGCATCCGATCCAAAATTTTAGCATTATAGCTAGAAAGGGGGGGCGGGTGAGCAACAAAATACATCACACTATATTTGCAATTAGGAATTGCAATAGATGTACAATAAAACTGTAAAACGCTGGTCATTACCATGCCATCCTGAATGCTAAATTACTACAGTAGTAGTAACACACAGCAAATTAAGACTGATTAAATCAAATGAGCTAAATAGGATTGACACTATCATATTTTAATTAAGGAACTGGAATTGATTCAAGTTGGTTAATGACTAGCTCATACAGTTGACCACTTCATGAGCTTCTGTCATAACAGCATTAAATTATTGGCTGCAGTCTTGAACTCAATCAGCATTAGGATAAGCCTTGTTGAGTAATTAAGCTGGCCACTGAAAAAATTGGTGTATTTCAGACCCTCCGTGTCCCTCTTTTCCAGGGGCAGTCCAATTTACAGAAGCCACCCGTTTCTGATTTGATCCCAGAATGTCCCAGTTTTCCTTAGGACGTTCCTATTTTCATCGGAGAAACATTGGAGGGCATGGAATTATGTGGCCCACAAGCTAGGGAGATAAATGACTAGACAACCTTTAGAAGACATCTGAACGGTATAGGGAAGTTTTTAATGTTTAATGTTTTATGTATGTTGGAAGCCACCCAGAGTAGCTGATCAGCGGGGTATTAATAATCATAATGGAATCTAGACAGTGGTTTTCAACCAGTGTGCTGTGGCCCCCTGGGGTGCCTTGAATTTTGGTAAGGGGTGCCACGGGCGACATTGGCCTCTGCCCCCTTTCCTTCCCTCCCTCCTATAATGCCCTCTTGCATCTCTGCCTTCCAAAGGCTTGCACAGCTGTTTATTGCAGCAGCCCAGGGTACAAGCTCCCCAGGGGAATGGTGCCTCTGGGGCTGGCCAGGGGGTGCTCCCCAAACCCGTGGGGCAGTGCAAGGCGGCACCTCTCTTTGGAGCAAGGAGGGCAGCTTAGAGACCAGGGGTGGTGGCAGCGGCTGCCCAGAGGAGGCTGAGGGAACCCTCCCCAAGGGAGGGTGTTTTAAAAAGAGCGAGAGGCTGCCCGCTCTGCAGGCAAGGGGTGGCATAACTGCCCCACAGGGGTGCCACAAAAAGAATGTAGTTGGTCAAGGGCAGGGGCGGATTTAGGTGTGATGAGGCCCTAAGCTACTGAAGGTAATGGGGCCCTTTATATGTCCACCTGTCCTTTGCCAACAACAAACTGTCGCTGTTTTTGGTGTTGAAATTATGCTATATGGTAATTTATGGACCTCATAGGTATCTTTAGGTATCTAAAGCCATTTGCACATGCAGAATGTAGGCACCCTATATCTAGAAATGAGCAAACCAGTGTTGTTTTAGGCTAGCAGGCGGGGCCCATGACTTCCATCACAGGAGCCCACACAACACAAAACACTGTTGCGGTATGTAGGATTTATTTTGTTTTTCATCTTTTTTTTTGGAAATGTACATCCAGTTTTTTTCCCTTTAATTCCCCCCCCCCCAAGACCACTGCCCTAAGCTATAGCTTGTTTAGCTTATACGTAAATCCGGCACTGGCAGGGGAGCCATGAACCCCCAAAGTCGAAAACCTCTGGAAAAAATAGGGCGTTCGTTCTTATTTTCATCAGGGAAATGTTGGGAGGGATTTAAAACACTTGACTGGCCAAAACCCCAAAGTGGCACAGCCTCTCTCTCTTTTTTGGGGGGGGGGGCGCGCGGCTGGTGCTGGCATCTGCTTGGCGTGGTATAATTATTCGCCGGCAGATGGAAACCACAAGAGCAGAGGAAAGGAGGGAAGGTGCATTTCCACCCCATCCCGATTTTCCCCTCAGAATGCCAGGCTGCAGCAGCAGCAGCAGCTATAGCCCTGCTTCCCCGCGGCCACCGCCTCTAAGCACCGTCACTGGCCACCTCAGATTTCCCCCCCCCTCTCTCTACAGTGCAAGCCGCCCGCCCGTATCCTTCCGCCCCAGCCAGCACAACGCGCGTGGATTGCGTGGGGTGAAGGAGAGACGACGGAGCGGCTCCTGGCGAGGCGATAACGGGGACGCGGCCTGAGGGCGGGCGCGGAAGGCTCGAGGGGAAGCGAAGCCACCTGCGCGCTCCGCCCCGGCCAGGCGAGTCGAGGCAGGGCTGGCTCCCATGGTGAGGAGGAGGAGGAGCAGGAGCCGCGATTGGGAGCCGCCGGCGCGCCCCGTCTGGCCGGGAGGCGGCAGCAGCAGCAGCAGGAGGAGGAGCAGCAGCGGAGGCGCGGAACTGGAGCGGCTGCCCGCGAACATGGCGGCGACGGAGCAGCAGCAGCAGCCCCCCTTGATGGAAGGCTCCGTCGGCGGCTCGTCTCCCGGCTCCGTGCCGGTGCTGTTCTGCTTCTCGGTGTTCGCCAGGCCTTCGGCGGTGCCGCACGGCTCGGGCTACGAGGTGCTGATCCAGAAGTTCCTGAGCCTCTACGGCGACCAGCTGGACATGCACCGCAAGTTCGTGGTGCAGCTGTTCTCCGACGAGTGGAGCCAGTACATCGACCTGCCCAAAGGGTTCCTGGTGGGCGAGCGGTGCAAAGTGCGCCTCGTGCCGCTGCAGATACAGGTGGGCGCGGGGGGGGGGAGCCGGGAGGGGGAGGAGCGGGGCGAGCCTTGCGCCCCCAGACCCATTTCTTTGCGCTGGGGGGTGGCAGCGCGGGGTTGGGCACCTTGTGGGTCTCCCCTTCTCACGGATCCTTCGCCCCCACCATCCTCTGCCGTTTGCAGGAGAACTCTCCCGGCTGGCACCATGCTGGTTCCCTGCCGCCCAAACATGCGGGACAAACTCCAGGTCTGCCTCCTGGCCAGAGGGAAATGCATAAATCTCTCTCTCTCTCTCGCATTCCTTTTCTCTTATAAACAGCTGTCAGGTGCATGTCTGAAGTGTGTAGTGACATAGGCGTAGCAGAGGGGGGCAGCTTCCCCCCCATCAAGTAAAACAATAGAAATACTCAGTGCTTTTTTTCTTAAAGAAATATGTAGGAGTACCGGTACTCTCATTTACCTATTGATATTGAAATACTCGTTGAGGCCAAACTTGGATTCACAAAATGTTTAGGGGTATGTGTACCCCTGCATACCCCCCCAAATAAATCCTGGCTACCCCCATGTGTAGTGATCCTTACCACCAACCTTAGAGGGTAGGCCAATGCAAGCGTGGTGCTTGCAGACCCTATTTTCCCAGTGTCCATATTTTCCAGGGACGGACCTAGATTTACAGAAACCATCCCGGTTTCTGATTTGATCCCGGACGGTCTCGCTTTTCCTTAGGACGCCCCTATTTTCATTGGAGGGTATGGTAGGACAACCCTTTTTTAATCAGCTAAATGTTGGAGGGTATGGAGTTCTGCAACCCCCGAGCCAAGGAGATAAGTAACTAGACAACCTTTAGAAGACATCTGAAGGCAGCCTTGTATAGGGAAGTTTTTTTAAATGTTTAATGTTTTATTAGGTTTTTACATGAGTAGGAAACTGCCCAGAGTGGCTGGGGCAACCTAGTCAGATGGGTGTGTGTGTAAAAATATATTATTTTTATCATCATCATGGAATAGGACTTCCCTATTTTCATCAGAGAAATGTTGGTATGTGCTTGGGTAGCAGAGACAAAAAGAGAGGAGGGCTTTCCTCCTAGAGCCTTGTAAGATGTTTGTGGCTCAGGCAAGATGTGAAGCGGGGCTCTATTGCACAGCCCAACAGGTAATTTGGTCCAAAGCATTTTTAATTTTAAGACCGTGCCACCCAGTGATTTCAGTGGGGCTTGCTTCCATCTCCTCATTTAAAATACTGGCCAGAGTAGCAAGAAATCCCCTGGAGATGGGAGGAGAAATCGGATTCTTCCCACCTCCAGAAGGCAGGAGAATGATGTTGGCTGGTGAAGCCTGACTCTCCTGACACGTCTCAACTTTAGCTTACTCAATTTTGATGAGGGTAAGGATTTCCTCATCCAACCCCAACAGAGAATTGGGAGTGCCTTTTACCAAACCCAGCTGATAATCCAGGGATGAAGTGCCCCCCCCCCCCGCCCCAGAAAGCCAGAAATGAACTCAAAGGCAATAAGAAGAAAAGCCTTCTTTTGGACTGATGTTATCCTGAAGCTGGCAAGGAAAGTATTCTCAGTCCAAAATTAAAGTAAGAGTTTGCAGATTTATGAAAGGGTATTTGGAAATGCATTAAATTTGAACTAGGTATGTGAGACTAGTTACATAAAAAAATCTACGCAAAGCATCCACTTGGAAACATAGCTGAGTGGAGGATACATCTCTAGAAAGCAAGGGTGTAAGGGCATGTAACCTCAGGAGAATGCAGGGAACTTTCATCCACCACCACAGTATACAAGTACAAACTGTACATGGAATAATGCCTCTTTGTCAGTTAGTGAATGTGTTTTGAGGAACAATAACAGCCTGATCTTGTGCAGAGTCAGGCACCATATTATTTAAAAAACAGACTAGTTTAAACATATCGCTTCGGATCACTTGCACTTATGGTAACTATCCCACAAATTTGCTCAAAATAGAGGTGCAAGCACTCATTTCCTCTATTTGTCCCTACCCAATTTTGATCAGTATAAGGCATTCCCATCCTGTTACGGCTGTGAGCTGTAAGTCCCAGTAACAATCAATAGTGTGCTGCTGCTCATGAACTGGAGGCTGAATTGAAAGATGCCGAACAGTCTTGAGTGTAGGAGACCATGCTAAACATTTGTTTTATTGGTTTGCTGTCCTTACCTTGATAGCACACATTAGCCCAGTTCAGACATTACATTAAAACCGTAGTTTGAAACAAGTTCTCAGGGTGCTCCTGCTGCTGCTCTGTCTGACTTGTCCTTTGAACTGAGGCTTGTAGTTTGTTTCTCTTCAGATAAACCACAAGGTTTATTCTGGGCCTGTTGCTTATGGTTTGTTTGAGGGAAATAAGCCACAAACCTGTGTTTTGACATTGCAAGAAGTCATGCTGGCTTGCTTTGTCTGCAGTGCGATAGGAACAGGGGGAAGCAGTGCCAGGGATTTTTTGAGCAGCAGGCACCAGCTTGCCTCTCATTTATGACAAACCATAGTTTCTTCTAAACTTTAGATAAATGTGATGTACAAACTGTGCCAGTATGCACAAAAAGGGTACTTGGAAGGGTGTTAAAGTTAAGCCATACTGCATTTAATGATGTTGAGTCAGCTCCAGCTTAAACTTTCATCTTTTAAGCAACTTTACGTATGCTTATCACGGACATAAAATAATTCCCAAGTAGTTGCTCACGCTGCTGAAAAATTACGAGTGCAGTCCGGAGAGCCATTTCCACTAACATAAGGGAGGTGAGTTTTGATTTCTTCTAGCTGCAGCCCCTGGGAAGGTGCAAGGGGCTGCAGTGAGATGGAAGAGCTTGGAAAGCCCCATTGCATGAGCAGAATATTGCTCACAGTTCCCTGGATTCCATCCTATGTTTTAGAAACAAAAGAAGCTGTCTTTACAGCAACTCGGACAATTGGTTTACCTAGTTGGGTATTGACTAGCTGTAGATCGCCAGGGTTTGAAACAGGAGTCTTTCCAAAAACTGCTGAAGGTTGACCTTCTGCACGCAAAACGTGAGTTCTTCTATCAAGCTGCAACCCTTCTCCTTAAATAGACATACATTAGAATGTGTGAGTTTAAAATTATGCATAGGGGTTAACATGGTTGTATTAGTATGGGTCAGCAGAGAGTCTTCCCATATTCAGAGTGACATTAGTAAGGATAAAGACTAACAACACTTTAAAGAATGGTGAAGATGGTTTTAGAGTGCTATCTCTACCCTCCTTCAGTTCTGTGTCCTGTGCTAGCTTCGGGGAAATAAAAAACTTGTTTTGCAGATTTTCAGAGAGAAGCCTTCTGCATTGAGTGCCTTTTTTGCATTTAAACTTTTTGTTTGGGGGGACACACACACATGATTTTCATTATGGTAAAGGGTGTGTGTGTCTGTGTGTCTGTGTGTGCTACTTCAAAAGAGCAACTTTAAGAAAGGATTCAGTCTGCCTGGGGCAGCTCTTTAGAGTGGGGAACAATTTTCCAGTCCTAGTAGTCTGAATGTAAATAGTGAAGTTGGGATCACATAATAGGGGAAGAACCCACTGTGATTCACTTTAGGATGCTGTTTTTTACTTATTTTTTAAAATTAAGCTTTTAATTTATCAAGTATAATATTTTGCAATACGTCATGTTCGGTGTTGCTGTATTTACAAATCTGTGTCGATGCCTGTTACCTTTATCTTGAAACGTGTTTAGATTGCACATACTGCATGACAGGGATATTTCAGCAGATAATGACTGGGATCCAAAGAATTGTGTAACCAGTTCAACACACTTGAAGGAGCTTTTGATTTTTATTTTTCTTCTTGTTGCTACATCTTGGTTTTGAAACGGAGGATTTGTGAGTTGACTATTTGACATGGGGGCATGCTGTTCAAAGAAAAAAAAGTCCAATATCCTGCTGAACACACCTAGCCCTTTGGGCTCACCTAAAGTGGGTATTTGGCTCCTAGCCAATGTAAAATATTTCCCCTCAAATAGGACTTGTTTGACCTGTGATTTCTGATTTTTCCTTTCTTTCAGTTAACTACATTGGGCAACCTCACACCTTCAAGCACTGTGTTTTTCTGTTGTGATATGCAAGAGAGATTTAGACCTGCTATCAAGTATTTCGGAGATATCATCAGTGTAGGCCAACGATTAGTAAGTTTATTTGGTTTCTTGGTATAACATACCTTGTTTCTAATCTTATCAGCTGCTGCTGCTGTATAATTTTTATTGTTATGGACTATTTTATTGCTTAAATAAAAGTTTAATTCTTGTGTGGTCTTTTTCCATTTGCAGCTTCAAGGTGCACGGATTTTAGGAATCCCAGTTATTGTAACGGAACAGTATCCTAAAGGTCTTGGAAGCACAGTGCAAGAAATAGATTTAACTGCAGCTAAACTTGTCTTACCAAAAACAAAGTTTTCTATGGTATTGCCTGAAGTTGAGTCTGCAATAGCAGAGATTCCTGGAGTTCGCAGTGTTGTTTTATTTGGGGTAGAAGTAAGTACTACATTCATAACTTGCCTATAGACTTTCTGCAGAAGTATTAATATTTAGATAAAAGTGACATTTTCGTATTTTTTAGTGTTACGACAATAATCCTATAAAATATTTATATAGAGAAGAACAGATATATGTAAACCAGTAAGTTATTCCATAATAGAACAAATAGGCTACATGCTATCTGTAAATATAACTTGCCAAACTTGCTCTAATCACTTATATACAAAATAAAAAAAATCCTTCAGTAGCACCTTAAAGACCAACTAAGTTTTTATTTTGGTATGAGCTTTCGTGTGCATGCATCTGAAGAAGTGAAGTTGGTCTTTAAGGTGCTACTGAAGGAATTTTTTTATTTTGCTTCGACTCAGACCAACACGGCTACCCACCTGTAACTACACTTATATACACTTATATTCGGAACATTTTGTCTAACTGTCTGGAAAACAAATAGACAAACAGCTAGCTTGTCCTGAAGTCATTGATATTCTGTTTATGTGATAGACGATGAAGTTAATTTTTGTTTTTCTCCAAGACTCATGTCTGCATCCAACAGACAGCTCTGGAATTGGTAGGCAGAGGTCTCGAAGTTCACATTGTGGCTGATGCAACGTCTTCAAGAAGTATGATGGACAGAATGTTTGCCCTAGAGGTAACTACTTTGAGATGGGGATGTATATGAGATTGATCTTTTTAATTGTTACAAGACGGGCATAACCACTAACTTTCTGATAGACTTTAGGATTCATACTACTGTACATGGAAGAGAAGTGGGAACCATATTGTAACCAAAAATGGTAGAAAATCCAATGAAATCCATATGTCTTGCTTATTTTGTCCAAGTCATGCAGTTTGGGGATATCTAGGAGCATAGCTGCCAAGTTTTCCCTTTTCTCGCGAGGAAGCCTATTCAGCATAAGGGAAAATCCCTTTTAAAAAGGGATAACTTGGCAGCTATGTCTAGGAGTTGCCATCTTTACCTGCATTCAGGAAACATGTAAAGTTTTATCTAAGCTTTTTTATAAGCTTACTTATCTAAGCTTTTGGCTGATTGTTTTGTACACTACTGTTTTTAACTACTAAGCTTTAATATTAAGACTGGACCAGCAATGGAGAAAAGCTCAATAAGAAATTGTTTTTGGAAGTTTGTGTGGGGGAGTAGATCAGCATCCCATCAAGAATAGTTTTTGATTTAGGGAATTCTGCCATAGCAGGATGGATGGGTTACAATAGATGTGTTTTTCCAGACTTTCTGTCTCAACTGCCGATCTAATAGTGTTACTATAAAAATTCCTTTCTGTACCACAACTGACTCATCCTAGCATTAAAATAATCAACCCTCTCCTATTCTTCACTGTATCATCCCTAGGGTGCAATCCTATGCACAGTTAACGATAAGTAATTCTGCTGTTTTCAATGGGTTACTCAGACATAAGTATTTATAGGACTGCTGTCATAAAGTATTAATAAAAGCTTCTATGATTTTCTGTTTGGGTACAAAACATTCAACTGCTGTAATAAAAATCATTGAAACTAAATATTATTAAGATATGTTGTTTAATCATCTTACTATTAGAACTGAACTGTCCAGCTATACCAAAAACAAAATGCCAAACTTTCCCCCCTAACTTTCCTTTCAATGAGGAAATTGTTGTTTCTCCATCATAAGCATTGCGCCCCCGACCACATGACTAAGTTATGTCCATTAATTTTAAACAGGTCTACACTAAATAATACTAATTTCTTATCCTCCCGCTTGCAGAGAGCAATTTTTATATGTAACGGCAAATGTTTCTGCCTAATTCTCAGTGCAAAGCCATTTGCCCTTACGTTTTCTAATATATACTGGACAACAGTCATGTTCTTATAGAGGCAGTGGTATTGTGGTTGAAAAGTTACTCACTAGGTACGCAGCATATACTCACCCCAGCTGTCTTCTTTTGCTCTTTTTTTAGCGTCTTGCTCGCACCGGGATTATCGTTACCACTAGTGAAGCTATATTGCTGCAGCTAATAGCTGACAAAGACCACCCCAAATTCAAAGAAATCCAGAACCTCATTAAGGCAAGTGCTCCTGAGTCAGGGCTCCTCTCCAAAGTATAAAAGACGACATTCTTGAAAGACCATTGGTAATGGAGAGTCAAAGATGTAAACTTTCTCACTCGCGTGCACACACACAGACACACACATACACATCACCTGCAACTTGATGTAATTGTGCTTGCCTTAGCAGAATTTGTTTGGTTATGCTGTTCAGGTGCGAGTGTATTCTGTTAGTCACAGTTGTCCCAAGGCTCTGGGTACCATAGGATCATTTTTGTTGTCAAACAAACTTTAAAACAGAGGTGCCTGTTTGTCTCTACTGTACCCACTGATTGTAACACAGTTCAGAAAAGTGCATATTTTTTGTGAAACCTCGATTGTGCAAATGTACTTTGGAATTGTTTTACTTTTTGTACTAATAATACAATGACATAGATAAATGTGATACATAATGTTTTGCCATTCTGCGAATAGAATCATATTTTAAATAAAAGATAAATATATATATATACTTTGGGTGGGGTGGGGGTGGGGGGGAAATGCTGCTTTATAGTCAGATGAACAAGCTAAGGGAACAGGCAATATAGATGTAGTACTTTAGAAGGTAGCTTAGCAAAGCTGATTCTTGATTATCCAAGACTTTATTACTAAATGGTGTTACAAAGTCCTTTCTAACTGGAAAAAAAGTCTGCAGGTTGATGCTCCCTTTAAAATAAAGAGCAATTCTGTCAGCTTGTTAATGGGAATATGTGAGTGACAGATGACACCGAAGTGAGTGACATTAATTCACTTGTAGACAGTTCAAACTAAGATGCTCAAACTCTTCATTTCCAAGTACTGTACTAAAATAAATTTTTTTTCTGGATGCGTTGGGGGATTTATTTTTAATCCCTGTATGCCTAGATTTAATGAACTCCATCTGGCTTCTGCATTAGTTCAAGCAAGCTTGGGGGGGGGATCAGCTTCTTCAGTTTTATGCAGTATTCTTCAATATAGATGCTAAATAGGCTTTAAAAGGAGTCTGGTGTAATAGTATATTTTGAAAAAGACATCTATAATTTTATAGCTGGAAGTAAATTTGAATAACAGTGTCCTTAATACAGGCCAATTAATTCATGTTAGAACCAAGTTCAAATTGTTCTAGGATTTGTATAAAGTATGTTTGTGGCTTTATAGGAATATATTTTGCAATACTGATGTGTGTTTTTTAAAGAAACAAAAACCATGCATTGATGGAAAGTTCTTAAATTTCCGACAAACATTAACTCTTAAAATGGTCGTGGTATGTTCAAATAAATGCAAATGTTTACTGTGTCTTGTTGTGATATAAAACTTCAGTCTTCATTCTACACTTCCTTTTATTGTGTTTTCAAAAGTCTTATTCTATCTGTGGAGGGAAGCATGTGGATGAAAGCAATTTGTTTTTCATTTTCTACAAAACAAAACGAAAACAACTTGTCACAGTTTAGAACAAGCACAAGATGTGACTGGAGACAAAAGACGAAAGAGTTGAAGAAATCACTGGCCCACATTAGTGACCTACTTTTTTATGTCTTATTATTAGTGCTGTCAAGCAGGGAAAAGTATAAAGGAACAGCTGTCAAAGAGCAGCAACAGCCCAACAAAATTCGAACGAAACTGAAAACATATCTTAACATATTACACCATATACCAGACACATCTTTAGACAAATATTTGATTGTCTAGTTCAAATCAATCACTGATGCAATCTATTGTTAGGTATGCCCTAGATAGTGCTCATGACCTGCAGGATTTTATATTCCATCCAACCAAACAACAGACACCTATGCCAAATCACATTTTTGCCTGTGGAAAGTTGCCTCAGAAAAGCATTTCGATTGAGAAACACACACCATTGTGCTGCTGGACCAATATGCAGATAACGTTTGCATCCCTGCTCCACAAATCCCATTAAAAAAAAAATCATAAACATTCCATGTTATCACAGGACTTAATGGCTCTGTGTGGGGAGACAGGAAGGTGGCAGTTTTTAGGCTATTTATATACAGTATAAATCTCTTCTTTCACTGCTGAGGAAAAGGGTTGTTGCTAACAGTTTTTTGTGGATCTTAACTGTCGGTTTTACAATTTTGTAAGATCTCAAGCCATATTGATAAAAACCTTAAGCTGTTCCTTACCTGGAATAAGGGATAAACCATTGCAGAATGCAATGTCCGAAATACAAAATTAATGTAGCCCATTGATACTTAAGCTCTGTGTCACCCCTTACCTCTGACTAGGACTCCCACTAGGTTCAATGATGCTTACCAAGTAGGAATTTGTAGGAATGCTACTCGAAGCACATGTGAAAACTGGCATTAATCAAGGTGAGCTGTTACTTATTGCTTTGCATGGGAAACTGGTTTACCCTGTAGTTCCGTCAGACAGCAGCAGTGAAAAAAAAATCTGTTAAGGGTTTTTTTTTCCTTGGTGAAAAAGTTGCCCAGGAAACTTGCATGTTATAACAAATAAGGTGATTGTTCTGTACTGAACATCAGTACCAGTCCATGCTTAAGATATGCTCTCACACAGAGGTCTGTTGCTGTTAACTGGATATGCCACTCTAGATAAGAAAGGCTATTTTTATAGCTAGAATATTCACACCTTGAGCTGTTAACTTGCATTTAAAATACCATTCCTAACCAATTGGTTAATCAAAAGTATTCTAAAATTTCCAGACCAAGTTATTTTTATTTCCCTGAGACTTTGAAAAAAACCCAACCTGTAAGAATTGTGTTTAACTGCCACGTTCATCCTGCTGTTTCTTGCTGGGTTTATATTTTATCTAGTGGTTTTTACTGTTGCTTTTAGCATATTTTTATAAGCCCTGGAAATGTTTTTATGTTGAAGGGCAGAATCTGAATTCATTCAGTAAATAAAACAAAACTGACTTTCTTGAAAGCCAGGAAGTCTTTTTAATTTCAAAACTGCAATAGTAATACCTTTTTATTTCTTTGGAAGCCTATTGAGTAGTCTGGTAGGACACAAAATTTCAGGTATGTGTATGTGTGTTAAAATGATATACTGTACATACTTACTGGGTTGTATCCAACATTAGTCATACTCAGTGTAGACCCACTGAAATTAATAGATGTGACTGATTCACTAATTTTAGTAGGTTTACTTTGAGTAGAACTGAGTTGGAAACAACCCATTGACTTCAGTAGAATTTTCATCCTGATCTTAAATGGATTTACCTGGAAGCAGACTACATTGCTTACCATAGAAAATTCTTCTGAATAAATGTGCAGAGGGCATTTAATTGGGTGCAGGGTTGCAGTGTAAATGCTTATATCACATTTTCAAATCTGAGCAGACATTGATTTTGTGTTGTGGTTTTTTTGTGGCCTTGATTGTTTGGTCAATGAGAATGTAACCAAAAAATGTGAAGTTGATCCATTTGCTGCAATCCACAGCCCACTTTGCTCCACAGTTCTGCTCCCGGAGAATGCGGACCATGTAGGTTTGTGACTAGTATACCGTATGCCATTCACTGATCTGACATGATTCAGAGATTCAGTATATTGGTTTGGAATTTGTTTCCCACCTCTAAATTATAGATTAAATGTCATTGATTTATCTGAATTTGGGAGCCGGGTATCCTCCTTTATTAAACCCTCACAAATTTACCCACCCAGCCACCCAAACACACACACAAGCTGTTTTGAAGCAGCAAAATTCAGATAATAGGAAGGGTAGATGCTACTGGCTGGTAGAGACACGTTTAAAGGTGGAAAAAGACTATAGCAATCATGATATCACGAAGGGAAATAACACGAAGCGTATCAAAGACTGGTAGTGTTGTGCCCCTGAAGCATTAAGGCTCTTTCTCACTTAGTAAAACAGCAAGAGGCTGCAGCTGAAAAAGCTCAAAAGAGCAATTGTGTTGTTTGCTTCATTTTAATGAGGACTCGGGAGAATACTGTAAGTGCTTACAGACAAGTAGTGTATTTGTGCCTTTTAAAGAAGCAAACCCAAACTGGACGGTAGACGGAGTAAATCCTTCACAGTGCAATTCTCCCTCTAGGTAATTGGCAGCAATGTGCAGTATTTGGGTTCCAGGAGAGCAGCGCAACCCCATGTGCGCAGCCTCCAAAGGCACTACACCACTGGCTCTCTTTCTTTTGCCACATTTTGCTAATTGTGTAGAAAACGAGAAACATTATCTTTAAACTAGATTGTTGCTATGGCTGTACTTGTAATGTATTATCTCATTAGTAGCGCTGCTGTTTCAATTTCTGTCGAGCAGTAACAATTACTTCTATTACTTACGAACATCTTAACAGATACAGGTTTTTTGTGTTATTTAAAAATCCTCTATATGTGTGCAAGCATTTGTTTAGTTAACCATATGCTTTGCTCTGCTGTTCCTCCTAAAGGTAAGAATGGGACAGAAGATAGTTCTGTTGTCATGGCAAGACTCAGGCAAATTGGTACCAGATTCAGTAATTCAACCAGAAGCTCAAATACACAAGGCTTCGTTTAATAGCGTCACTTGGTAAAATATGATCTGACTTGCAGTGGTAGAGCACATGCCCTGCATTCATAAGGTCTAGGGTTCAAATCCTGGTGTTTCTGGTGGTAAGGAGCAGGTAATGGGAAAGAATCTGCTTCAGACCCTAGTGGGATCGATATACAAATAGTTTGACCTGTGTTCTTCCAGTGTTCAGGTGGTGGGGCTGAGCAGCATTAGGCATGATTATTTGCTTTGAGGGAATCCTAATGTAACTATAGTCTTGCACTAAAACACATCATCCGAGGGATAGCTCAGTTGGTAAAGCATGTGACTCTTGATTTTGGGTCGTGGGTTCGAGCCCCATGTTGGTCAGAGGATTCCTGCATTGCAGAGGGTTGATGACCCTTGTGCTCCCGTTCAACTCTACAATTCTAAATAACATGATTCAGTGTAGATTATGAATGGGAGCAGTGAACAGAGGCGGATGTAAGGGAGCATAGCCAGCTTGCCCGCCATGTAGACTGAGCTGAGAGGGTGCTGCAGCGGACATCGCAACAACGACAAACAACGGAAGGTGAGAGCCAGGGTCCCGCAGAAATTTTAAAGCCCAAAATCTGCCACTGCATGGCTTATCATGACTGTGAACCAGGTCTCTGAAGAGCTCCTGCTGGTCAGTAGACTATAGGTAAAGGTAAAAAGGGACCCCATACCATTTGATCCAGTTGTGACCGACTCTGGGGTTGCGGCGCTCATCTCGTGTTATTGGCCGAGGGAGCCGGCGTATAGCTTCCAGGTCATGTGGCCAGCATGACAAAGCTGCTTCTGGTGAACCAGAGCGGCACACGGAAACACCATTTACCT
This sequence comes from Zootoca vivipara, assembly GCF_963506605.1. Classification (NCBI taxonomy): domain Eukaryota; kingdom Metazoa; phylum Chordata; class Lepidosauria; order Squamata; family Lacertidae; genus Zootoca; species Zootoca vivipara. Next base: position 13,628,482 of record NC_083286.1, on the reverse strand, counting down.
TCCCGCTGTAGCGGTACCTATTTATCTACTTGTACTTTGTCATGCTTTCGAACTGCTGGGTTGGCAGGAGCTGGGACCAAGCAACGGGAGCTCACCCCGTCGCAGGGATTCGAACCGCCGACCTTCTGATCAGCAAGCCCTAGGCTCTGTGGTTTAACCCACAGGGGCACCTGCGTCCCAAGTAGACTATAGTGGACCAGATAAATACTTTGATCTGGTATAAACTTCCTATGATTAAGTAGAAGGGAAAATAAAGCAGGCCAGATGAATAAAGCTTTTGTAACGGGTGATATTGGTAACAGGTGATATTTAGTAACAGGACCCCAGGCTCCTTAACATCCACATAAGCTTCAGATTATGCAAACACAAGGCTAAATGAAAAAACTGGTGCCTTATGTGCCGAATTCATCATTTAAGATTCTTAAATTCTGGCTGCACGTTATGGGAAAACAATTATAACCACCTAAGATGGGGGGGGGGTGCGGGTGGCGCTGTGGTCTAAACCACATAGCCTAGGGCTTGCCGATTGGAATATTGGCGGTTCGAATACCCGCGATGGGGTGAGCTCCTGTTGTTCGGTCCCAGCTCCTGCCCACCTAGCGGTTCGAAAGCACGTCAAAGTGCAAGTAGGTAAATAGGTACTGCTCCGGCGGGAAGGTAAACAGCGTTTCCATTCGCTGCTCTGGTTCACCAGAAGTGACTGTCATGCTGGCCACATGACCCGGAAGCTGTCTGCGGACAAACACCAGCTCCCTCGGCCTATAGCGTGAGATGAGCGCGCAACCCCAGAGCCGTCCGCAACTGGGCCTAACGTTCAGAGGTACCTTTAAGATGGGTGGGAAACCTGTTTCAGCCAGAGGGCTACCGTTCCATGGGTGGGTGGAGCCAGATGCAAAACTGGGCGGAGCCAGGGATGTCACTCTTACCTTTGAACATAGACTACATCTCAGCCGTGCAAAAGCTGAGATGCCCCACCTCTCCATCTAGGCAAGAAGGCGTTATCATTGTTTAAGGACTCGCTCCAGTCAGGCAGAAGGAGCTTGAAGGGCAGGGCATGGTGAGTGCATGGTGTGACCTAGGGAAGTGTGTGGCTTATGGAGAGTCCTGAAATTCAAGCAGAAATGCTTAGCGGGCTGAATCTGGACCCTGGACCTGAGCATAGCCGTCAAGTTCTCCCCTTTGCTGAATAGGCTTATGCTGAATAGGCTTCCTCACGAGAAAAGGGAAAACTTGACAGCTATGGACCTGAGGTTCCCTACACTTGATTTTACAGAACTAGATATATTTATGGGAGATAATTAATCGTGGATTAAGTACGAAGTGGCATAATTTGATTCAGTTTATGTTTAAAGGCAAACCTACCTAGTCCACACTTTCCCAAGACAATATGCAAAAGAAACACAGCCACCCTTTGAAATTTGCACTTGGCAGAATTTTGCAGTGCACTCTGGCCAAATAATGTGTGTCAACATGGATATACTATGGTAAAGTGTGCATAAAATATGGATATTAGTAAGCAATAACATAATATGGGTAAAATGCTTTGCAAATATGTGTATATTAGGCAAAATTGCATACAAAATTGTGCATTTTAGGCTAAATTCTCACTAAAATGCTGGTGAATTTTCAGGAGATCTTTAAAAAAAAATTCACAAACTGATATGGAAATGTGGATAACTGAAGATGGGAAAAAGGAAAAGTGAGAGAAACTGAAAGTGGCAGATTCCCTACTATAGATGAAAATAAAACCATATGCACCCCATATTTAAGCAGGCTTAGAGTCCCCTCTGTTGAGCAAATGGTACTGTTGAGCAAATGTTTGTTGCCAGTGTTGCTCCATTATAAATGTTCCACTTATCAATAAATAATGTGAGGAATTGATTTGTCTAATGTTATGCTTCTTGTGTAGGTAAAATACTAAAAGGAGGACACCAGAATAATTTTTTCCGTTTCCAAAGGCCGTAGGAAAGAGGCACAAGTTTAGCAAGAGATGGAAACAGTAAAGAAATTGTGCTTGACACATGCTTGACATATACTTGGGGTGGGCCCCCATAGTCCATCTGAAGAGCACCATGTTGGCTTCCCCTGGCCTAAACACTGATCTGCCCTAATCATTTAGTTTCTCACTGGGGCAAGACAGTTTGAGCATATTACACCAATCCTGTCCCAACTGCACTGGCTGCCAATTAGTTTCTGGGCCCTATTCCAAGTGCTGGTTTTGACCTACAAATCCTGAAGTGGCTCAGGACCACAATATCTCAAGGACCACCTCTCTCCATATGAACTGACCCGGACCATGCAATCACCATCCAAGGCCCTTCTTCATGTGCCACCTCCATAAGAGGTCCAGAAGGTGACAACTTGAGAATGGGACTTCTGCGGTGGCTCCCTGTTTGTGGAATGCTCTCCCCAGTGAGGCTTGCCTGCTGCCTTCATCAAATATCTTTAGGCACCAGGTAAGCACATTCATCTTTAACTAGGCCACAGCACCACCTGCATCCCTGAGCCTCTTGGGCTTGCGGATCAGAAGGTCGGCAGTTTGAATCCCCATGGCTCTGTCCCAGCTCCTGCCAACCTAGCAGTTCGAAAGCACGCCAGTGCGAGTAGAAAACTAGGTACCGCTGCAGTAAGAAGGTAAACAGCATTTCCGTGCGCTCTGGTTTCTGTCACAGTGTTCAGTTGTGCCAAAAGTAGTTTAGCCATGCTGAGCCACATGACCCAGAAAGCTGTCTGTGGACAAACATCGGCTCCCTCAGAGCTGAAAGTGAGATGAGCACCACAACCCCATAGTCGCCTTTGACTGGATTTAACCATCCAGGGGTTCTTTACCTTTTTTTAACCTTTACTTTAACCAAACCTTTGGCTGATTAGCATTCTATGTCTGTTAAAAATGGGTTCATGGGAGGGGGAGTTGTTGTTGTTTAGTTGTTTAGTCGTGTCCGACTCTTTGTGACCCCCTGGACCAGAGCACACCAGGCACTCCTGTCTTCCACTGCCTCCCACAGTTTGGTCAAACTCATGTTTGTAGCTTCGAGAACACTGTCCTCTGTCATCCCCTTCTCCTAGTTCCCTCAATCTTTCCCCACATCAGGGTCTTTTTCCAGGGAGTCTTCTCTTCTCATGAGGTGGCCAAAGTGTTGGAGCCTCAGCTTCACGATCTGTCCTTCCAGTGAGCACTCAGGGCTTATTTCCTTCAGAATGGTTTGTTATTGGTTTGTTCTTATTCCTGTTCGTGTTATGCATTTTGTGTTCACATTTTGCATTTTTATGTTGTGAGCCACTCTCCGGATGAAGGGCAGTACACAAATTTAATAAATAATAGTAACAAAATTTTTAAAAAAAGATATTTAAAAGTACATAGCAACAGGTACCACCATAGTAAAGTGCAGTTAAATTAGCTATCTATGGAAGTTTATTTGGAAATCCTACCGGTATTTAGGCTTATTCTCCCGTAGGTGTACACATGACTGCAGCCTACATTTCCCATGTTACCTGGTTGATGGATTTTTTTTCTTCCTTGTGATCTTAAACCAGGCATCTGGATTTTTTTCTTCCTTGTGATCTTAAACTTTGGCCCTCCAGATGTTTTGGACTACAATTCCCATCTTCCCCGACCACTGGTCCTGTTAGCCAGGGATCATGGGAGTTGTAGACCAAAACATTTGGAGGGCCACAGTTTGGGGATGCCTGTCTTAAACCTACTGCACCACCATGGGGAGGTTTAACTGGTTCCAGGCTAGATTTTTTTTGGGGGGGGGGGGAATTAAGCACATAAGATTTTCACTCTGAGTTGTATTGAAAGCTCTGTAAACAAACCATGCTCCTTCTTTCCTTCCTTCCTATTAAGACATATTTTTACTAGTATGAATGACTCCTCTTGAGAAACAGGAGCTTGCAAAAAAAAAAAAAAACTCACTTAAATAGCTTCTAGAACCTGAGCTCTGGCCTAACTAATGCGTGCCATGAAACTGGAGTGGTGTCATTCCAGTTTCCACATACAAGCTTTTAGAAGCTCTCTGCTGTTAATAGGCCTGGCTAATCAATATTTTGCACTGCAGAGATTGCACATGATCGAGCCCTGGGAACAAAAGGTCCATTTGTTATGTAATAAACAGAGCCTCGGGGAAGGTGTGATATGGGGCATGCATGGCATTAAACATTGCAGCCGGAGAGGGTGGTTTGTGATGAAATGCGTAAAGCTTCCCATTCACTGATCCAGCAGGGCAGGATAGGACAGGGCAATGAGACACCTTAGGGATGCTTCATACACAACTCAGATAACCTCCTGATGCTGTAAAGAAAATTGCTAAGCTAAATGGTTTCCCATCACGGGGGGGGGGGGATTCACAAAGAAACACAATGTCTAGGGGTATACTTGCATTATTTTGCAAATCAGGATGTTTCCAGTTTTTGTTTTTATGCAGCTAAAAGGCAGAGATAGTTATCTATGTCTTTTAACTGGTCTATCTACAGTGGTGCCTCGACTTACGAAATTAATCCGTTCCGAAGGCACCTTCGTAGGTCAAAAAAAACGTAAGTTGAAAAGCGCCAGCCATTGGAAACGCGATTTCCCATAGGAAAGCATTGGAAACGGAAAAAATTCTTAAGTCGAAGCAACCCCATCTAAAAATTTGTAAGTCGAAAAAACCCTATCTAAAACCGCCGCGGTTTTCATTCAGATGTTGAGAAATTCGTAAGCGTGTGGCCATTTGCCCCATTCGTAAGTTGAAAAATTCAGTTGTCGAGTCGTTCGTAAGTCGAGGTATCTATCTATCATCTATCTATCTATCTATCTATCTATCTATCTATCTATCTATCTATCATCATCTATCTATCTATCTATCTATCATCTATCTATCATCTATCTAACGCTTCAGGTTACAGACGTTTCAGGTTACAGACTCCGCTAACCCAAAAATAGTACCTCGGGTTAAGAACTTTGCTTCAGGATGAGAACAGAAATTGTGTGGCGGCGTGGTGGCAGCGGGAGGCCCCATTAGCTAAAGTGGTATCTCAAGTTAAGAACTGTTTCAGGTTAAGAATGGACCTCCAGAATGAATTAAGTTATTAACCTGAGGTACCACTCTATCATCTATCTATCTATCTATCTAATCTGGAACCAGGCAGAGGGACTTCTCGGTAGTGGCTCCTGCCCTGTATAATGCCCTCCCAGCAGATGTCAAGGCAATAAGCAACTATTTTACTTTTAAAAGACAACTGAAGGCGGCCCTGTTTAGGAAAGTTTTTAATGTTTGATGCTCCACCCTACCCCATTTAATATCTGGTTGGAAGCCGGCCAGAGTGGCTGGGGGAACCCAGCCAGATGGGCGGGGTATAAATAAATAAATAAATAAATAAATAATTATTATTTTTATATCTCCATCTATCCAGCAGTAGCAGGAGAGGAGTAGTAGCCAGGAGAATTGCAGAGCAGGCAATTTTTTTTTACCAACTCTCACTGTTTTTCATTTGCTGCTGCTATACTTACACAGCAGCACCACACATTGGGGCTAGTTAGTGCATGAAGGGGTTAAGGACCACAGAGTTCTAATTGCTAGAAGAGGCTCACTGAGGTCATGCACCCTCTTCTCCTGAGAGGGAGGAAGTAAATCCTATTTCCTGTTCCGCCACTTGCCTCTTCACACTTTAAGCAGCAGAGGCAGGTGTGTGACTCAGACACGCACCTGAGGCCGCTTTGCTGTGTTACTAAGAATATTGCATTGCTCTTGCATAAGGAAAGATGCATGTCTGAGACCTAGAAACCATAAGTAATTCGTTTTAAACTTGCTGTGTGATCTGTTTCACTGAAAAGGGGTCACAATGGGGGTCAGCTGCTGAGCAAAATCAGATAAGGTTTAATGGGCTGTTTCTATGCTTCATTAGTCTACCTAAGGATGGGATTTAATAGTCTGCTACTGGGGCTCTCTGGGCTAGGCCCACAGTTTTAAAAACAGGCACTACCTGTTTTTGCTTTTAGCCTACATACATAACTAAATACAATTAATTTAATGAATATTAATTAATTAATTAATATTAATATATCCTCTTACTAATTCCCTATCAGTAATACCCCATATGTATATGATATATGTCATAAGGGTGGGGGAGAAATTGTGTGTCTTACCTGATTCATGTATTATTCTACTCTGTGAATCAGTGTTTTAGTCACAGTGGTTTGTTATACATTTATTTTTGCCTTTAGGTTACTGTACTGCATTTTGAAAAAAAACAATATTTTTTTATTTTTTATTTAAAAAGCTGGGTCATCTTTTCTATCTCCTTTCTAACCTCTTTCATTGTCACTCAGAAATCATGGGGCTAAGTGGTATGCGAATTTTTAAAAGAATGATTAAATTCTTGCACATTGTACAGTATATTACTATTAAAGTGTGTATTATAGTTATTAGAGGAGGAGGTTCCTTCTCCACCCTACCCCCCCTCCAGGTTCTTTTACAGATGCCATTGAAACCTCTTGGGGAAAAGCCCCCCCCCCCAATTTATGTCAAATCTATAGAAAATCTGCTAGTAGCTTTTCAGGCTGTTATATCAACATGTAAAATTTGGCCTCACAAAATCTCTATGAAATTGACTTGGTGGTTGTTATTTATAAATTTTTCACTGCATAACTATTTCCTCTCCCCTCTCTTCCTATTCTGAATAAAGCACAGACAATCAAAAATGAGTACCAGCTTAGCGTACCATGACCTACTTCCCTCCTCTAACCTGAACATTTTGTAAGGTAGAAAGAATGGTCTGGTTTACAGCAATGCATTAAAAACAAATGGAGAAAAGCATAACCACAGTAGAGGGGAATATTTGCAGAGAGTCTCCTGGCTGTCAACACTCTTGACCATTTCTCCACCTTGAAAAGCTATTGTACATCTTTCACACTGTTAGTGTTCAGTTGCAATCCCAGGGTCGTGGACTGGACAATTTAACAAACAAATGTGTGTAGTGCAATGGGACATTTCCCCCAATAAATATTCTTTGTTTTTATATCAGAACTGGCTAATGCTGTAAATTATTCAAATTAGCCAGCAGGAGGTAGTAGCGTTAAGCAAATAAAACTAATCTAGAATTATTTTGCAACCTGCATTTTTAAAAATGAACTACAGAGTGCTTGTGCACTTTTAGTCTGCAAGTCAGCTTGCATTGCAGGACAACATAGCTGGGATCACATCATATCTTTGCCCACATTCCCACATCTCACAGCTTTAATTTTTAACCGTCAGAAGCGTCTAAAGAAACAAGCTGTTGCACTTTAACTTCTCAGACTTAAATTTAGAAAAATCAAGGAATGGCAAGCTATGCCTACAATCTTATTTCTGAGCATTGTGCAGTGCAAACATTGATGCTGTTGTGGGGTGCCAAGTTGAATAAAATTTGGGGGGGCAAGTAAGGCCCGCACTGCATATCGATCACAAGATGTGGTGCACTTGGCTCTGGCTATTTCCTCCAAGGCAAACTTTGACACCCCCAAACCTTAATTACATTCTACCACCTATAAATCTATAGCAATACTTTACACAGCATATGGCACCAGTCTAAAAACATGCTGGTTTAGTTTTTTAGTGTCCTAAATGGCCTGGGTCTGGGATAGACCCACACATGGAGGGTGGTGTGTTTCCTCACATGTATGTACCTCCTGGAACTGAGATGTGGTAATAAGGTTCTTCACTACCAACCACCTAAACTGAGATTAAAACTGTGGTATTTCTGATAGTGACCCCTTATCTGTACAGCCTTTCCCCAAATAACACTTGCCATGGTCTCACAATTGATGCACATAAGAGGAGTTTTTATTCGTCCAGGATTTTGAGCCTTAGGTCACAGGAGTTTCATGTTTTAGATGTAACTCCGCTCGGTTTATGATTATTGCTTTGTTTCATCATTTCTTAATTGCTGGTAATTGGTTTACTATGCTTTTTATTGTAAGCTGCCTTGAATTTATTGTTGAATGGTGAGTTACAAATCAATAAACCATTGTGAGAAGGATCTAAGTTAACTCTAACAGAAAACATAGACCGGTGGAAGGGGGGAATAATATTTGTGCTGGTTCTGTATTTTTTTGCTGTCGGATAGCAAAGCTCATGTGCTATTTCTTGAAACACATTTTTTTGGGGGGGGGGATGCTGGTGAATTGGAGAACACCCATCTGGAAAAAGAAGAGGATTTACCAGATGCCTGGGTGTGTTACTATAAAACCGTGCTGTGCTCATGCTAAAGGAGATGGGGGACGGGCAGAGAACATGGTTCCGTACAAATCTTTGCTGTACTACTTGGTGAAAGGCAGCCATTTTCCCCACAGGGCTAAATATGTGGTGCTTGGTCTCTTCTGCATCCATGCATATGCATTTGTTTCTGTGCCCACAGACCAGTGGTGACTTACCCCCTTTCCACGGACCCCTTGAAAATAGCTGAGGGTCTTGGTAGACCACTTGATTCTTTCTTGATGCCTGTTGTAGCAATTGCAATGAGCCGAACTCTACGCTGCCTGGTTTTTAATTGTACTTTTGTTGCTCGTTTCATTTCTTACATACATTCGTACCTTGGAAGTCGAACGGAATCCGATCTGAAAGTCTGTTCGACTTCCAAAACGTTCGGAAACCAAAGCGAGGCTTCCAATTGGCTGCAGGAAGCCCCGTCAGACGTTTGGCTTCCAAAAATAGTTCGCAAACTGGAACACTCACTTCCGGGTTTGCAGTGTTCAGGAGCCAAAACCTTCGAGGACTAAGCTGTTTGAAAACCAAGGTACGGCTGTATTTCAAATTGTAATACAATAAAATACGAGATTTTTTTTTTAAAAAAAAACACTAATACAATTAAAGATCAATATGAATATCTAATGTGTTAGATGTGCTGTCTCCCGCCTTCAACCACAAATATGCTGTGCACCAACTGTATGAAGCCCGAGTTCCATGACCCGGTTTACTTTTTGCCAAGCACCAGACATGACAGTGGTGCTCTTCACGCTGTGAGATTTTAGTACTATGGCTAAAGGCTTTGAAACTGGCTCTCTGGCTTCTCAGTGGATGTTCCTGCCACATAATTAGTCTGAGGAGAAACAGAACGTGCTGTGCTTGCACTTCTTTGCCTTTTGCTATGTTCCATGTCAGAGAGAACAAATGGGATGCATCTGGGTGTCTTATTTATGTAGTCTGGGATCTAAAGTGCTACATGGTGAGCTTTTGACTAGGGATGGGATTATCTGGAAAACTCGATGCTAAGCTTATATGCATGTCCCCCCCCCCCCCCGAGTTCCATTGACAGTTTCTAATTCCAGATGAGCCAACTCCACATGTTCTATGCATTATTTGTTGTTGTTTAGTCGTTTAGTCGTGTCCGACACTTCGTGACCCCATGGACCAGAGCACGCCAGGCACTCCTGTCTTCCACTGCATCCCGCAGTTTGGTCAAACTCATGTTCGTAGCTTTGAGAACACTGTCCAACCATCTCATCCTCTGTCGCCCCCTTCTCCTAGTGCCCTTAGTGTACTAAGTAGAAACATACAAATACAACTAAGCATATCAAATGTCCAAATTAAATTCTTATACAAATTAAAGTTCAGAGCAACCCTTATTTTAATGACAGTCTTTACTGTCACTAGCTTACCTTGGTCTCTGCAGGGAGAAAATTCACCTAATCAGCTGAATGCCCTAGTTGGGATAATCGTGAAAAGGTGGCACTCTATCCAAATTTATGTAAAAAATAGCACAATAGCAATATATAATTGAATGTTTCATTATTGCCATCTCTTCATGGACACATACAATTTTGGAATAACATGCTCTTAAAACAAACCTCAAGAACTGCTGAAGACAGCACATTAAATTGTGCTCTCAAGAAAGCACTTCTGTAATTTTTCCTTGCTCAGGAAACTCTTTCATATTTTAATCAATTTTGTTGTTGTTGTTTAGTCATTTAGTCGTGTCCAACACTTCGTGACCCCATGGATCATAGCATGCCAGGCACTCCTGTCTTCCACTGCCTCCCGCAGTTTGGTCAAACTCATGTTTGTAGCTTCGAGAACACTGTCCAACCATCTTGTCCTCTGTCGTCCCCTTCTCCTAGTGCCCTCAATCTTTCCCAACATCAGGGTCTTTTCCAAGGATTCTTCTCTTCTCATGAGGTGGCCAAAGTATTGTAGCCTCAGCTTCAGGATCTGTCCTTCCAGGGAGCACTCAGGGCTGATTTCCTTAAGAATGAATAGGTTTGATCTTCTTGCAGTCCATGGGACTCTCAAGATTCTCCTCCAGCACCATAATTCAAAAGCATCAATTCTTCGACAATCAGCCTTCTTTATGGTCCAGCTCTCACTTCCATATATCACTACTGGGAAAACCATAGCTTTAACTATACGGACCTATGCATTAACTATGCATTATTTTATGCCCAATATTAAACATGGAATATATGCATATGCATTCCAGGTTTCCTAAATGAACAAGCACATAAGCAGATATACACAACAGTGCATGTAACTGTATAAAAGTACATATATAGAGGTGTATATGTACTTTTATACAGAAAGAAGTGATTCAAGCAAAACTTGATCGAAACCACCAAATTTCACGTACCTTGGTTTACGACTATAATCCGTTCTGGAGGTCAGTTCGTAAACCAAAAACAGGTTGTAACCCAAGGTGCCTTTCGGCAATGGGGCCTAAAAAAAAAAAAGTTGTTTGTAATCCCCCCCAAAATTGGTCATAATCCAAAATGGTCGTAAAGTAGGCTGTTCGCAAACCAAGGTACCACTGTATAAGTCATTTTAAAGCATTCCATGTATAAATCAGTTCCTTCTTCATCCCTAATCTGGATACAGAATGCAATGCACATGCCAGCTCCCAGCACAGTTGATAATCACCATCATCATCATCATCATCATCATCATCCACACGACGCTGGTGAGCTTCCTGGACGCTTGGACAATTTCTATATAGAGTGGCTTCTTTCAGATGCTAACTCTAATGTGACAGCAAAGGTAGCCAAGTTCTGTGCTAGAGCCATAAAAATCTGAGCCGACCTAGTTAGTAGTGCCCCAAAATTTCAGGACAGAGCCAAAGATGATCCATTGCTACCATTTCCTGTACCCCCCAAGTAGTGCTACCTTCTTTTATCTAATAATTTTTATAATGGTTAAAATGGTTTATATTTATTGCTTATATTTTAGATTGTATTTTGGATTGTTTTATGTATATATGTATATGCTGGTCGAGAACCGTAACAATACACTAAACTAAACTAATAATAATAATAATAATAATAATAATAATAATAATAATAATATATCCATCCATCCCTCCCCAGCCCCTCTGGGTTGCTACATCGTCCATGATGTGTAATGCAGGTAGGTGGGGGGAGGTTACAGATCTGTGTTTTATATCTTCTCTTAGTTCATATCATGTGATGAGTAGTAAAGACAACACTTCAGATTGGTTTCATTTAGGAAACGTCATTTAGGAAAAAATTCATTTAGGAAAGATCAGTTGTGCCGGAATGTGAATTTTGCAGACCCGTCCGGCAGTGTGAAATACTGCAGAAATTAGGACAAGGATTATTTCTGAGGGCGAGTGGACCAAAGGGTAAATTTAGACCTCGGTCACATTCCAAATCACTCTTGCAATTACTATATTACAATCCATTTCAATTCCCCACCCCCACCCCACTCTAATAGCCTATTAGTGAAACAAAATGAAAACAATTCCTTCCAGCAGCACCTTAAAGACCAACTAAGTTTTTTTATTTTGGTATGAGCTTTTGTGTGCCTATTAATGCCTATTAGTGACTTATCTTCCTTGGCTTGAAGCAGCTACCCTGGAGAAAGGCACGTTGCAAATTTCATAAATAAGAATAATAAATAACATGCCTTCAATCTCAAACCTAGAGAGCAAAACTCCAGCGGGTCATTTCCATTTCTTTAAAAAAGGAAGAAAAACAAACTGTTAGTGGCTGTGCGC